>NW_013665614.1:1302299-1343382 GCF_000517525.1 Limulus polyphemus
AGTATATAAGCCTGGCGAGAAAAACCAGCGGGATTGAAGAGATAGATAATTGAGTCAAGCGAACAAATAGGCACCGTAAGTAAAGTGTGTGAATCGCTGTGATTTATAGCGTGTGTTATAAAGGTTGTTAAGTTTAAAGTGACTGTAGAAATTCTGTGTATTACAAAGTTGTATCGAGAAAGAACAAACTTGTTTTAATTAAGAAAGGACTTGTATTGCTGAAGTTCCTCGGAAATAATTTATACCGGAAATTAACAAACGAGCAGATACGCAACAATATCCTAAAATTCCGACAAATTGCTTTACAACTTGAGCTCGGAAATTTTGAAATACTTGTTTTACTGCACTAGAAATATGTTTCACCTGTCAAGACAAAACTTATGAACAAATAGATGTCCTAAGCATGGGCAGCCTTCTGTCACCTGGATTATGTGAATTGTTATATATAGTCAGGCCATCAACAGTCATTTTTACAACACATAAACAACGTTCACTCTAACATCAAATTCACTCACGAAGAAGATAATGAAAACTAGGTTTTATGTTACATGAACATAACAACGGAAAGAAACTTCAACAGTTTTAACTCGAAAATCTTCCATAAATCTGGGAATGATAACTATATAAAGTGGGACTCAGCCCACTCAACTCAAAAAATTGACACGTTATCATTCACTTTCAACACAGCATTTAATATGTGTAGTAGCAGTAATCTGCAGTATGAACTAGAATCAATATCTGACACATTTATTAACAACTGTCACTTCCCTAAACACATTGTTTCTAGAACCTTAGCCAAATATAAAAACAAACTCAATAACAGAAAAGGAAAACAACATAAACTCCATCAAGGAAACAAAATGTACAAAGTCAGACACACTAATAGGTGTTTTTACCATATCATAGCTATGCAACCAAAACCATCATAAACATTTGGAAAAAAGCTTATAAAAACGCAAAATATACAGCAAAGTTACTTTTATACAAAAACCGAGGACTAAAATCAAAGTTCATATTAAGAAGGTTTATTCTGACAAGTTTAACGACGAAAGCGTCTACAAGTATCAATGCAATCGGTGCGATAGCATTTACATAGGCGAAACGTGACGCAACATAAACATTGGGATCAAAGAACATAACAATCCCCCATCACACATTTACGAACACTGTACAACAAATCAACATCCAATTACCATTAACAACTTTAAGATATTATGCAATGAGAACAACATCAATAGAAAAAATATAAAAGAAACATTAATTATTCGTGAACTAAAACCTTATTTAAATCAAAACACAGGTGTCACCCTCTATGTTTTCTAAATTGGTTTGTTTGTTTGTTTGTTTTGAATTTCGCGCAAAGCTATACGAGAGCTATCTGCGCTAGCCGTCCCTAATTTAACAGTGTGAGACTAGAGGTAAGGCAGCTAGTCATCACCACACACCGCCAACTCTTGGGCTACTCTTTTACCAACGAATAGTGGGATTGACCGTCACATTTTAACGCCCCCACGCTGAAAGGGCGAGCATGTTTGGTGGGACGGGGATTTGAACCCGCGACCCTCATATTGCGAGTCAAGCGCCCTAACCACCTGGCCATGCCGGGCCTTTCTAAATTGGAACAAAATGCTTGCGCAGTATTTCACAAAACTGAGGCAGTTACCTGATGATGGCCACACGAGTGGTCGAAACGTTGTAAAAAAAAAGTCAAATAAAAATAAACAATCCACTCAAAAGCTCAATATTTGGACTTTTTATTTAAAGTGTATAGTGGATTTCCTCTCCTCACAACAAATGTTTCAAATGTTAATTCTTCGGGAACGAAAAGAACGTCTAGAGAAATTATGAATCAAACAAATTCCCAGTTCTGTGGTGTGTTCCTAAATCTTCTCTATTAAAGAGCTAAATCTAATCACTTTCCCACGAAGCTGTAAACTACTTCTCGTGCCACTTTATTCTCTCGGCTTATAATCTGTTCTATCAAATGGCATTTAAATTTTATCTGTAACTATTTCTAAAGCTGATCATACTTAGTAGTTGGGCCCGGCATAGCCAGGTGGTTAGTCTGCTTGACTCGCAATCTGAGGATCGCGGGTTTGAATCACCGTCCCACCAAACATGCCCGCCTTTTCTGCGGGGGCGTTATTATGTGACGGTCAATCCCACTATTCGTTGGTAAAAGAGTAGCCCAAGAGTAGTGATGACTAGCTGCCTTCCCTCTAGTCTTTCACTGCTAAATTATGGACAGCTAGCGCAGACAGCCCTCGTGTAGCTTTCCGCGAAATTCAAAACAAATCAAATCATTAGCAGTTGTTGTGATCACGTGCTATAACGTAAGAAAAGAGTGTGACGAGAGGCTGTGTCAATAAGATGAAGGAAAAAGAAGGAAAATCACATGATAAACAAATCCTTGAGTATTGTCGTATTCTCAAGGGACGTTAGTTTCTTAGCAAATATAAATCATTGCTTAGATGTACAAAAATTTAAAAACATCCATAACTGCATTGTTTATAGGCATAACTCCCCTGAACTGTGCACAAATGTAAGTTGGAACATTTTCTTCGATTTTTTTTTTAGAATCACTCTAGATAAACGTTACAAAATGACAAAATACCAATTCTAAAATATTTTCAATAAAAATTGTTTAAATAAATTTAGAATCATTATTTTTACTTAAATTATGAAATATGATGTGCAGCTGTGCATTCGACATCTGAAAGATATTCGCTGATTAATTCAGGTGTTCAAAAATAGAGGCTACGTTATCATTTTGTTTTTCAAAAGCGTAAATATATAATTCTCAACAAATTATATTTACACACTATTTTTTACTATAAATGTGTCAGGTTTCTTTTCTCGCCCCCCCCCTTTTTTTTGTTCCGTGTTTCAGGTGTTTGAGATATCATAGTTTTCTGATAAAGGATTGGAAATGAATTGTGGTGAGATAACTTACCATATAGATAAATATATATCGTCACGAGAAGAATAATGAGTGTCATAAGTCTATATAAATCATATTTTGGTTTATGTGATCGTTTGCGTATAAGATGGTTTTGGTGGATATTTCAATATTTTCAAGAAATTACTTTATATCAAAAACTATAGCCCCCAGTAGCACAGCGGTATGTCTACGGACTTACAACACTAGAAACCAAGTTTCGATACCCCTGGTGGGCAGAGCCCAGATAGCTCATTGTGTAGCTTTGTGCTTAACTTCAAACAATAACAAAAATATACAAAAAATGTAGCCGATCTCAACAGAGTTAATCTTACTTACAACCGTATTTGAATAGAACAACTTTAAACCTAACTCTCTAGTAAAGGCAAGTATAATACACTTTTACTGAGTTTGTTTAAATAAAAGTTGTTCATTGTTTTCTGTGCACTTTTTTCTAGTCTCTATTTCTCTCAAACTTAGTTAGCCAGAGAATACAAGATTATTTTACAGTAAATATCTCGACGAATCTCCCGCTATTCAGTGGATCTATCTTGTCGCTCTTAAGGTAAATCAGTACTATCTGAAAATATTACACATATTTACATTATGTACTGTTTATAAGAGTAGCTCATCAAATCAATGAAAGAATAACGGATATCTATATCTAGGACTTTATTCGACCTTTAATAATCTACTGGTTCTAAGTGTGTTAATATACTCATTTCTCTTTGTATGTGTGTGTATATACGTATATCGACAGATAAATAAACCCGATACAGCTGAGTACGTGTGCCAAGTTTGGCCCCGCTAGCTTGTCAGGAGGAGGTAAACACATTTTCAAACATGGTACGCCCGGGATTCCGAGGGGAGTTAGAAACACCATATCCGATGTCATATTCGGCTTCAGCAATCCTGAAAAATTCATTCCAATATAACTTTCATACCTGAGTAACCTTCCCGGCGCGTTTTAGCTTTCATTGGTGGTGCGGCTACGCCATATAGATAAGGACTCCACCTAGCTACCCTTAATCCGCATGCCGAGTTTGGTCCTTATAACTCCAAAACTGTGAGATGAGTTCGCGAAGAAACAAAAACACAAAGTAAATTATTATCACTAGGCATTTGTGGGTATGTGTGTGTGTGTATGAAGGATTCTTTATAGGAAGATGTGTTTGTCATTGTGTGATCCCTCTTTTAGTGCATTATAGAAACTTAGAGTAAATAGTTTAATTTGTCCTGATGTTTACACTAGATCTTTAAAGTTGATTGCATTAGATTTCATTAATACCTATACCATCAAGTAGGCTGATTTTCAGAAGTCCATATTGCGCAGTTAGTAACGAGCCCCCTTTTTTATCTTTGATCAGGTTTTGTTCTAAGATGTGAGATGTGCTCTACTGCAACTAAATGAATGCTTATAAGTACAGTATGATATTTTTAAGACCTGCCCCTATTGTTACTTTTCTGAGTTATGTTTTTGTTTCACTAACTTTATCTTTTACGTTTGTTATATAATACTTGATTAAGATGACATTAGCCTTGTAAGAACGTGTGGAGGTTATCCTGTTGTGTGAGGATCTTGGACGAAAGACTTTTTGCATAAGTATTCATTCACATGCTACATTTCGTGAAACAGGTTCTGTAACCGATCGTAAACGAAATGGAAAACCTTCTGCAGCAACTTATGAGGCCAAACTGCGCGAGAAGAAGGAAAACAAAAAAAGATAAACCAAAGAAGTGTGCTCCGGATCCTGAAGTAACATAACATTCATCCTTATAAGCTACACGCATATCCCAGAAGTCGACAGAAGATGAACCAGACTGACTTGTGAAGTTTTGAAAATGGTTCATGGCGCAAGAAAAACTAGATGAACGCTTTGCCCAAAAATTGCTTTGAAGCATCATTTTACGCCACCAATACCGATACCCATATTATTTTGCAGGAATTCGAAAGCAGAAAGCAGACAGAGTGATGGTTTAATGTGACTTGAAAGGGTGCTGTGTTGTTAAGCCGTTTTTAATCGACTGGACACGGACTGGGGATGGTTACTTTACTCTTTCTCCAGAAATATATTGGCCCAGCGGTCGCGGATTTGCAAAAGAACACCAAAGAACGTGTGGCATTAGCAACACGATGCGCCGCCCTATTGCGAATTACTTAGATATTGTTTTCCAAATACATGGTTAAGGCGTCGTTGGCACAAAGCATTACCTGTCTGCTCACCTTATTTTACACCGTTATAAGTTTCGCAGTTGGGAAAAAACAATTGTTCAGTGTTTGTCACACGTCTAACTTACCTAGAAGTTTGAGGCATAAAATCACAATTGCCAGCGTAACCATGACATCACAAGTGGTACAGAACGTGGTCTGCAATTCGAAAAGAACAAAGAATGTCATTGTGTGGTGATAACAACAATAAAAACAAGACTAAGAAAAAAGAAGAAAACTTGGTGGTGAGCGACTTTTCCATCACCCTTTATATTTAGGTTTCACGTATTGGGAAGCTATGTATATCTTAGGAGTAAATAACTTTTGTATGTGTGTGTGTGTGGTTCGTAAGCAATGACATACTCCAGTTTACATTAAAGTTAGTTTCATTAATATCGGTGGATACTAATCTCGTAAGCTAGCCGAATCCCATGAAATACGAATGGAATATAGTAGCTGATAATTTCGTTAATAACGAGACTGCCTAACTGATAGTTCAACGCATTCTTTTCTTCATAAGGCTTAGTATTCTTGTACATTATTCGTGAGATTACATGCTTCCAGTCAGTTTGTTATATAGAACTGTCTTCATCAATTTATATTAAGTTATATTCTTACTTCTGAACACTTTTTTGATCAGAGGGTATGTACTGAAGAATCTTTAAAGATAGTCAAATAAAAACAAACGCATAAAAAATATGTTGTCTTAAAACCACATGTGGCCAAGGGCTGAATTCGAAAGCTTTTTTTTTCGTAACTGATATCGCTTTTTTCTATATACTTTATGTTGCTAGTGCCTTAAATAATTTGGATAAAAAATATTTTTAAAATATTTTTTTATTTAGGTTTACATTTGCAGACATTTTTAGAAAATTTCAGTAAATGAAACAAAATGTTTTAGCGAAATCATGTTGTGACTACTTTATTGTATTTTATATAATTGTTCAGAGCTACATATATATTATATGCTCGAAAAAATATGCAGTAATTACTTGTAGATAGTCTCTGTATCGAGGAAATATATCTATAGTTTGTTTTAATGTTCCCCCGTGACACATATGTCTGTTCACGCTTTCCAAATTGTTTGACATAAATCTGTAAGCAACATTTTACCGGGGTTTGATGCATTGCCCAAGAGTTGCGCTAATATTGTTTATTTATTATTGTTTTTTAACACGTATTTTCTCCTTGCTTCTCTGATGATGTATTAGGCAACTTTGACATAAGTGTATTTTCCACTGCCTACACTGTATCTATGTTAAAAAAAAACATTTTCACTAGAAAAATAAATAAACATGATGGCTTGAAAAGTTCTGCATTTGGTGCCCCTAGTGGTAGCTTGTGAACTAATGGAATATACAAGCTCGGTATTACGTAATTTCTAATTTGTTTGGTAAGGTAAGAAATGTATTTTTCTTTCTAGCTTCTGCAAACTATTAGTAAACTAGCAGATACATTAGTATTAGAGAAAAGCATCAATAGGTGGGGCATGCGGTGGGCTATAGGTCACCGTTTTCCTTCTTATTAATTGTTTTGACGAAAAAGAATGTTTAAAATCTTAGAATTATCAAGAACGGGTTTTAAAACCAGCTATTTTTTATTTTTACATTTTACTTAAGTCATTTGGATTTGCTTTCCAGTGCCTCAGCTATAAACTTCAGGGTTTATAACACTTAAATTCGGGGCTCGATCCCTGCGATTGGTACAGCCTGTTGTGCAGCTTTATGTTTAAAAACAAACAACTCTTTTGGATTTAATTATCTGTTTGTTGTTAAGTACAAACTACACAATGAGTTATCTGTGCTGTGCTCCGATTTTTAGCGTTATACACCCTCAGCCTTACTGCTCAGCTACCAACGGACTATATTTTATAAAGAAATATTTATATATTACCGTTCCAGGTGTTAAGGTTTAAATATTACTTTTTGTATTAGATTTTAATACTTTGAATGTTAAAAGACTTTGTATGTTGTTAGCCAGAATTTCATTTGGTAGCTTCAGTAAATAATGTCCACAGTAACTCCTTGTATGCTTACCTTGTTTACTATTTCTATTTGCAGGAGGCATGGCCAGGTGGTTAAGGCGCTCGACTCGCAATCTGCGGGTCGCGAGTTCAAATCCCCGTCACACCAAACATGCTCGCTCTTTCAGCCTTGGGGGCGTTATAATGTGACGGTCAATCCAACTATTCGTTGGTAAAAGAGTAGCCCAAGAGTTGGCGGTGGATGGTGATGACTAGTTGCCTTCCCTCTAGTCTTACACTGCTAAATTAAGGACGGCTAGCGCAGATAGACCTGGTGTAGCTTTGCGCGAAATTCAAAACAAACAAACTTATTTGCAGATTTTAAAATTCCCAATTTTTTATTTAACTTGTATCTCAAACCTTGTTTGTATACTTTTTGAGACTGCATTTGCACTTTAAGCCGGCTATCTTGTTTCTATATTTTTTACGATCCCTATTGCCCTCTTAAATTAACAGTTTTTAATAATCTTGTTTCTTATTTTTTTATGTCCATCATGGTCATAAATGTGTATAATAGCAATACTGCCCTATTTGAAACAGTTTAGTTTAATGTTATATGCAGTTGGTGTATGATGCTCTTTCGGAAAACAGTGACAACCTTTCGATTGGCTTCATGCATATTAAATGGCCATTGCTCCTGATATCATTGCCACAACGTTATCTTTGATAGTGGTACTGGATGTATGATCATCATGATGCATGGTGATCAACATACCACATGTTATGTATATGCTCGTAAGTATATTTATATTTATATCTTGTAGCTATATGGGGGGGGGGGTCTGTAAACACTCTATTGAAAAACTAATGAACTATATTGGAATGGTACATGGACTGGATTTTGTAACCATGTGAGTTTTATATATGCATGCACAATTATACATGCAATGCATATTGGCTAGTATTTATATCTATCTATCGATCTATATTTCCTGTTAGAGTGATATTCTGCACACTCTACAAGTTCGTATTAATTAACAATTATGAGATGATTATATTAATATACTGCTCCCCCTGATGGAGTTTTGGTCATAACACTTCTACGAACCTCTCCCATTGTGATGACCCTAAACTCTGGTGGGCTGCCGCTGCTGCATATTTTATCTGAAACTAAATATTTTCTAAATAAAACATATAACTAGAAAATTTCTGCCTCACTTTCGCCTAGAATCGCCACCATTTTCGTTATTTCCTGCTTGCTTGCTCGATTTTTGCTACTCCTTATAGTCAGCTTCAACGGTGTAGTATCTATACAATTCGCAATCAGACAATGTGGGCTATAATTCGACACTTAGGATCGGCAATCACGGTGATTGCCGATCCGATGCTCAAAACTGAGCTTTATGCTGTTTTTTATACTACGGCTTAAAGATATCTGTTGTAGGAGACTAGCTGATACGAGTCATGATGATTTACTGTAGCTATTGACTATTTGATCACATTAGTTCGAGGAGTAAAAATTTAAGCTGCAGCTGGATATTGTCATGGAGATTTGTTTGAGAATATAGTGAGCATTTATGGTTTCTGTGTAACAAATTATCTATATATAATGCATAATAATGGGCACATATATAATCCCTGGCTAAGACACAACTCACACTAAGCACATATAAAATTTTACCAGTTGAAAAGCAGCCCTTTCAAATAAAACATCGCTTTAAATAAATCTTCATGTCTATTAAAGTAATTATTCTATGAATGTGTGTGTGATGAAATTTAATATTATGTGCATTTTTTTACTCCCTCACTTCATACATGATATAAGGGGTTAGATCCCTAAAGACACCGATTGTATAGTGTACAAAGCATTGAGTATCTACATGTTACAGTCATGTAATGTTCATCTATTATTTGCTGGTAATTCCTGTTTTACCATGTAATTAAACTTGTTAATGGAATACCAGATATTTGTAAGAAAACTAGTTTTAAGGGGTAATCATAACATCGTTTACACTAAAATTATTATTTCTTTAGCTTATGAAAAATATAGAAATTACTTTTAAAATACCCTGCGCAATGCACTATGATCCATTTAGTAATACTGCCCAATTTTATTGTAATACTCGCGCCCATTTTTGCTGTAGATTGGCGGGACAATAATAATAAAAAACAAAAAAACAAATGGGCAATCCCTATTATGAACCACTAGCGTGATTCATGATAATGCAACAAACGGTAGAAGAAAACGACCACGGCCAAATTACAATAAGAGAATTGTGAATATCAATGACGAAGTTGTACATGACGAAAATGACGATACGGATATTGTTGATAATGACATTTTGGCCTTAATTGAAGATAGTGACGACGAAGAAAATGAATACGTCATGAAATAATGCAAATATATATATACGACGTCAGAGATGTCTTCAGAATAAATGTTTCTTGGACAAGAAATGTGCCAAGTCGAAATCATGTGAAAGTGAATCCTTTAATTCTATTGACAAAGCAAGTCGTATAATAACTTTTAGCATTTCAGTATTAAATAAAATATGCTCTGTTATCTTACCCAATGATGCGGACCAATTATTGCTTAATATTTAAAAAAATGTTTTTAAAAGATAGCAAAAAAACCAACGAAATCATATCCATAACAAGTTAAAGAAATACATATTTGAAATACAATCAAAATTTCTATTGCATTCTATCCAGTGAAGGGTGTCCTATTAGCTCCACTGTGTGCTTCACTACAAAATGATTAATTTTCCCGTTTCTCGATATCAAACCCCAATAGACTACCAGATTTTTAGCTCAATACAGTTCTTTATAAACACATTCCGAATGAAGCTGTTTACAACTGTAGTGCTAATTATCTAACATTCCTAATATATAGCTAATATTCGCCCGATAGACTACCAGTTTTTAGGTCAATACAGTACCTTATAAACGCATTCCGAATGAGGCTGTTTACAACTGCAGTGTTAGTTATCTAATATTCCTCGTATACAGCTAATATTAGTTGCCACATCGAACTTTATGTAGTCATATCTTCATCTATGCTTAATATTCTGTTATAGAAAAATTGTGATCCTTATCAATGATACTTTCGTTTAGTATCATTTCCACAAACGAATTCCAAGAATGATTTTGGCGATCGTACCCTTGGCACAAAATGTTACCCAATTTGTCCGTACGACGGGTGTTAGAAACAGATCTTAGATTAAGATATTTCTGTAAAGAGGAAAGTATAAATATTTACATATATGTTACCCTAATCATTTCAAATATTACGTTTTTTAATCGACCATAACGACGTTTGGTGTGTCTTTTAAACGTCAAATACCCTATAACTGTAGAGCAAATAAATCATAAAGAGTAGAAACAGCCATAATCAAATTTTAAAAAAGGTGTATATTATTGTTACCCTACCACTCTCTACAAAAATCAATGGCATAAGTATTGAATTATTGCTCATTCTTGCAGTATTTTTATATAATTATTAACAGAAATGTTATCTAAACTTTTATATTTGTAACTGAACATAAACGGTTTGAACTATTTTTGATGATATTTAGAAACTTCTGGAAAAAAAGAGAAAACTGAAGGGTCATAAAATGTCATATAGTACTTTGTGTACTCACATTTTAGTTTACCTGTTTATGAACGTGTCTTCAACTGTAGAACTTCTTAACATAGCGATGTCTTCTAGAATTTCTACATATGTATAGCTTTGTTTGTTTGTTTATTATTAAGCACAAGGATACACAATGGGCTGTCTGTGATCTGCCCACTACGGGTATCGAAACCCGGTTTCTAGCGTTGTAGCTTCGAAGACATACCACTGTGCCACTGGGGGGCTATAGGAGCTATGGGTGTCATAAGCTAGTGCTATGGTTATAACCCTATCATAACTTAGAAAATTAATATATCTTTATTTGAGTATATTCGGGTAACTTTTCAAATTTTTAGTACAGATACGTGTTTTACACGTTGTAACTGAACAATACGGTCCTGCTTTGAACACACTGAATTTTGTCTTAGGTGATCCCTTATGTTAAGGGTAAGTGCAGGTCTTTCCAAGTGACTAGTAAACTATGTAGATGTTTAATGACTTGCTCACGAAATGTAGCATACTGAATGTAGAAATAACGACACTGAAAAATTCTGGTTTCCCTTTTCTTTTTCCTTTTTACTGTTGGTGAAATGACATTCTGGGAAGTTCTATAAGTAATTGAACTTGAACATAGTATAAAGCGAAGGTAATTCTTTGTGAGAATAGGCTCAGTGGTTCGTCACTAAAATTGTCCTTATATTTTATTAGTCATATACCATAAAAGCCAACCATACACCAGAGGAATGTTTTTCTCCCAAATTATTTTATTTTCCTAAGTCTCATAATTTTTTTTTTTTCAAATTAAGCTTTTGTGGTCACCTCTTTAATAGTGCTTGTCTTTCATTTAATCAAACTCTACAAACAAATTTTAAGAACCTCCTGTTATTGTGGTTTCAAGTAACTAACCTGTCGGTTCAGTTTTACACGAGAACACTTCAGGAACAGGAAGGATTTGATGTTATGTTTTATCTCTAAAAACGCCACTACACACTATATGATTAGTAGCTGTGTTTAGCTTATAGTGTATTAGGCTCTAACACCATCTGGTTTTGATTTTTTTCCTTCGTCTACGTAGTTGCAGCTTGAAGTTTCCCGAAAAACAAATTGAGTAAGTAAGTAAAATTTTAATTAATGCCTATAAAATAATACTCCTATTTATTCTATACTGGTTAACTAATAATTCTTTCTAAAAAGTAATACATTTTTTATCTAAGTCATAAGCATATTTTCGTGTTTGCTTTACACAGAATTATATATATATATATATATTGCCAAAACAACTTCATATTGTTTTTAGGGTAACACGTATAAAAATGTTGGTTTCAAGACAAAATCTTATTCAAATTAGATCTTTTTAGTTTTATTTATTCAAGCAATATTCCTCTAATGGTGTTGCGAATCCACATGTATTAAAGAAACACATTAAGTTAACAGTATAGTTATTAAGTTTCACAATTACAGACTGCCACTTTTCTTTGAAATTAATTAGGTTAAGTTTGGATTTCTTTAAGTAATTTATTTTATGACATTCGTGACATAGATTTAATAATCATCTTCGTGTTTAAAGCTCTTAAAATTGTAACACATTTTATTTAATTCTACTATTTTTACTCATTAACCCTGAAATGGAGTAAGTTCCAAATATTTCTCAATTTTTAAATGTTCATTAATACAGTGGTGCTATTTATGTATGGTTTCATAAATTCTAATTCAAATATTTTCTTAAATGATATATATTTTTTATGTTGCATAGACAGAAGCCCCCCCAGTGTCACAGCGGTATGTCTGCGGACTTACAACGCTAGAAAGAGGGTTTCGATACCAGTGGTGGGTAGAGCACTGATAGCCCATTGTGTAGCTTTGTGCTTAACTACAAACCAACCAACCAACTATAGATAGAAAAAGATATAATTCAATGTCTCAAGTTTGTGTATTAAAAATCAAAACTTTATCCAAAGCAGTTGTTTAGTTTGGTCTGCTATGAAGGTGTCAAAAGGTGTGAAGCGTAAAAATCACAACTGCTATGTCTTACAACTCTATTTGAAAATAACATAAACTTTTTTTAAAAATCGAATCTACATTTTGGTACGACTTCGTTTTGCCCACTGTAATGGTATAAGTTAGATAAAACGTCCATGAAATATATTGACCATTTTTTTTATATTAACATTTTATCCCAACCAGAAGTAACCCTATTCTCTAGAGATCGGTTAAGAAGTAGTTTCTAAAGTTCTCGGTATAAACTGGACGAGTAAAGAAAGATGTAACAAGATGTACTGTAAATTATAGCATTTTTTTATTTTTGTTTAAAGCATGCTTATTTTACTGTCACATGGTAATATAATCTATTGCAATCTATTTAATCACGTGGTTTACATTTCTCAGCCAAGAGCGGCCACGCTCTGAAACACACCCTCTTTCAAAATCAAACAACAAAAGATAATTTTTTGAAGAGATTTTACCTGAAATAATAATAAAACATTCACGAGCATGAATTTCGTTTTATGTTTTATTTTTCACTTCTTTTTACATAATTAAATTTTCATGGGACTGAATGACAAACAACATTTCTTTAAACAAAAGAGGGATCTCTGGTTATGTTTGGTTTTCAGTATGTATAGTTAACTATTCGTATTTCAACAAATAGCTAATGGGAGCCAACAAATGATTTAATTATCACTGTACAACAAATACGAAACTTACTCATCTCATAAACTATGTTACTCAAGAATTAAAACTTAGTAAGGATTATTGTTTCTCTGTGCTAAAATATTGATTTTTTCTAAACTTATGTTATATGTGGGAAAATATAGTTTTACAGTGATGAGTGAAAATTCCCTCATGAACATTCATCATTTAACATCGCTTGTGTGAATTGCAGACCCTTCCAATGAAGCAATATTTTCAAAATAAGATGTTCTATGCTGCGTTGTTTATTTTTTGGATTGCTTCTAGTTTTTTTGGCTCTATCAACACCTGTACGTTTGCACTATTAAAATGTAAGTGAATGTCAGAAGGCATGTTAATTTGAAGGAACTTGTATGCTTGGAAACGACATAGAGTTAATGGAAATCGAGTGGAGATGAACGAAAAGAACGATAAGCCCACGCCGCTTCCTAAATACACAGGCTTATCAAGACCTTTCCCGGAAGCTATGTTATAACCTTCAACATGTATCGGAAGTTTCTGTATCAACTCAAACTATCCATAATATATTCAAGAAAAGCTGTTCCCGTATCGATTCAAATTATCAATAGTAGACTCAATAAGGTTGTGTTCCTGTGTGAACTCAAACTATCCATAATAGACACAAGAAAGGCTGTGTTCTAGTATCGATTTAAATTATCTATAGTATACTCAATAAGGTTGTGTTCTGATCGCAGAAGTATGTATATGGACTCCGTTGACCCAGCGTCAAAGCGAACTTGGGATAAAGTTTACATGGCTTGGAGTATCTTGGACTTGCTCTCCATGGGCATAAGTTCGGGGTTTATCTTTACTTCACAGATCGCCATGCCAGACTTTGAAGTACTGTCACAATACTAACATAGCTGAACACAACCAGCATTCAAACTTAGCACCACCAACTTCAATGGTAAGACTCGTCTCCACGTGTTGTCTTTGAATGGCCGTATGATAACTGTGCAGCACAGAGGCGAGATTTTAGACACTTTTTTAGCACGTGACTTTTCTCGAGCTGAGAGATACTACTGTGTGTGAGAATGAAAGCGTCTTCTAGAGACCATCATCCAGAAGCTCAAAAAAGCATGCATAAATGTTGCCACGTAACGGGTAACGTTTTTGAAAGGCATAATATATATTGATAGGAATTGTTTTGTCTTGCGTAGGTTTCTGATAAAATAACAATTTTCCATATAACTAAAATATTTTATTTTGAGTGATATCCTCTTTCTTGTGGAGCTATATGCTGGGAAAAGTGAGTAAACTTTGTGTTTGCGTTTGAGAACATGTAAAAGAAATAAAGTATACAGTTAATGAGTTGCTTATTTGCTTTTATTTGTTATACTCATTTTGAAAAGTTATCTCTAGCAAATATTAAATAGTATTATAAAGTATATTTGCTTATGTCTATATATATATAAATCACAAAAATCCGTGTGTCTGTCTGTTCGTCTGTTCATCCGTTATCTAACTACTACTAGGTCGCTGGGCCAATCTCAACGAAACTTTGTGGGATGATAGTTTGGAACAAGGAGCGTGTTATTGTGGGTTCACAAAACTCTCCATCCCCCATTATTGCTGTTATTGAGCGTTTATTATCTTCGACGTAAGTTAACGTTAACTGCATTCATAAATGGCGCCACGTCCTTACACACACACACACACATTATTTTTTTTTATAAAACAACACACACACAACGTGGGAGGGGACACAAACATCTTATATATCTCAGAAAGTGCGCTAGCACTCTCTATGGCCGCCACTGTCGCAATAATACATAAACTCAGCTGCAATTTCTATTCCAACAATCAACATTAGGTTGATATAAAAAGCCGTTTCTTCACTTATACCCACTTCCTACTTTAACCCCCGTCCCACCAAACATGCTCGCCCTTTCAGCCGTGTGGGCGTTATATTGTGATGGTCAATCCCACTATTCGTTGGTAAAAGAGTAGCCCAAGAGTTGGCGGTGGGTGGTGATGACTAGCTGCCTTCCCTCTAGTCTTACACTGCTACATTAGGGACGGCTAGCGCAGATAGCCCTCGTTATGTTATGTTTTTATAAGACGTGTGCGTTTCGTATTTGTAGCATGTCAGTTATGAGATAATTTTACTATTGCTATCATATTTTATGAGTTGAGGCTGCCATTTTAGATAGACGTTCAATACTCTTCGATGGTTTTTCTCTGGTTGAACATAAGCACTCACAAGTTTCATCAACAGATTGACTGTATAGGAAATGCACTAAACAGTTAGGAAATGGATATAAGCTTAGATATTTTTTATATTATCTCTGATCGACAACTTGTGTGTTAGGAAACTGATACAGGGTAATGACGTAAGTCCGGGAAATAAGATATATATGTGTAAGTACATCAGTATCGTTTACAGTGTAAACAACCTGTATGCCTCTACGCCTTCTACGTCTATATAAGCTAAATAATACATACTAACGATTAAAGAAGTCAAATGGAATTATTATATATGAATGAATGTTAAAATTAAATATGAAATTAAACCCGTTTATCCGTTAAAATATGTATCTTCTACTCACATCCGTTTCATAAACAACGAAGCCGTGATTCTCCGGGAATTTTAAGTGTGTTTCAACGGATACAAATATAATACACACATTGAATTCTGGGTGAGTGAACTCTGGAAATTGGGGCAGAGATAACGATAAATTATTTCCCTTTTTTTTTTTTGATTAGTTAAATGAATATTTATATAAATATATTTGTTTGAGAGAAAAGCCACAGTAGGCTATTTGCTGTGTTCACCGTAGGGAATCGAACCCAGGATTTTAGCGTTGTAAATCCATAATCTTACAGCTGTCCCACTGGGGGACCATAAATGAATACATCTAAGAAAAAATAGTTTCCCCTTTCTAGTGATACACCATGCCAAACTCTTTTTTTGGGTGTGAAATAAATTTATAATATTTTTTTCGTATGCTTTACCCATTGTTTGAAATATAGTAATCATATGACATTTAAAACTTTGCACCATTTCTTTATTACCAATTACCTTCATAATATAGCTTGTTAAAGTAAAATGTCAGGTTGTTGTTGTACAACTATTGTCTTTCTTTGTTCAATGCTATTATCACTTTTCAGGGAAAATACTTTTTTATGTATTGTGCATATCACATACAGCATTTTTCTCTTCTTTCTAAGATACTTTAAGTAAATGTTTAGTGCTAAACTAAGGTTACAAGCAATTAATTAATTATTTAGGTGCATTATTGTTATACAAATCGCTTATGTTTACATGCAAATCAATATTGCCCTATAGATTTATTATTCGTGTATTTATACTGGATATGTAGGTGGAATTAGATATGAATATTAATGCACTAGTTATTTACTTGTTATTTACAAAACTGCTATACTGATTATTAACGTATACCTACACATTACTATATGAGCAAGTAACGTGTAAATGAAAGTTATTTACTTTAAGTAAATAATTGTGTACGTTTTCTAAATGTTTTACCTATTGTTATGCTCGATATATATATAAGTGAATTAATGATTTGCTATAAAAGCTTACTTGTATTGCTGTTTATGAACCTATAGACCAGATGGAAGGTTACTGTTGCCGGAAAAGCTTACTTGTATTGCTGTTTATGAACCTATAGACCAGATGGAAGGTTACTGTTGCCGGAAAAGTCGTCCTATAGCTTACTAGTAATTCGTCTCTTTGTGTATTTTTGCTGTGTAAACTGTCTCTCTGTTTATCCTCTCTCGCTCAATACATAACGTAAGCTTATACAACTGGATTTCGTGAACTACTTCATGGAAACAACTTTAGAATTGTCCCTTTTTTTATTTTGAGCAAACTTAAAACCATAAGAAGTGCAACAATATATTTGTATTTTAATTTTCAGCATCATAGTTTCTGTTTGTAGAAATGATGAATTGCTTACATAACTTTTTGTTTGTTTGTCGATAAACAAAAGGCCACACACATTGGGCTATCTGTGCTGTGCCCACTGCGGATATTGAAACACGATTCTTAGCGAGATAAGCTTTCAGACTTTCTTGCGCAACTCTTTGATTTTGGATGTGGTTAACAACCCAAGAGAAACAACGTTAAAATCTTCATTCCTTTTTTGAGTAAATTAATATTACAAGAAGAGCGACAATGGATTATTATTTGCACTTGACTTTTCAGCATCAGAACTGCTGCTTGAAGAAATGATGAACTGGTTCCATAACTTTCTGTTTCAGTTTAGAATGCTTTTTCTAAATGATGGTGACTGTTTAGCATACATCCTGCATGGTGATAATAATAATAATAATGAAGCATAGCAGTAAAAGAATCTTAAATGCTTAGTTTGACTTGTGATGTAAACCAGCACTCATCATAACAATCACTTGAGCCTCTTTTATCTAATGATAAAAAAATGTTTACATGTCTTTCAGAAAGGAATTATTTGGTGTTTTGAATGTAAAATATATATATAGCAAATTCCCATCCCAGGGAATGTGTCAGATATTTCCAGTTTGCGCGCACAACTACGAGTAAACGTTGTTCAAGGCCCGGTTTGGCCAGGTGGTTAGGGCGCTCGACTCGCAATCTGAGGGTCGCGGATTCGAATCCCCGTCCCACCAAACATGCTCCCTCTTTCAGCCGTATGGGCGTTATAATGTGACGGTAATCCCACTATTCGTTGGTAAAAGAGTAGCCCAAGAGTTGGCGGTGTGTGGTGATGACTAGCTGCCTTCCCCCTAGTCTTACACTGCTAAATTAGAGACGGATAGCGCAGACAGCCCTCGTGTAGCTTTTGGAGAAATTCAAAAACAAAACAAAAAACAACGTTGTTCAAATGGTACATGCCTTAAATAACCAATGTGACAGTAAGAAGTTAATTTTTGGAATGTTTATATAAAAAAGTGAGTAGACGAGTTGGTTAGATTTTGTCATAATCAAGTGATATCTCATGGATCCGTGAAATGAAACATAAAATGTGAGAGAAGTATGAAGATAATTTAAAAAACAACAACTTATTTCAACATAAGTGTGTTGGTTTAATGATAACTGGCAGAAAATCTATTTTCAACATTTTTATCCTCTATTGTAACTGTAGGCCATTTTATTCATAGTTATTTAGTATGTTTTTTTTCCGCAAGAAACCATATTTTATACTACCAAACAACAAATATATATATATAACAAACACAACTTTATGTTATTGTGACTTGCAGAAATCTATACAATACTTATTTGTTGTTGTTTTTTAGATGTTTGGTGAGTATCTGAAAAGCAACTCGTATTACCACATGACGAGATGATGACGGTCAAGGAGTAAGTTTTTATCTAATTGCTGACGTCCAGTTTGTATACTAACATGTGACAGTCGTGGGAAGAATCAATACAGATTCTCGTAAAACGTCGAGCAACCAAAATATTTGATCATGTCAATTTCGTTGACAGAAGTACCAAAACTATACAAAAAAACAAACGATGTTACTATTTGTTTATTTATTATTTTACAATCACAAGAGTGGGGTATTTAAAACATTTTATTTCACCGATTATGTGAGAAGGGTTTGATTCTAAAGCTACTAAGTTCTTTGTACTTGGCACACCACCAGAGTGATTGTCTTCGTTGATCAAGTAAAATAAATGATACTATATTGTGTAGCTTTGGGCTTAACATCAAACAAAATATATAATTTCTCACTCACAAAGTAGCGTCATCTTTCGTATCTTGTAAGAAGTTGAAAATTAGAAACCTTAATATTGTTTACTAATCTTATGTTTTGCAGTTTAGTAGGTCTTGAGACCACCCTTCGGAAGGTTTCGGTCTCGGACCATTTGGGTCTCGACGATTTTAAGGTCTTGAAAGCGAGACCGGCTAAATTCAAAAGTTTTACCAATATTCAGACGTACCCAGGATTTTTAAGCACTAAATATCGATTACGCAGCAGGTTATAGTGCCTCCCTCATTTTTGCTTACGTCACCAACTGGTACATTACCTGTACATCAATCCACAGTTACAACATGCAATATTCCAAAATAATAGCTATTATACATTGTATTACGCATATTACAAGTTTGTATGAACTTCATCTGGTGCACGTATTTACGTTAAATGTTAGCGATTATCTCTGATATTCAACATGTCTAGTAGATTTGCCGTGATACCATTCGGCTCCAAGGACCATAAATAATTCATTGACACCATAAACTCTTGAAAAACAACAACACTTTTTCTTTTGTTTTATTTGATGACCCTTTGTTATTCATTCGTTATTTCTTTTCCTTGTTTTTGTTTTTTCATAGGAGGAAACTTTAAAACAAAGACTGTAGGGTTAACGTGTAAAAGATTTGCGGTTAAGATGTTAATAAAGTTCGTTTGACGAATGTGGTTTTTATTCTTCTTGCTTTATTTTTCATTATGTAATTTATTACAAGGTCTCGGTCATGGTCTTGACCCCTAAAGTCTCGACTACAACACTGATATTTTGATATACCTTCAGTCAACATTCACAGTTCTTTGTAATGATAGGTGAAATAGTTGACAAAAAATTAATAATTTTGGTACAATTTTATTATATTAATCATTTGATTATCCCATAAGCCCCCCCAGTGCCACAGCGGCATGTCTGCGGACTTACAACGCTAGAATTCGGGTTTCGATACCCGTGGTGGGCAGAGCACAGATAGCCCATTGTGTAGCTTTGTGCTTAATTACAAACAATTATCACGTCAAAATATGTTTGTTTTCAGTTTTTTCTGGTTTTGTGCATTGATAACTGTAGTTTATAGTTCAAAACCATGTACAAAGAGTGACATTTTGAAATGTATTTTTAATAAAATCGATTGATTGAGTTTAAGTTGACAATTTTAGAAACTTGCCCTTTCTTCTTACTAAAGTAAATGACATTTAATTATGACTCTATTTACAAACGTTTATTTCTCTCTTCGTTATAAGTGTGACATGTTTAAAGTTTATTTGTGAAAATTCTAAAGTGTTTGTCTTCATTACTACCAGCTCTTACTAAATAATCTCAGTACACTTAAAGAGTAAATTACTGAAGATCCATGTAGGATTTTTTAGTGTTGTTCTTTACACATTTCGTGGATTCGTAGCTCTTGAGTTTGACACTTTCAATAAATATTTCAGTGAACACATCAGTGTAAGACCCGACTTACTTTCCCAAAGCTATACAGAGTAGATACAATAGCCACTTATACAAATAAATAAATAAAATAAAAAATAAAGGGTAAGGAATTAATAGCTTTATATAATAACCGAATATAATAGCATAAATAACATATAACTTTAGGTACGTTTTGCGACTTTTATTAGGTTTGAAAATTAACTCGACTATAAGTGTTAAAACTGCTGTCCAAATAATAATATAAACTGTTTCATGGTCATTGAAATAATAAATATTTTTATAGAAAACATTTGAAAATTTACAAACAATGATTCAGCTGCAAAATTCCAAGTTAAAGTTTGTTAAACACACAAAAAAAACAAAAAAAAACGCTAAAGGCATTTTCTAGAACACTAAATGAAATTAATCAACATTCTAAATATTACATGCTTTGCTGAACATGAGTAGAATCACAAAACAAATAGACGGTGGAACGGGCACAGAATCACTCATGATCGTCTTAGGTGAGTGTCACCTAATCGTAACAATGATTAGAAAAAAAAAGGTGTTTTCAGGTATATTCTATCCTTTTTTGGTTGAATATACCTTTATATAACTTTTTTACATAACAATTGGAAAAATTTAGTCCACTCCGTAATTGTTTTTCAAGTACCATTGTTGCAAAAGGTATGAAGCAACTTAAAAGCATTTAAAATTTTTCAGATGACAGAAAGAAACACGTGACTGCATATTTTTACAGTCTGATCCTGACAAATTACTTACAACGACGAAATACCAACGTTTTGTGCCGATTCATACTGATTTTTGTCTTATGCATAATACAAAAACATATTCTATTTTGAAAAATAGAAGTACCAATAAAAGTTTAAATACATATTTAATTGTGTGTGTGCGTGTTTTATCGCACTGAGTGTATTATCATTAGAAAAATAAGTTTAATTTTCCAAATTATATTCATGACAATTGTATGAAATGATGATGGTTGGATTTAAACTGAGCGAAAGTAGCTTTACGTTTTTCAAAACGTTTAATTGTTATGAGTAAGCAATTCGTAGATAATTTTTGTCGAGATGACGTAAGATATTCCTATATGAGTCACATGGAAGTCTTACCAATTAAATTAAAGCCATGTTTCTGTCTTTTTTGTGGCCTATCCAATAGAATAGCGACATTTCCAGACAATCTGCGCATGTGGGGGCATGCTGTTGTAAGTGTTAGGAAGCTGGATATTTTGTATATGTGATTGTCCTAGACTACTGATACAAAGTCACGAAAACTCTTTCATTTTTAAAACAAATGATAATTCATCCATAAAATTTTGGAATTTCACACTCATTTAACTGTTTATTACTTGTTCATTTTCTTATCGAAATGACATCTTCAACCAATGAATCGGGCATTGATCTCGATTATGATCTTAATGAACATCAGCGATTTGATTTTGAGGTAGCAACTCCTAATGCTGATTATTTTATAAGATCTACGGCAAGTTCCAGTACTACTACGAGTGCCAACGTTAACACTAACACCAATTCAATGTTTTATACACTGAAAAGTAGAACACCACCCGAAAGGTAAGCAAATTAGCGTACGTTTACTGCTAGATGAAGTATTAAATCAAAACAATTTACAAGTGAGTTATTGTGTTATGAGTTGTGGTATTTTACAGGATGAAAAATTATCTTTCCTCCTCCCCCTCCAAAAAAAAGAAAGAGATGTGGGACACACATTTGTTATTTTAACGCTTTTTTTTTCTTTAGCGTTAATGCCCAGTTTCAAAGTAGATGATCCATGCAATACAAAACACAAGGGGCGTGATTTTTATGCCAACCTGTATGTCTATTTGAGTATTTGTTGAATTTGTCTATGCCGTAAAACACAGTGTTTTGTGCTATGTTTGTATTATTGCTTCGCCATAGGGAGTTTTTACGCCACGTGATAAGTATGTGGCTTAAGACCAGACCTTTCCTGAAAGGTTACGGGATGATTTCAACGCGAATTAGTTTAAAGGTGATGATTACTTTAGTGACTCTTTATTGTTACAGTGCATGAATGATTATTGATTTAGCAAATTTGTTTAGTTAACTTTTGACTTTCAGGCAGTTAGTTAGTTCAGTTTTGTGAATACTGAGTTTTGTGTTGCCAAATAAATAGAGATTAGAAAAAGTGCCCTGCTAACAAAAGAAATTAGTAAATAAATGAATTTGTTGCAGTAGTAAGTACTATGAATTTAGGCCTGTTTGTCATTATTAGTAGAACAAAATTGAAAAGTTGCAAAACCTGAAGTTCTAGAAATAAAATTCTTTCATTATCATTAATGGCCTGCACTTTGCATTTTATTTTTATCAAATAATCTAAAAGAACCCACCCAATAATAGAAACCATTACAATAACAGTGTGAGGAGTAAGATTATGTTTGTAAAAATGAAGTAAAATCTAGTCTGAACTTCAAAATGATGATATGTGCTAAAAAGGATGTAATAAATTACTTGGAAATGATGAAACAGTGGTTATATTTGATGAAAGGTAAGGTTGAGGAAGCTAAAGAGAATGTACAGATGGATTATAACAATAAAACTGAAGAACATAAACACTATAGATATAGAATGAAGGATACACAAGGTAATAAAGGTAGCATAAATTAACAGAGTAGAATCCAAGATGAGAAATCCACAAATGATGATGAACTACTGTAATCCAACACTCATCTGAAAGATTCTCAGACAAAAGGTATGCATAAATATTAAGCTGATTATTTAGTGGATCAGGAATGGTGCTGAATGTCCCTCATGGCCAAAAGTGTCTCAATTCAGCCTAAATACAAAGATATAATTGACATAGTGGGAATTGTACAAGAAGGATTTTTATGGCAAAAATGGGAAGATGTGAGTAGACAGCAACTACAGCAATATTATATTGGAGCACCATTTAAGAAAGTTGCTCTTTTATTTGAGAGAAACAATGGGAAAAAATACATCATGATGGTGGTGGACTATTTTACCAAATGGCCTGAAACATATGCTGTTCCTCATCAGGAAGTAGAAACTCTAGCAAAGAAGCTTGACAATGAATTTCTTTCAAAATTTGAAGTACCTGTGGAACTTCACTCAGGTCAGAGAGAGAACTCTGAACCACCCTTGATTTCTGATGTGTGTCAATTTCTTAGAATCAAAAAGATCAGGACAACAACCCTTCATCCATCTTCTGATAGAATGATGGAGAAATACAACTATACAACTTTAAATCAATTAGTAGTTTATGTGGATGAGCATAAGGAAATGTAAGATTAAGATTATCCACTCCTACTCATGAATTATTGAACAGCAATATATATGAAGCTACATACAACATATCACTATCACTGATGTCCGAAAGGAAGCTACAATTGCTGTTAGACCTTCTGTGCTCACACCCTGAGTCTTGTACAGAGTATGCAGTGAAGCTGAGGAACAATATTGATGCCATACATGACTTTACCTCGAAAAATACTTAAATCAGCTAGTGATAAGATGAAATGTTACTTTAATGTGAATGCTGATAAACCTGTATTTCATTGTAGTAAGTGTATAACTGTACAATCCATTTCAAAATGAAGAACTATATCCAAAGTTAAGTAGTACTGGGAACAGCCTTATGCTGTATCAAAGTAATCAGTTATATTATTCATAGAATTCAGAAGAAGGGCATATGTTCTAAGTCAAAGGTCATCCACCATGATTTCTTTGTAAGCATATCAGCAAGAGAACAACCAACTGGTTAACTTTCTAGAAGATTTTATCAAAGTATGCTGAAGAGCCTGAGATTCTTGTCAAGACCACTTCCAGAGTATCACCAGGGATAGAGATATTGGTGGATTTCCTTAACTACCTACTTAAAGAGACACTCCCCACTCTACCAAGTGAAAACACTTAAGTTTTGATATAGGGCAAGATATCATCCTACTTTTGTATCATAAGCCACAGAAAACCATCATAAATATTGCTGACTGCACTGAATAGACAGTTTAAAGACAGTAGATGAGTAAAGAAAGAATATTTTGTTTTGTTTTTATCATAATTTTGATTATACTACTTTTATTCATACCATTAATTATTTATTGTAATGCTTTTATTTATGAATACTAATGTTTTGAATTTTCAAGAATTACTTTATTGTTAATTATGGAAATTTTGAATGCACCATTGTTTAATTTGTATGATAGAAACACTCAAACAACTTCACAGTCCTGGAAGGGGGCAGTGTTGTAGATTAATTATGTTTTCTCTAAATTTAAATGTTTGTATTGTTGTTTTGTCAAAGGGAGTTTAGATATTAGTGATGAACACATGGTGTAATGACTAGAGCTCTCTTGAAAGTTTATGACACAGTTTCAATCGGATAAAACTCATAGTGGATTAGAGTTGATGATTGATTTATTGAGCCTTTTACAGTACTTGATTAATTGTTGAGTTAGTAAATTTCTTAACCATTTTGTCTGTTAATGTCAGTCAGTTAGTTCAATTTTTTGAATACTGAGTTTGTGTTTCAATGAAGAAATAGAGATGTAAGAAAGGGTTGTACATGTACATACAAGAGAAATCTAGCAAGCAAGTGAAGTTCTTGTATTAATGTCTACTGTGAACTTTAGCTTATCAGTAAGCATTAATAAAGCTAATTTGTAAAGTTATAGAACCTGAAGTTTAAAAAATAAAGTGCTGTCCATATCATTAAATGGACTGGACTTTACATTATTATTTTTTATCAAATAATCTAAAATAACCCACTCATTAATAGAAAATATCACAATAATTAATCCTAACTAAACATGATCATTAGCATTAGTTTTATACAGATTGATCAGATTTGAATTTCGCTTGTGCATTTGTGGTGGACTGAGGGTTTGAAAGAATCCCCAATTACTTGTTTTAAAGCCTTTAAAATTTCAATGACAAAAAAGTCATCTACTATACATTTTTTATTGTAAATAAGTGATATTACATGTACAAGTTTTGCTGTAATCTTATCTCCCCACAACTTATTTGGAAATTTCAAAAGCAGGAAAAATGTGTTTATTGTTTGAAATCAACACTGGCTGAGTGTGCATGACATGAATAGCATCACAGCTTTCTTATTATTTCTTCTAAAATTGATTGATATGGGAAGATGTATTTGAAATTTTTGAAAAAGGATATTTCAGTTCAGGCATTAAGTGTCATTGCCAAAAATTCACCATACATTGTATGTGTAAAAAATAATATAATCTGTATAATTTTGAAATGTGTTAGATTAGTACATGTCAATAAAACTTCTTAAGACAGAAAAGAAAAAAAAAATCTATTTCCCTAAAACATTAAAAGTAAGAAAATTATCTTCTATTACTTTTATAATAGACTCTGTAGAGAAGATAAGAAAGTGATAAAGATTATTCTGCCATTAAGTTCAATAGTAAAGCAACACAAGCTAAATGTAGCCCTTGTTACTCATATGCATGCTCATGCCCTACACACTAAAAGAATGTTAATGTAAAGGCACTACCACATCATCAGAGAAACCATTTTTTAACTATATAATTCTTGGAGAGAGATATGTGCTAAAGAAAAAGGGTGGATCTGAGCTTCCAGTACTTATTATTATCTGCAGGAATGCCACCCTTTGTGTCATTTGTGCTAGTAATTACTAATCATAGTATTCATATCTCATTGAAAAAAAATTAGAAAAAGTGAACATTTTATAAGAAAGGATTTTTCTTGAAAGTATTGCAAGGGAAGAGTGTTCAGATTATGCTGATATAAACTGTAATTTTTTTACATATTGAAAGTGATACCATTTATTGAAAAAATAAGTTTTTTTAAGAACTCCGTTTTTAGTACTATATTTACAAATAACATCAATAAACATATAATCAAACCCTCACTACAGTCCTAGTTATGGTTGTTGTACATACCATAGTTATTTTTCTAATTGTCTGAACCTTGAATACCCAAAGTGTGAAATTTTTTTATGGATCTTTGTTTGTGGTGCCATTCAATAGATGGCACCACATTGCATTTATTATTATGGTCACATAGATAGATACATGTATAGGTGCTACATCCATTATAGTAAGATAACTCCTGTTAGCGTGTGTGTGTGTGTGAGGCACAGGTATGCATGTGCCTCAATCACATAAATGTAGACAGGATCAACTACTCCAGCCTCTCCTCTTATCTAATGTTTTTTAATCATAAATTTCCCATACTTGAACATGCAGTCAGTAAAATTGGTTGCTACTTTTTTATTATTATTATTTATGGATGTATGTGGTATAATATTTACAGTATGCCACTGTTTTGTTTAAAAGAAGCTGAATAGGATGTGAAACATTAAATATCATTAACAGTTTTTTTGTTTGTTTTTTATTTCGTGCAAAGCTACACGAGGGCTATCTGTGCTAGCCGTCCCTAATTTAGCAGTGCAAGACTAGAGAGAAGGCAATTAGTCATCACCACCCACTTCCAACTCATGGGTTACTCTTTTACCAAGGAATAGTGGGATTGATCAGCAGTTACAATGCCCTCACATCTGAAAGGGCGAGCATGTTTGGTGGGATGGGGATTCAAACCCGTGACCCTCAGATTGCGAGTCGAGCACCCTAACCACCTGGCCATGTCGGGCCATCATTAACAGCAAGTGATAAACAATGCATTCTATTCAGAAGTTAATATTAATTATATGTGTTGAAGACAGTTTTAGTTTTTAAGTACACATGTAGGAAATGTGTTTGTTATTGAAAAATGGCATTGACTGATGTAAAAGTTTATAATTTCCTCTCCCAGTATTTGAAATGATGGAAGAAAGATACTGTGACTCAAAGCAAGGGTTTCTCTTATTGACACCAAATCTCTAACATTCTGTTGGCTGCACATGTAACCCATCAAGTATATCATATCAGGCATGTTTCCAAAAAGATGAAAAGGATAACTGGGAAGATCAAGTCTAATTGCCTTACCAAAGACATAAAGGAAAAAATAAGAGAACAACGACATATGAGATGTAAGATTTTCTGAACTATAGGAAAGCTAGAGGTTTGATTAAAAAAGAAATTATTAAATCCAAAAGGAGTTTGAGGAACAGCTAGAAGATAATGCTAAAACTAATGGTTAGGATTTTTTAAAGGTAAGCAAAATGTTAAAAGTGAGGATTGAGTCCTGAAAGAATGTTGATTTGATGGGAAAGTTTTTGTTGAAGACTATATGATGGCTGAGCCTCGAAATGTTATATTCTTTCTGTTTTTATAAGAAAAAATATTAGTAATATTTCTTGGCCCTGAAAATATTCTATAGGAAATATTGGGATTAACTTGAACCATATACATGTTAATCCATTGGTGGTAAGTAGAAAGACTGAGAGATTAAAAATAAATAAAGCACCAAGACAATGTTTTCCACAGGGTTTTAAAGAAGGTCAAAGATCAGATATGTGAGTGTCTATCTTTCATATTTTGTAGGTCATTAGATAATGGACAGGTGCCTGAGGATTATAGAGTTGCTGATATTATATTACTCCTATTTTTAAAGGGGGTGATAAGAGTTGTCCTGGAAATTTTAAGCCAAGTATTATTATTTCTGTAGTGAGACAATTCTTTGCAAAGTAATTTAATGAAAATTATTATTATTATCATAAATTAAAACCAACATTGATTCACTAAAGGAAAATCTTGTCTTACTAATTTGTTAACTTTTTTGAGTATATTACTTGTTATCTGGTGTACTTAGATTTCCAAAAAGCTTTTGATAAGATGTCACACAAAGAAATTATCTATGAAAATTACATTAATAGAGGTTTGGAAAAGACTAGTTAATTGGATTGTAGGGTGGTAGATGGAGAGAAAGTAAAGGGTTATTAATAATGGAATATGGTCAGATTAGACCCTTATTTCTAGTGAAGTGCCTAAGAGTCACTGCTTGGTCCTTAATTTTTTTACTTACATAATTGTATTGATATGTGCATAATTAGTAATTTAGTAAAGTTTACTGATGAAAAATTCTTGCATATTTATAGTTGTACTGAGAATTCTGAGATACTACTGTATGACTTAATTTGATCAGTTGGTGAGTTGGAGAAATATTTGGCAAATAGCTTTTAATTATAAGTGCAAGGCATGGTGTTAGTTGCATATAGTTATGCAGGATTTTCTGACTGATTCTATGGATAAACATGATACAAGCATAAGGAAATTTATTTAATTTTCCAAACAATGAGTGATTCATAAAAACTGATTTCTGGATCCAAATTGTGAAAACTTTAATTATTTTGATGTTGAAGGTTAATGGATTCTAACATGCTACTGTTGTTTAATCAGTGGAGGCAGAGAGAAGACACAGAAAGTAATAAAAGAAAATAATGTTAATGTTTGTGCATGTGTACACACACACACATAAAAATTTGGGTTCAATAAATTAAGAAATATAAATCTTGAAATTAGATTAACATGAGTAGTGCAAAAGAGAAAAGTTGTGGAATTTACTTTGAGTAGTATGTCATCAGATGCACCACATGGTCAGTTTAGGAGCAGTAAGCTGGAAGTAATAGATAAATAAAACTAAACCTGAGAACTAGTTGATAAGTATAATACATTTACCAGACACTGATTTAACTAAATTAATTAGATGATGATTTACTATTATTAATGATATGTTGTATAACTTATAATGGCAAGTGAAGGCTAGGTAATACTGTGATATATCCAGGTAAAACTGAATTAACTTTTGAGCAATAGGATAGGTCTGCTTAATAAAAGGAGACGCAATTAAGATACTTAGTATAAAATAATTTTATATCACTGAGTGACTGTGAATGAATGAAATAAAAATACCAGACTAAGTGAAATATAAAATGAACAGTCTTTATTAAGACTTATTTAACACAAACACGGTATGTGCATGATTTTACTTACACAGGATGATCAGTTTTACTGGATTTTCTATTAAAATTTAACTTCAAATAATTTTTTAAGCTCTACTTTTTGTCTTTACTCTGGCTTAAGACCAAACATGAAACAAAAAGAAGCTTTGGGAATTTGTTTTTACCTTACTATACACACACACACACACAATGTTAACTTTTGTATACCCATTCAGCAGCTGTTTCAATCGAGTCATTATTAAAATGACCATTAAACTTGGCTAAGACGAGCAAAATGTTCTGTATTTTTTGTGAAAATGTAAATCATTTCCAGTAGGATAAATTATAAGAAATACTTAATTTCAGAAATTACTTGCACAGAATTATGGTTGGTGGCTTATCAGCTTATAATGAAATTACTTGCACAGAATTATGGTTGGTGGCTTATCAGCTTATAATGTTTGGGATAACCAAAAGAAGTTTATGTATTTTTGTTAATAAAGTGGCTAGTGGGTGTTACTTGATAGTCCATTTTATCAGGCACTTATTTGGAGAAAATTTTTTACAACACTTAAAGTTCATATTATGTTGTTGTTTTGTAAATGACTGATGTTGCAAAAACTTTATGTTGTAACCCAGCTGACCTGATGAGCTCTGGGATTGAGTAAAATGCCTCATCAGAAGTGGTATTCAACAAATTAGGAGTAGTTGAAACACTCATATATTCACTTTTTTTTAATGGAAACCTGGACAAATGATATGAAGAATGTAATCAGTTCTATTATGGTGGCATATATAATTTTTATTAATGATACATTTTGTGGCGTATGAATATTTGAAGACCTTTAACTGTCCATAGTAGCTTAGAAAGTTAAATATACTGTATTTTTTAATGGAAGGAAAAGATAAGTGTTACATTTTGTAATAATTTATGTGTATGATTTTAGGTGTTGGTCATTACCACTTTTACAGTTGCTTTTAATTGCTCTCTAAAAGGAACATCCTGAATTAATTTTTAAAAATCACTTAATTATGACAAGTATTGTAATGTAAATAAAATTTATCTCATTAGTGAGAATAAATTGTCATTTGATTAGGTACTTATTTTGGCTTGGTATGAACATATAATTCCCGGTCATATATATTATAATGACAGTTACTGATTTTTCTTGTGTCTTAGATGAACTCTTTCCTTCCATTCACTTCAGTTTATTGGGTATACCTTGTAAACAAACAAAGTTCTCAATTGTGGAATATTTCTTAGGAAAGAATAATTTCACTATGTAGCATTGTCAATCATGTCCCAGTGACCTGAGTTTCAAAACTTCTTGGACACTTACTCCATGCAAGTACTGTGAAAGACATATAAATATATGGTTAACAGAAATTATAATTAATGTTATGTGTACATTCTATGCAATATGGAAACATTGTTTGAAAAAGCATAATCACATGTATCACAAACTTGTTATAGAATATATAAATTTTACATGAGTCTATTTAAATTAGAAACTTGTGCACAGTGTTAGTGATGATGTAAGGGTAAATAATCTTTTCTTAGCACTATGATATATTTTTAGATGAAACCCTTTATGGCTCATGTACAAATTAGTTTCCTGTAAAGGTTACTTGTGCACCAATTGTTTATTTATTTTTAATACTTTTTCTTGCATAATTTTTCCTAGTTAAATAGAGTAAACATGTTTAGGCCTTTAGCTTGAAATTTAAGTTGATGTGTTTCATTTATCGGTATTAATGCTTTTGACCTTTCATGGTTTCAATTTAATGTTAATTTTTTCTTTACTTAACTAGTTAATTAAACATGAGTTCAAATTTTATTTAAATCATAACTAAAAATCAAACTTTTCTTTGCCCCAGTTGTTAGAATATATGGTTATAGTAACAGTTTTAATTTATCAGTTACCATGTTTTCCAATATTTGTCTTTGATTTACAAAACAAATGTAAGCATACAGTTTTTGCACCTAAAGTTACACGTATGTACAGTACCTCTGTGCACAGAAGTGGATTTCATTTCCATGTAGCTTTTTTTTTTGTATACTTTTTCTAGTGATAATTTAATGTTACTCTGATTTTAAAAACCTGGTTTAAAGAAGGAATATTAGGGCTAGACATTTTAGTGACTTCAAAATCTTATATAAATATAAGCTTTTATGTCCATGAACTTATCTGTATCTTTCAAATACTTAAAATAATTCCAACTTGCATAACACACACACACACTACATCATCCAGTTAGCCATTCCACAAATGTATAACTGTTAACCAAAAATAAGTTTTATTGAAAAACAAGTCTACATCAGGATTTCCAAGTTTAATCCTGGATTACTCGTAGTATTCAAATTCATATTTTTTCAACCTTTTCATCACACCACACTTAGACACACAGGTATATGTGTGACTAAAGTTAAAATTTCATCCTATAGTTGTTGTTGTTTTCTGCAACAATTAAAACAGATCTATTCAACTTTCTTCTGCAATTAATACACACAGCAAGAATTTGTTTTTGAAGTCAATCAATGCCTTAAAAATCATATAAAAATGTTATGTATATATGTTTTATATATGTATTTAAATTTTTTTTTCAATATCCTGTCTTTATTGTTAATTTGTATAGGAAGAGCAAAATGCTTTATTTTTCTTAACATTTATGTATATATATATATATAATATGATACTATTACAAGAGAAGTTTTTCTTATTATTATTATTTTTTAAATATTGTATAGTTCTGTGGATCTGAAAACTGCTGCCATAATGAGTCGTACCAACCTTAAACAACAGTTGATGCGAGAACAGATGCAACAGTTAAAACAGAAAGAAGCACTAGTTCAACCAAAGATACTTTCATCTTCTGCTCTTACAACAGCTGCAATTAAAGTACCATTAGCAACCTCTGCAGTTGGTCTCTCTGTACCTCGTCAAGTGCTACAAGTTAGTTTTTCAGATGCAACAAATTTCATTTCATTGAAAAAAAAACGTTGTTAGAGTGTTAATTTATTGCTCATCTGTAGGCTAGACTAGCTTCCTGTCAGTTATAAGTTTAAGAATGTTTGTACAAACTTTCCACTGGAATATGCATAGTAATTTGTATGTTAAAGTTTATAATGTGCTGGATATTTCTTGTCTTTATGTATTATAATTATCAAAGTTTATTTTTTTCTTATATTTCCATTCCAAACTAAATTACACTTGTTTTTCAAAGCCTTTCCTAGAAGTAATTAACTAAGCAAGCTCAGTTACTGTTCCTTCATGTATGATGTTTGTGCTGTAGGATCCACATGTGGAATTATAGTTTAGTCACACTTCCAGTGTTTCATATTTTCTTTCCATGATAATTTTATCAAATTATACTTACAGAATGTAATTTTTAACATATTCTTTGTCACTTTAGCAGTTATTTAATGTATATGTAAATTAGAAAAATTTATCATAACCAATTAACTTTGAATTTTGCTGAGATGTGGCACTATAAACTCTACAAATAAGTCCTCAAATACATGTATGACCTGAATTTTTTAAACACAACTCTGAAAGTAGGACTAACTTTGTTACTGATTTGAAAATTTCCAAGTCAAAATATGTTATTGATGCAGAAATATTTAATACATTAAAAACAAATTCCATGATACCATATCATCACCATCTATGCTAGTTTCTCCATTAGCAGTAATACAACTCAACAAGTCTTCAAACTTAATTTGCCTTGGACAAACTTTGTCCCACAGTTTCTGTTGTAGGTCATTTTAGTCCCTCCCATTAGGTTTTCCCATTAAATAATGTTTGCTCAGTTATGACATGCATCTTTATCCATCAGTTATTGCGATCTTCTCATCACATGACTAATCCCATTATTTCATTTGTTTAACCATTTGTATAATATTTTGCACTTTTGATCTTTTTCTCTCTATGTTTATTACACCCAGCATGACACAAATACATGATTTTTGAAATGAGAACTTGTTTTCCAATTCCAGTATACATATTTGCTTTGTATGGTACTCTATAAAAACCTACTTCATATACAGTGCTTGTTGCATTGATTCCTGAAGTGAACAAGAATTTCTGCTCTTTATGGCATTCTGAAGTCTCAACCTGTAAAAACCCAAAATTTGCTCCACTATAAAAACTATTGCAAAAACAGAAGAACTTCCAGACTGATTATATGAACACTCCCTTTAAAAGTACAAGTGAATTAGGTATATATTGACTATTATAATTTTTATTTTATTTTTTGTTATTAACATACTAAGGGGAGATTTACATTGAATATGTGCAGTAAATGTACTATATATATTCTTTAGAACACATACACGGTTACATATCTTTGGTTTCTTATGCATTTCAATAACAAGGGGAAAAAAAGCTTGCTGAGAATGCTGCTTTTGGCTGTTTAACATAAGCTAATTTTGATGTTTTGAAATTTACTTCTTAAAAATTTAGTTATGTAGGCAGTTTAATTACTATGAGAGTGATGCAGTATTCATACAAAGCTCATCTTTTCAGATATTCTTAAAAATATAATGATTTGGTACCATGGAAATATTTATTTTTTATGTATGAGATATACATTCCATGCATAAACAACGTTAACAGCTTTTGACTACTAATTTATGACAGACTGTTTGATATAAAATATGCTAAAAGCACTTGATTTTGCTGATGTTTGTAGATAGTAAATATAAATCATGTACTTGTAAATTATTACATCATTGTACCTATTACTAAGCCACTTGGTTGTAAATCCTGAATGTATAGATCTAAGTTTTTGGTTTGAACAAGGTGAGTGTGATAGAAAAAATATAAGCAATCCTTGTCTTACATTCCTTATCTCAAATTATTTAAAATGGGCCAGGTGTGGCCTAGTGGTTAATATGCTCAGACTATGAATTTGAGAATTCACGGTTTACTTCCCATTGCCATAAAAGTTCACTCCGCACTTCAGGACCATGGGTACACTATAAGAATGAAGGTCAAATCTCACTATTTGGGCAACCAAGAGTTGTTCACTAGCTGCTTTTCCTCTAGGCTGTCAGTTCAAATATTCTGAAACAAAATATTTCGAAAATTATAACAAAAAAGTTCAGAGTTGTTGCAGTGATCGAGTATCATGAGTTTTACTTGCTAATTTATTATAAACGTAAAACAGTTGCTAATATTCAAGCATCTTAACTAGTAACTGAACCTATGTGTAGAAAGTAAAAGATGATCTTAATTATATTTTTAACTTCATATAAAACCTTGTTAGCATGATAATGAAATTTCAAATAAAAATAGTAGTTTTTCCTCTCTGATAAAACAGATAATTATATAATTGAACAATGTATTTTATACAAGTAATAAAAAAATTTGTAAATGTAAAATGATGTAGGAATGGCAGTGCCAAAAGGAATACAAACAAGAATATAGGTATGATACAGCTATACATAGATCATCCCTAAATGACTCAATATCAACATTTAATGTTACACTGTAAAATGCACGAGTACAAAATCGTGATGAGGTAGGTCAAATTGACCGACCTCGTAGCAAGAGTCTGTAATAATCAAGACATGTTTTGACTCAACTTGGTTTTCCTTGCACGTAAATCTTCGACTCTCAGTTACGCTACATTGATGGTTAAATGTACTTTTTGTCATAGAGAGCAGAGTAATAGGTAGAGTTTAAGTTTTTTTTTACTGTAATATGCACTTGTTTTGTGGTACTTATATCAGTTATATTTGTTACATTGTCACGTCATGTGACCTTCGATTTAACTCCTTAGTGGTTTGACCTATAACATACTTCTTTTTACACTCCATCGATACCTACCCTGACATGTCCATGATTTTATGATAAACCAACTGCATACCAACAGTCAGGAATATATAACTTCTAACTGTGGTAATATTAAAGTCAAGTGTGCATTTTACAGTGGAACATTAAATTTTAATATTGAAAGTCATGTAGGGATGATCTATGTATAGTTGTATCATCCCTATATTGTTGTTTGCATTCTTTTAGGCACTGCCATCCATACATCATTTTACATTTACAAAATGATTTTTGTTACTTGTTTTATGCTGTTTTTTCCCCTGAATGGAAGTTAGTTTTATGAATGTGTGTAATAAAAATTTTATATTATGTGTATTGATTTTTTTTACTCTTTCACTTGATACATAATATAGGGGTTGGCTCCCCAAAGACACTGATTGTATGGTGTATAAAGCATTGAGTATTATACATGTTACAGTCATCTAATGTTCATCTATTATTAGCTGGTAATTCCTGTTTCACCCTGTACTTAAGCTTTTTGAAGGAACACCAGATTTCTGTAAGAAAGCTAACTTCCGGGGGTAATGATAACATCATTTAAACTAGATTTATGATTTTTTAAAAATTACTACTAGATATTACGACTAAGCAATTACATTGTGCACTGCCCAGAAACACATAAAGTAAACTCAGGTTTAAACTGACATTAGTTATAAAGTACTTGTAGAGTTATTTCGACCAAAACAAGAAGAAGAAAGAATAACAGTTTGCTTTGTTGGTCACTTTTGGGTTTGGTATCTTAATGATGGTAGAGAAACAAATTAAAGTGAGTAGAAATTAAAACTCTCTGTCATTGTTGATTTTTAGCATGCATTATTTGTATTATGCCTATTGAGTACCTTGGCTATTCCTACATATATAGTCTACCAACTTTATGTTTACAAAGCAGATCTCTACTTATGAAACTTTTAAATAATTCTGTTTGTTTTGCTAGGTAAATTTATTTTTGAAACAGTGATATTTTATAACTGTAGCTTTTTTTGAGTCATAGAAAGTTCCTATTACATCCAAACTTCCAAATTAAAATTCTGAATTCCTGGCAGCTGATGTATTGATCTCATCATTATAGGTATACCTTTTATGAGGTGTTTTTGATCTGGAAAAACATTCAATTTCCAAATATGATTCTTAAAGAAATTCACTTAAATGAGCAGAATTCATGGCTTAGATATGGTACCTAACTGCTGATAATGTGATATATATAATTACTACAATCATGGTTTTACAAACCTTTAGAGCTTTAACAAAGTTATAGAGTTAACACTATCAGGGAGTGACTTTCTAAAAAACATGCATAGTGTTCTGTTTATAACTATCATATATAAGAACAAATAGAAAATTGACAGTTTTGAAAATGCATTTTCTTCCAGGTCCAGACTCGATTAGAAAACCCCACAAAATACCACGTTTTGCAGAGCCAGAGAAGACAAGTACAACAATATATAAGTAATACTCATGGGACTACTCACCCACAAATTCATACTTGGTCTCATGCCCCAAATGTAGGAAGCTGTGATCCAAGTCCCGACAGCCCATCACCTATCCTACCTAGCAGTTCTGCACCCACTAGCATATCAGAGGTGAGTGTCATTTTCTTCGTATGTTTAATCAATGGAGCGATGATTGATTTATCAAATTTGAGCAGTTGTAAAATTTCAAAATTTTAATATTGTAAAGAAAATCTCAAAGCATACTGATACATTACTATACTTTTATTGCTTGGCTATTTAAAGTAGAATGTATGTACATAAAACACTTTTTAAACTTTTATAAATAATTAGAATGCTGACCACATATTGATAAGTAGAATATTTGTATAAGAATAGTTTTTAAGATTTTAGTGAATTAATTTCTTATAGATAAAAGCCAAAGTACATTTTCTTTATGTGTAAAGAAGAAAATTGAGTAATAAGCTTATCAAGTCTTGAGTATGTAGTGCTAAGAATAATTTTCAAAATAAAAGTAATAAAAACCTGTTATTTTGACTAAAGTTTGCACTTTTGGCTGTTGTTCATAACAGAAGTTTGTAATTATTTCAAGATTAAACTTATAACTAGGAAGAAGGTTAACATTTAATTCTTTTAAATTATAGGATTTTTTTTTTCAATTTTGTTATATTATATTAGGTTCATTTTCCATTATGACAGTAAAAAATAAACAAAGTTTAAAGAGCCATAACTCATTTCTGTTTTCTCTCATTCCTTTATTGCCTTAAATTCAAAGGAAAAATACGCTTAGTCCATGCTTACTTTTTTCTGATTTTTAGTACTTCAGTTATGAAAGGATTAATTTGCATTTAGTGCAAAGTTTGTTTATTAGAGATTTTCTTTGGTGTGAGTAAAATCTTCTGGCAAGTAATATAAGTGAAATTCATCAAAGATTTAGCTTGTTGTGAGATCTTTAATATAAAAAATATTAAAATAACAGGCACTAGTTTTAGGTTTGTTCTTTTTAGAAATTTTTTTGGTTAAAACATCATTGGAAACCATTATTAGTTTTCATCAGATGTAACTACTTTTCTCTCTGAAAATGTGAGTTACTCCTTCCTACTTCTCAGCAAAATATCACTGATGACTAATATTATTGTATAACACTAATAAATGAAGCTTGCAAATCCTCAGTATTACATTTAAAGCTGATCAGGTTTTAGCTTAACTTGAGAAACAGGTTGTAAGCAGCTCAGGATATTGCTTACGTTCTTCAGAAATAATACTGAGCCAGGATGGTGCGTCACAATAGCTTCCTGTTCTTTAAAGTATGGATAGAGGGTGTATGAGTCATGGTGATTCCTTCTTTTTTTATTTTTTAAGTTGCCATGTATATGTTTGGAAAAATCCTATTATGTATTTTAGATTCAGCATTATCTTTAAATACTACCTCAGGAAAATAAACAATTTTTAATTTTGAACTTAAAAAACTGTTACTTTAATTAAGATCCCATTAAATGAAATTATGTCAGTGTAAACTTTGCTCATAAATAGTTTTTATAGAGTAAAGGTTGATACATTCTATGTAGAAACCACTGAAACTACTAGACTATTAAAGATTTATTAAAAATCAATGTCATTAAAATCTTAATTATTAATATGTAAGAACAGTAGCACTATGTCATAGTGACATCATGCTGGCTAACTGTTTCATTTGCTGGGAAAATACACTGAATTAAAAATATTTAACAGAAAACTAAGTAGTCATAATATATTTAGAGTAAAACATAATCTTATACATCAAAGAAGTAATATTACACTATAAAGTTGAATCTACTTCAACAAACTCCAAAATAACAGAGTTAGAAATGAAGTAACCACACTCTCTGTACATGTATTATTGAATTTATTGTTTAAATGTATCATTGGCATCAGAAACAAAATGTATGTAAGTGAGAAAACATTGAAAGTGAATCAACTTAACACTTGAATGTGTCTAGGGCATGCTTCCCCAGAAAACTTACTAGAGTGGCAGTTTGGGCCTATTTGAATGCAGTGTAGGTCAAGATATAATAGAAATTGAGGGAAAAAAAAAACAAAAGCCAAAATTAATATGCAAATAAACTGTTTAGTGGCCAATATGATATATTTTTTTTACACGATCTCTACATATATTCCAATTCTTTATTTTCCACCACCAAATACACTTTGAAATGTTTGTTTGTTTATTTACAATCATTATTTTAGACTAAAAACACAATTCATTTTGAAGAAAATGTAAACATGTCAAAATATATCCAAAAGTGGATGCTTGCTCCTTTCTGGTGTATTCAAGATTTCCTCTCCCTTGTTCCAACACCTATTCATATGAGAAAAGCAATCAATATGGTATATGGTGAAAGCCTATAATAAATATGATGAAAATAATACAGCATTAGTGCTATGTGCATAACTTGGAAGAGAACCAATCACATTTAATAATCTTACGTATTTGTGGCTTCACTGCATGACAAACAAGAGGTTGATTGAACTTCATCGTTCAGTGTAAGATGTATCAACTAATCTTCACGGTAAAGCAGGTTGTATAGGTTAAATATATGTCTTTAGTTTAAAATTACTGTTACAATTTAAGAAGGACCAAAGATAAAATTCATGTGCTGGCATTTCTTCATCCTTTACGTAATTTTTAGCTTCAGCCCTGTCACAAAATTCAAAGCCTTCGTTACCAATAACCACATGCTAAAAAACCCTACATTTAAATTAGAGCTATAATGTTTGATAAAAACGAAATATCTTGTAAATAACAAAAGAAATTTAAGGACATTAACTGCTTTTTATTCAACATGATTAGTACTGGGCACATGTAGGGCTATTAGTAAAAGAGAACATCCAGTGTTAAGTGTAGGTACGTTAATACTATAAAGTAATTTTTTTCAGAACCAAAAAACTCGCAAGGCCAATCCAGTTAAAATAAAAACGAAACTTTTTGCCGTGCAGATTCCAGGCGCCACAAAGATTAGATAGATGTTAGTTTCGTAACTGATACACCCAACATCATGTGAGTAGAAAACAAAACTTAAAAACTCGTGATCATCCATATACTCTTTAGATGTAATAGGGGAGGGGAAATGAAGTTAGCTATATGCAGTTTTGAATAACAATTTTAAAAAAAGCTGAGTAAAATTTTGATTTTAGTGTCCTTTCGTCTGTAGCACTCACTGTCTTGCTAAAACAGCGTTCTTGCACGTAGACGAACGAATTTCAACACGTGTTTCGTGAATTTGGAATTCATTTCTGTTGTAATATTACTTTGTTCAGTGATGCGTGTAGAAATATCGTCGGTATAACATATTCTCATTGACAACGGATACAGTTATTACGTGAACAATAAAAGACCGTTTTAATATATGTACTGTATTCTTGTTAATTTTAATGACGGTTAAAAGGATGTCAAAGTTCAGAGAAACGTTGATGACTAATCTGCTTTAAAGTTTCTTGTTTGCAAGTCATCAGAGCTAGACAAACCCTTTCAAAACTGTTGAATCCCCATCTGCTGGAAGCAGTTTTGATTTTTTTTCCCCTCACAAACTGTCTACTTTAGTGTCGTCTAGAGAAATTAATATTAACTTCAGAGCAGAGCAAGTAGAACTTAAAATCAATCTGGAAATCAGTTTAGCTATATATATATATTAAATTTCTACTTATAAAGATTAGAATGTACTGTCTCATCACTTGGTCTCCTAACTTGGGAAATTTAGGTTAGTCATAAATAGATATATTAAGCTAGTAATGTCAAACAATCTCTATAATAAAAGATAGAATAAGAAAGTAGTGACTTTTGATATATTAAATAGTATAATTAATACCGTTAATGACAGTGACAGTAAATAAATGATATAGTTTACCATACTTAGGGAACACAGAAACGCTAGCTGTTGACTTGAGCTACTGTCATAAAAATAAATTTCTTTGAAAAACATAACCTAGTATAACGTTTCCGATTTTTTCTTCAATCTCCCTAACGCATGTTTTGACCAATGAAAACTCGTTAAGACACTCCTCTGTGACAAATTTGCAACGACACATACTAATGTTTAAACTGTGTCGAGTTAGTAGCAGTAATTTTCCTTTAGTGCAACCTAAAATGAATGTTTATGAAGATACAAAACAATAAACAAGAAAATAAAATAATACCTGAACTCTCCACGAAAATACAGTAATGTTAAATGTACTACACAGAGTCAGAAAACACCATACCAATCTAGCTATGTGGTGCATTTAATACTAACATTCACTTTTAATGGCTGGAGACGGCTTAAATGGGTAATGAAGAAAAACTTTAATATAAGTTTAACATGACAGCAAATGTACAGCGTTTCGACAAGGTTTTGTCATCAACCCTGATGATCACAAAACTTTG
>NW_013665614.1:1343769-1345134 GCF_000517525.1 Limulus polyphemus
TAAATCGGGACTACATTGAATTCCGCGTGAACAATCACGAAGATTAACGAGTTTCCTAATGTGGCTGTCTTCATTACCCATTTAAGCCGTCTCCAGCCATTATTAGTCTCAAAGTGGGTTCCTCGTCATCGAATTTAACATTCACTTTAACTAGCCTCTGGCACTTAAACACACAGATCTGGCTACCAAAAGTAATAAATAACGTTTAATATTCTGTAAAAACCGAAAAGGAAACACGATGAGTTTCTAGAAAGCCCTATAAAAATAATAAGTCACAACACTCGTTAATGTAGTAAAGAAATTAATTATGAAAAAATAATTTAACCAAACTAATGATGCAATGTCATATTATACACGGGACTCTTACTCAGTCAATATTAACTACATATAATAATGATGACCAATACGGTAAAGCGATACGCTATTACTCTAAACAATATCCAGAGGAGCTAAAGTGAAGACGTGAAAGATCTCGAAAAGTTGTATTTTGTTAAACTTCTAAACCCATAATGGTTACCAAGAATATCGTTGAATTTCCCACAGAGTTGAATGAATTTTGTGTTAAAAACGCGGAATGAGAAATCTCGTTTGTGGAATTTGAAAATAAGTTTACGAATTCTGCTCACAAAATCGTTTCTAAATAATGTAATAAGCTAAAAGTAGTAAATTGTAATATAACTTAATATTCGTACTTGGGAATGTAAAATTTATAACTTCAAAGCTAGAAATGTCCGTTTTATCAAAACACTTTAAATTTGAATGTTCGATTAACGATACATTTAAATCCACCTATTGTACTTTGTTTTAGTGAGAGAGCTTTAGTCTAGTGAGTTCGAGTGGATAAATTTGTTCGGATATGTCTAGGAAACCTTTGTAATTCGGTAGAAGAATGACATCGATATACCTACAAGCATGACTGAGTGTAAAGCTTTCATAGTAACGTTTTTAATGTATGAAAACTCTAGCCTCAATAAATATAAATCTATAATTTAGAATTCCCTGTATCTGTTATAAGATACGCTAAGTTGCACTAATGTATTACCACTGAGTACAAGTACATGGCCTGCAAGAATTTATTTAATAGGAAATAGTGGTAATTTTTGTAAATGACATTGTCATAAAATTCTGTGTTTACTGACGCAGAGTACTATTTTAAAAATTATTGAATTTGCAAAGTTATGTATACTGTTAATGAAATACGGGTAACTCGATCGTCACATGAATGAGGGAATAACTGGAATTAGTTTTTATTGGTACTTTACTTTCTGGCCTGGCATGGCCAGGTGGATAAGGCGCTCGACTCGCAATCTGAGGGTCGCGGGTTCGAATTCCCGTCACACCAAACATGCTCGCCCTTTCAGCTGT
>NW_013665614.1:1345381-1347171 GCF_000517525.1 Limulus polyphemus
AGCTTTGCGCAAAATTCAAAAAACAAACAACCAAACTTTACTTTCAATATATGATGGGTTTAACATTGAGAACAGCATATTACGGCCGAAAATACCGTTTCCACCGAGGCTACTGATTCTATTAAGAAACAGACAACCTCGTCCAAACAGTTCTATATATTTTAAGTGGATTACCTTCTAAATTGTGTAATAATTTCGATCAAATTTACTAACCGGTCTTTTAGCCCTAAAATTACGTTTTAAACACATTTTTTTCAAAACTGTTTATGCACCATATAGTCACAAAATTTATACATAATATGCGAGTCGCGCAAAAAATGTAAATAAAAATACCGTCAACATTCCAGTTAATCCAACTAATTACTGCCGGGGTACGCTGTGAAAATGTGTAATTTCCTTCACTTCACCGTTTAAGAAAATAAAAATACTATTTTAAGAATTAATGTGCTGGCCTTGAAACATAACTTGTAAATTGAAGTTCTTATACTATTGTGTGAATTGTGCCCATGTTGTGTAATGCCCATTATGTTCACACTTACGGGCGGGCTTTATGAACGCTTTGATTATCAAGACACACGGTAGTGTGTCGTGCGGCCAAAACAACCTGCTGCAGGACATGCTGTGCGTTATTAACAAGAGTGATTTTCTATCTTCTGTATCTTAGACTGTGGTATCCAAACTATCCGATATTTTCAGTGAATGTGCTCTACTAGACTCTTACTTCATATACCAAAGTTCAAGGCAATCCATTAAGAAATACCTGAGATATAAGGTCTACAATTTTGACTGAGTTTCTTCCTATTTTTTCTTTGCACCAACAGTACGGAAATTTTATTTGATAGAAAACATACTTCACTTTTATGGATTTTTTTTCGAATTTGATACACCGATAGATCTTTACAACATACAATTAGGAGTCTCATTTGGTGTAAATATAAGCTACATGTGCGAAGTTATTCAATAAAAACCGCTCAAATTTGACGAAAACTTTTGCACACACCTACGCAAAAAAGTCACATGAGTTATCGTTCTAACATTTTTACTACAACTTCAGTGGACCGTTTTTAGTTTTTGTCATTCGGTATAAAGACGGCTGATTTAGAACAGCAAAACTATAAGGTGAAAGGACGTGCAGATACACAAGTATTGATTAGGCCAAACAAACTAGATCAGCAGTTTCTAGCTCAAGTTTTCAAAAGAATCACATGAGTGGACGGTTGTTATTGATTATTCATTGCCAATTTTTTAGCACAAATTTACTAAATTTTATTAAATCATCCTAATTAAAGAGATGTTTAACGTCACGTGACATTAGCTTAAGCAATTAGCATAGATAATGATGCTTGATACGGCTGTACAAGTTGCATGAGGGTGATGACAAGAAACTGTTAATCTAAATTCTATGGCGTTACTATAAAGGAAGCTATCAACACTTGTTTTAGAGAGGAAAACTACCACCATACATTCTAAAGAATCTGCTTGGTTCTGTAAAGCAAATATCTGTTCTGAATTACAAGGTTGCAATCCAAAAGCTAATGTGGGTTATTATCGAGTGTCACTTTCTTACTTGCTGTGGTTTGTTGGTGTGTATTGACAAAAGTCATGATATTTAGTCAAAAACATCTTAGATTTTACCCACCATCATGTCCAAAGTTGAACAAAAAATGCGGCCTGGCTAACTAATGAATGAATATTTGCTGTAAAATTCTTAACCATTCTAAAAGTGTAGCCTCCAGTTTGGCCGGCAATTTTGAATTCATTCCTTTAAGTCACACACTCAATCCTTTTTT
>NW_013665614.1:1347181-1364123 GCF_000517525.1 Limulus polyphemus
TTTCACACCTAAGGTGTTTTTTATTAGATGTGGTATATAGGCATGCCATGTATATGTAGAAAAATTTCAAAATTATCATTTATTCTGGTTTACGGTCAAAGAAGTAGATAAGTACCTTTTGCTCTATCTATCTATCGTTGTGGATCATTCACCTAAGGTACCACGTTTGTCTTACCGTGGGTATTATTACTGTAAAGTTATACATACTATGTGAAAGTAGGCAGTGATCCTTTTCATTGGTAGGTCGGTGATTTCTCAAGAATATAAACCTCCTTATTTTGCAGTGGGAATGACCAACGGTCACGTGGGTTGTGCATGCGCCCTGGGAAGACTAGCACTAATATTTCGTGTAGGTAATGCCATGTTTACTTCGTCTGGAATAGATTTGAACAACATCCCTAAGTTCTGAAGATGTAGGTTCAAACTTCTGAAATACATTAGAGCCTTCTCCAGTAAAGGTGTCATCTTTTGTTAATTAATTGTGATTTTAAGTTCTCAATAAATTTTTTTTGGATTTTGTCACATTGTGTCTGTGATGCACAATTGGAATATCGCTCGAGCTTTCTCGTCGTACTTGGGGGTGGGGGAGGCACTCGGATGCAATTAGAAACTATGTTTGGGTCACATGTCAAAGTTAGAGTTAACACTAACTAGGTGACTAACATTAACATAATGCAAGTGTGGCACTTGAAACTGAAAATATACCTTATAAGGTGAAATATGTTTACAGCACAACAGTTTTATTGAAAAGAGTGAAAAATGTAGCATTTACAAAGTTTACCGGGTCTATTTCTCTGCTTAATGATACATGTTTCTTCGTCAAATCGATGCGTTTTCCTACTATAGCATGCAAGAGTGTTTTTTTCTAAATTACAAGGAAAATCTTGAGTGATGTTTCTATTGATAACATACATAGTTATTCCGAGGTTAAGCTTAGTTCTCCGTACACGTTACCTACTTGAAAACGTATAAAATTTTGCTTTAAAAAAGCAATGTATGGAAAATACGTTTTGTACTTATGATTGTAAATAGTTGTATACATCTAGTTTAAAGGCTTAAGGTTCTTGTGTATTTTGAAAGGATAAGTGTTTTTAGAGGCTGAAATAGCGTATAACAGAATTCATTGGCTTGGTAGTTAGCGCGCGCTTGACTCACAATTTGCGGGTCGCATGTTCGAATCTCATCACCGAACATGTTCACCGCTCCTTTAGCCGTGGAGGCGTTATTATGTGATGGTCAACTCCACTATTCCTTGGTAAAGAGTAGCTAAAGAGTTAACGGTGAGCGTTGTCGACTAGCTATCTTCCCTGTAGTCTATTATCACTTTGAAATTAGGGACGGCTAGCTCAAACGGACGTCGAATAGCTTTGTGCAAAAATCAACAAACAAACTACAGTTTGATGAAAATTTTAACAAATACTAGATGTGTTAGATCACTTAATATATGTGATATCCTTAGTACTCATGATTTTGAGGACGGCTGTCTTCCTTTATATAAATATCAGTTTTTAAAATACCTACACAAATTTTTGCATGTATATTCATAGCCCAGGTAACCCATTACGTTTCTTTGCTTTGAAACGAAATAAACAATACATATTCATTAAGTATTCATCGGTAAAATATATCTGTTCATGTCGTTAAAGATAGATGTGTTGATGTTATCGTATTTATTTATGGGTGTTTGTACAGCAAAATGGGCAGCCTCAATATGTGTTACTTGAGCAGTATAAGCTATTAATGTGAAGTAAGCCATGGATTCATGTAATCTGCCCAGCACCATAATGAATTTCGTGTATTGTCATTCAGTCGTTATCATGTACAACACTTTCGCTTGCAGAATCCCAGTTATGATGAACTACATAAGTACATGCTGTTTGTGCGAATGTTGTTGGTTGAAGCAGAAATGTGTCCTGTTATGTGATTCTGAGTGCTACAAAACAGATGCAACAAGACAATATTACCCGCCGCTTAGGTGACCATCTGATGCAGTCATAAAAAATCCAAAAGTTGTGATTCGAGTTTGATCCTTAGGGAATTATTGTGATACTTGTTACGAAACAAGGCATAAATGCTAGAGTCTAAAAGTTGTTTTTCGGCATATAACTGTATCTAAGCTAGTACGTATATAAACTGTTAAAAGTTAGGGGAAGTCAGGCAACGGAGTAGAAGTGTATGCAGCCATATAGCATGATGTAAAGTGAGTTTCTCCTTCTCAACTCTTTCCTGCAACTTATTTTGTAGACATGAAAGTTGCAGCATTTGGTTTTCAAGTTTTTCCTCTTTCTTGTGTGTGTTGGTCAGTGTTGGCCGGAATACATTGACCAACTTGCAAGTAATCTTAAGAGTATTCTTCAATGTAGAGGATTTGCGAGCTATATTTGATTTTATCCAGTGCTTTCCATCTTTTAATCCTCACATTCACAAACTAATCTTGATCTCCATTATGTAATAGACCATTCCTTTCATTGGATTCTGTCCTAACACATCTGCGGGTCGCGGGTTCGAATCCCCGTCAAACCAAACATGCTCGCCCCTTTCAGCCATGGGAGCGTTATTATGCTATTCGTTGGTAAAAGAGTAGCCCAAGAGTGATGATGATTAGTTGACTTCCTTCTAGTCTTACAGTGCAAAATTAGGGACAGCTAGCGCAGATAGCCCTAGTGTAGCTTTGAGCGAAATTCATAACAAACTAAACCAAACTGTCCTAACACCTTTTTTGTTTTTTAGGTAATCTGATCTTTCATTTCTGAGACATTATATCCGGCAAGACTGACATGTTCTGACGGAAACCTCGATCCAAAACAAATGTTCCTCTAAAGACAAAGAAATTCTTTAATTTCCTATAAGTTTGATGAAACATCATGTTTTTCATGACGACTTCGAAAACGTTATTATTGTTTCATTTGTACTCACAACCATTATCGACTTCATCAAAGGCCAAGATTTGTTGCCACTAAACCATTTGCGTTAGAAACTATAATTGCTGTTCTTCATGGTACAAATATGCTTACAATCAATACCAAAGACATTTATATCCTGGCGATCTGCAGCTTCTTGGTAAGTTTCCAGTTTGGCTTTAAATAAAAGCCTCTCTCGATACGTGTTGCAATTCAAAGTACTATGGCACGATTTATTCACAAAGACCTTTTTATCACTCCTCTACTAATTGATTGTACAATCAAGGTAGTATTGTCCACTTAAAGCATTCTGGATAGCACCTTCGTAGACACGTCTGTTTCAGCTTTGGTAATTACAGTACCAGTCATGTTAGGGATGCGCGGTTGTAACAAGTAGGGTTGCGACGTTTTTAACATTTTGAAATCGGTTAATCATTTTTATAACATCGAAACGGAAAATTGTCGGCCATTTTTATCCCAATAGTCAAAACAAAAATGTAGGGACAATATATTGTACCCCTTATTAGAAATAATATATTTCCATGGATTTATTCATGATTTAGCGGGTCAATATGTGCTGTATTATGTGAATGACTGTTAAGAATGCAATCCAGCGTGTGCGACTCACACTTGTCGTAAGTCACATGAAACGTAAAAATTACAATAATTACTCAACATAATTGGATATTTAATCATTTAAAGGTTTGTTTGTAAGTTTAGGGATAATCTTTCGTATTCAAATAATTGTTTTATTTCTATTTCTGGATTCGATTATCCGAGTGGTCGTCACAATCATAGTAGCAAGTACGCATGCCTGTCAGGTTTGTGGCATCCTTTTGGATCTGCTCGTGGTTAATTCCAGAAAGGTTAAAATAACCATTATTATCTAAAACTACAGGATTGTAAACATCCAGATTCCTGCACATGTTAATGATACGCTTCTCTCAAACTTTCCAGAAACGTGACAGATCAGTTATATTGAATTGCATTGTGTAAGATGTCATAGACAGGTTATGCAGTGTCTTACTGTGTGTATTTCCCAAACGTAATGCATTTTAAAGCACGTATTCCTAAGTGTAGTGTATTAAATAGACAGACGTCTGCACACTCTTACTGAAAGATACTACCATACTGTTTCTCTTACGACTACTACACAACGAAAAAACTGCGTGTCGCGGGTTCGAATCTCCGTCCCACCAGCCATGGGAGCGTTATATTGTGACGATCAATCCCACTATTTGTTGGTACAAGAGTAGCCCAAGTGATGGCGGTGGGTGGTTATGACTAGCTACCTTCCCTCTAGTCTTTCACTGCCAAATTAGGGACGATTAGCGCAAATAGCCCTCGTGTAGCTTTGCGTGAAATTCATAACAAAACAAATACAACGAAAATTATTTATGGTATGTACATGTTGAGGGCATCATTTCACACACGTCTGGATTTGTGGCTTGCGTCCTGTTACCACCAAAAACGAAACAAAAGCATGTTCTGTGTTCAAATCCCACTATTCGGTCTCACAAGAGTTGCTTAAAAGTTAGCAACGCATGTGCGGTGTTGACTAGTTGCCTTCCTTCTAGTTTATCACATTAAAATTGGGGATGGCTAGCACAGGTAGCCCTCGTGTAACTTTGCACGGAATCTAAGAAACAAACATATTTGAGGCGTATTACCATCAACGTGTCGTGTACATCATGTCATTTTGCTGTTGCTTATAATTAATAACATGTCCAAGATTACCCATAGCTGTTCAAACCGCAATTTCATTCCAATTTATTGTTTTGTTATGCTGTGGGTCAATTGTAATCCATTAAAAACAACCACCCTTTAATGACTGAAAAAGTTATGTTTTTTATAGTTGGACTATTGTACATTATGAATCGTCTCTCGAAGTGCAAGTTACGTTGAATGGAATTTTGAAAAATTAAAGAAAGAGACGTAAATTTACGCAATTTCCGAATCCCACGTACAGGGGTCATCAATATATAAGAAGAAATAATTTTTCTGTTGACATTGTAACTATTCAAACTTTTTCTTATGTTTATATGTGTTTAAAGATAGTTCTATTGTTTTGGTAGCCCAAAATTCCCTCAGATGTTTTTGAACCATTTGTAATGTTGTACAAATTCTTTAAAGTTCAAGATTTCCATCCTAGATTTGTTATAGGTAAGCACTATAACTGGATTAAATTATTAATTAAATAACTAAAATTAAATTATTATACATGTATAGGAAAACAAACATAGCACGTTTGGTTTTCTTTATTTGTTTTTAGCTAAACACAAAACTACGCAATGGACTATTTGTGCTGTGCCCACCACGAGTATCGAAACCCGGTTTTGAGCGTTGTAAGACCGCAGACATACCGCTGAGCCACTAGGGGGCAGCACATTTGGTAATGTGATAATTACAACATAAGACTTGTTATTATTTAGTTTCTAAAAAGTGAAACGACCGACACCTTAGAATATTTTTAGTCAACAATGTAAGAAAGCAGATTTCACATAATGTTGTAGTAAACAATGCTAATAACAAATATTTGAAAGAGGGTTATTGTAATAATATATTAAATTATATTTTGTCATGCCCTATGATATATTTTTAACTTTTGTTGTAACAAATGGCTTATATATAATTAGTGTTCGGACCACTATTATGTTTGTTGTGTCTCAGCCACCTTGATGAAATCTGTATCGAGCGAAACGCTCCGGCGACAATAGATATGGATGACATAGTGGGATCGAAATACACTTTTTTCTTCTTGAAAAATTCTAAGGAACTGAATAAAGAATGTAGTCTTAAAAATATAATAGGCCTAATACTCATGTCTTATGACAAATATAATTAATTTTAATCATTCAAAAGAAAAGACGTTCATACCAGAATAATATAGTAAATGAACCCTTCCCAAAGACAATAAACTTTCAGTTATGTTCGGTCTACATTGTAGCAAAACAAATGATTTGATTTTCTATTGTTGGTAGCTTCCACCCCCATCTCACTCGCAATGGTTCAACGATAAGCTTGCGGGCTCCTAACGCTTAAATTGGGGATTTGATGCCTGCGGTAAAAATAGCTAGCTCATCGTGCATTTCTATGCTCAACACTGAATAAATACATACAACTACTGAAATAATATTGTTAATCCATACAATTACTAAAAGGAGCATTAGTTTTGGGTTTCTAAGTTCGAACACCAGGTCGTAACGATATAGAGCACATGCACATTGACAGACACTGTTAAAACACTGTTAATTACCAGGGATATTTTTATGAGCCATTAAAGGAACTGTATAATACAGAGCTCGTGGAAAAACTGTCAGGAGAAATAAACCAGTATAACAGTGAAGAAAAAAAACGACCTTTTAACAGGAGCGTCAAGGGCGAGCACGGGTCTCAGGGCAAACATCCTAGCCGGGCCTCATTTTCACTCTTTTTTAAAATTTTTAAGAACTTATTAAAAACATCCTGAATTAGGATAGCGACGAGCTCATAAACAAGGCAAAATTATAGTAGCAGCCGTTTTTAGCTCACAGTGTAAGCGTAAAAACGTTAATAAAGTAATAACAAATACCTATTAAGTCTATAAATTAACACACATATATATATGTATAAATTATAACTCAAATTATTATTTCATTCATTCTTAATGTATCAAGCGTCTATATGCAAAACTATGTTTTTTATGATGCCTGTTAACAAAACGAAATTAATACTTGTACTAAACGTAAAAACATGTGTTGCGTGTTTTTAGTGAACCGAGATAACAAACTATTAATTTGTTTGTTTGTAATTAAGCACAAAGCTACACATTGGGCTGTCTGTGCTCTGCCCACCACGGGTATCGAAACCCGGTTTCTAGCGTTGTAAGTCCGCAGACCCTACCGCTGTGCCACTGGGAGGCCTATTACTTCGAAAACCACTGTTTCTTTCGAAACTTTGCCACAGATCAACCCAGTGTAAACACTTAACCCAATGGTGATAACAAATCTTTCGTTCTTAAATTTCAGAAAGTTTCAATGTCCTTACAAACCTTGAAGTCATTTTAAATTTCCAGAGCAACGTGGTTGATGAACATACATCCAGTTATGTTTTTAAGCAAGACATTTTTTTCCGAGTGACATCTGATTTACCAGAAAATTTTCTCGGGAAATTATTGTACACCAAACATCACTTGTTACATAGGCGAATTAGAAGACGTCATTCCGTTTATTTGGAACATACGTTATATATTTCGATTTCGCAACGTTTTACAATATAAACTGCGTCAATAAGTAAATAATTATATGAGAATACTTTAAGTTCAAAAATACGGAAGTTAGCAACGTAATTGAGCACTTTTTTTTTTTTTACTGGATGTAGATTTTACATTTGCGGTTCTAAATCCAAATTTCAAGGCCTTATGTATCGTTACAGTTGCATATTGGTAAGGGACCGTACTGAAAATTCTCAGTATTAAGTCAATTGAAAGGGAATAACGTCGTGTTTTTTGTTGTTGCTGTTTTGTATTCAAACAATTCAGCAACCTATGTTAACAGATTTGATTGGTGTAGATCTTCACACTCACTAGGTTACAGGCAAACTACATTCAGCAAATATAAAAACCCAAGTTGTTGATTAAGCTCTCGTTTGGCTTTTGACAAATCGAGTGAATTTTTAACTAGTTCCATTTATTTTCCTTTTTTTATATATCACGTAAACGTAGTAAAACGTTACACGTCTGACACGTTCTATTGTATACTAAAAACGCGTAGCTGCTGGTCTGTCGGTGGGTCAGCGATAAGTCTCCGAACTTACAAATACTAAAATCCCGGTTTCGATTCCCCGCTGTGGACAGGTCGCAGATAGCCCATTGTGTAGCTTGGTCCTAAAAAAAACAACAACATATAGCAGCTGTTATAGTTCCATCAGATAAAAATCCATAAAAACAACAAGAAGACGTTATCGGTTATGCATGCTTAATTCATGTGAACACTCATTCTAGCGTCTTATGTGAAAGTACTATGTGCCGTTAGATAAAGCGTAACAATGTATCACAAGGAGACTTCTAGTTCTTTTATGAATTGTTTTTCGACATTATATGCACTTTAAGAATATCTCTAAATTACGATACCACATTAATTTGATTTTTTTTAAGTCTTGGAAACAGTAGAACACAGAAATTCTACATGTTAGATAATTAATGTTTTTGTTTTACAATAATTATTTATCAAAATTCATTCCTTACCCAGCTATAACTTGCTTAGATAACATCGTACTCATACAAGCTAAATTACTAACAATATTAATTATTTATCAGTCTAATTCGATTATTTCTTAAGCTTCTATGATTTTTATATGCATCCCACCTGGCCCGGCATGGCCAAGTGGTTAGGGCGCTCGACTCGCAATATGCGGGTCGCGGGATCGAATCCCCGCCCCATCAAACATGCTTGCCCTTTCAGTCGAGGGGGCGTTATAATGTATGGTCAATACCACTATTCGTTGGTAAAAGAGTAACCCAAGAGTTGGCGTGGTGGTGATGACTAGCTGCCTTCCCTCTAGTCTTACACTGTTAAATTAGGGACGGCTAGCGCAGATAGCCCTCGTGTAGCTTTGCGCGAAATTCAAAAAACAAACAACCATCCCACCACGAGTGATTATTCGCTGGCTATCTAACTTCTTGGATAACAGAACATGTAAAATAAATGTACGGGGAACCTACTCTGAGGCATTTACCCCAGAGGCAGGCGTACCCCAAGGAGGGGTAGTTAGCCCTATTCTATTCGTCATGTATGTGAGTAATACGCCTCTAAAAGACCCAAATCAAGGTTGTGCATCACAATTCGCGGACGATGTTGCGATCTGGAAAAGTGCCCTCACCCCATCCATAGCAACAACAAATCTACAACCACTATTGAATAATATAGAAGAACACTATCCAAAATATAGAATAAAAATAAACGTCCCGAAAAACCTTCACAAGATTAACAAAACACCAAAAAGACCCACCTAAACTATATATGAATGGAACACTTCTCCAGACCTCAACATCGGCAAAATTCTTAGGATTAACCTTCGACCCAAAACTGACGTGGGTAAAACATACAAACAATATATTAACAAAAATATGGAAACGCACAAATTATGCAATAAGTCTAACAGGCAAAACAGGGAACATCTCCTGAGAACATCATTAAAATATACAAAACATACATACGTTCCATAATAGAATCCCCGTCACATCGAACATACTCGCCCTTTCAGCAGTGGGGGCGTTATAATGTGACGGTCAATCCCACTAAAAAGAGTAGCCCAAGAGTTGGCGGTGGGTGGTGATGACTAGCTGCTAAATTAGGGACGGCTAGCGCAGATAGCCCTTGTGTAGCTTTGCGCGAAATTCAAAAAACAAACAAACAAACCATAATAGAATACGCCAGCCCTGCATGGAAAAACACAGTTCCAAAACACATAAATAAACTACAAACTATACAAAACACACTAATCACCAAGCATACAAAGTCCTCCGCAGTACCTCGTCAAAATTTATGCACAGATATGCAAATATACAAACAATAGCCGATAGACTCTTGCATAATTACTTTGAAAAAATTGGCAAAAGAACGACCTACTCTGTGAACTTGATCGCTACTACATACGTGATGGAAGTAGACCTAAGTACCTCTCACCTGTAAACATTTAATTTAGAAATAAGGATTTAATAAGGCCACTATAATAAGGTCTATTAATAGACCTTAAAACCCTACACTAGTTAGAATCTAAGAACAATACATTTAATAGGGTATTTTATTTCCAATGAATTCGACTAGCCTCTAACTAGTGAAATGTGTTATGGAACTGACTCAAGAGACATAATGCAAAACATAGAATGTAACTGTCGATACTACATGGACATTGCCATGGAAGGGGTCGGAGCAGGTGCGGTTTACTCCGACCCTCATGTTGTATCAACACCAACATTCACTGATGATTAAACACAGTCCGGAAAGGAGAAAAAGGTCCCTACGAGCCTGACCCTCCTAGGCCACAAAGACCTAAATCCCGACACGAAGAGAGAGAGAGAGCATTCACCACCCCACTCCACTCCCCCTGGTGACTATGCGGTAAGCGTGAGGGCTTATAACGCTAAATCAGGTTTGAGTATTCTAGGTGGGTAGAGCACAGATTGCTCATTGTTTAGCTTTTTACTTCACAATAAAGTTCAGCAAAAGATATTTTTTTTATTAAAAAAGTTTAAGTATACATACATACTATTCCTGTTGTGGTCTAAAAGTCACCATCTATTTTAGGAACTAAAAATCTCGAAATATACATTAAGAAAACAAATAGCTCTCCAGTTATCGGATGTGGCTTCTAAAACTAATATTAATTGGCAAGTGGGTCGAGAGTATCTCCGGGTAGTGAAAGTGGGTTTTTCTCGGGGTCTCCCGTTGTCCTCCCACATCAGAATTATGGGTAGCGGATCTATAGATTCACACCCGTTGGGTTTTTTGCACATTGCTTCCCAGTTATGTATAAAGAAAAGAAGAAACTTACTTCCTGGTCGTCCGTGGTTTTCCGTCGGTTTTTGCTTGCTGTCGTCCTTTCATCATTCACTTCTTACTTAACAGAATCCAGGCTTTGATCTCGCATGCCGTTTACACGAACCCCTAAACCAACAATTGTGTACATACACATATATGCTTTTTTTCGTGTTTGTCCACTTAACCTCCACCGTGTATGGGATGAAGAAAAATTTAATTCTGACCACGCCGGTGTCCAGAGCCTCGAACCCCAGGTTCTAGTCCCTGGTTTGACACTAAATTACTACTATCTTCATAGCTAAGCTAAGCGTCCCAGTGATTAGCTTGCTGGACTGTGGATCCGTGGTTTGGCACCTCGTTACTGCAACAAATATCGTTCTCCGCACTTTGGGGACGTACGTGCGATATAAAAGTGACAGTCAAATCCTACTATTCGATTAGAGTAGCCCACGAGTTGGCGGTGAGTGTTGTTGACTAGCTACGTTTCCTAGTCTGTCACTTCAGATGGCCCTCAAGCAACTTTGCACGAAATTCAACAAAGAACATAATTATTGGCAAATATTTTTTTGAAAGTACAGCTTAATTTTTCCGGGAACTTACTGGGTTATTCCTACCTCAGGGGATTTGTCAACCTTTTCCTGATAAAGTAATGTTAATAGCAGTTACAGCACAATCCTCACCATAAGTCTTATTTTTCGAACAAGAAAAGGCTACTTCAAATAAAAATAGAGTTAATTTGATGAATCTTTTCTGAAAATACAGTCTTAAAATAAATTGTTTGTACAATTTTTCTTGCGCCTTTTCTAAAAATAAAAATTAAAAGTAGTATAAATTTTCTTATGTATATATTTTGTGAATGCATGATAATGTGTCACTAGTGGCTCACTTAATAACATAGAGATCAGTGGGGCCACCTTATTTCAGATTTGTTCTCTCTGTTAACGCTTGATTCATCATTGAGTTTCGCCCCTGGCGGTGACATTTACACACTGGATGTGCATGGCATGATGCATTTTTAATGTTTCCGTTCTTGGGGTTCGGCAAAATGCATAAAAACATTAATAACGTTAAAAATTGGGCTTAGATAACCTTAGTGGGCAGAACACAGGTAGCCCTAGCTTTGCGCTTAACAACAACAAAAGTAAAAGTCAAGATTTGCTCGCCTATTTTAAACTTTTATCATCCATGCCTCCCTTTAATAAATATGCTTTCTCGTCCCCTTTTTTAATGAGTGAAATAGTGAGTGTTGTAGTAATTACCTATTATTTTCATTAATAAAAGATATATTAAAACGCTTTATTTTACATTATTGCATTGTTGACTTCCCTAACCACTCTCACCTACCAAGAGATCATTTATACCCATACTTTGGGAAACGCTACCGTGAACTATTTAATTTAGTTTGCCTGATTAAATTTTGAACAAACACACACATGAAAAACATACATTGCAGAGATGAAAGTGAGATATGTATTAGTTAATTTGTTTACCAAAATTCGCACAATAATTTTTGTCATAAGTTATTTAGATCTCATATAAATGTAACGTTTAACAGATGGCGCTGGGAGTAATATGCAATTATTCTGCAGAGATCAGTTTTCCATCTTGTCATTAGAGTTCTTGCCTACGGAAGTGTTTTAATTAGAGAAATGTACTAACGTGAATTTCAAAACAAAAGCAAAAAAAATTAATGTAGCAATTAGGAACAATTTATTTCCAGGTGTCGACGTATAAAACATCACCTAGATTTGTCTTTGATTTTTAGGGCATTCTTTAGAGTACATATATTTTTAAACACTGCACTTTAAACGTTGGAGTATTGATCATTTCGAATATATTTTAATATTCTTTGATTATTTACAATTTCAAAATGTGCACTCGAAGAGATGTAGTATAGAGGTAGTTGTTACGTTAGTTAATTTGCAAGGTGCAGGACTTCATTGCAACTAATTTTCTGCAATGTGTTCAACAGCTGTTATTGTTGTAAGGGAAAGAAACGAGTGCATTACGAACGCTCGAGAAATTAGACGTCGAAGTTGGAGAAACAGACATACACTGTAATAGTCTAGTTCATTCCATCGAGAAACGTATATTTTAACATGAAAAGAAAAGATGAAGTTTACTGAGTTTGATCCTGTTTTAATAAACTTTAAATCCACGTCTTTAACTATTCAGGCTGAACTTCAGTCCCATCGAAAGGGCTGTGCGTATGTATTTTTCGGAATATTGACACCGTAAATCGTCTAAGGTCGATCGTACTTTAAACTTTTGTTATACAAGTGTCGATAAAGTGGCAAGGAGTCGACTCTAGTTCAGGGTCAAACTGCAATGTTGTTGAAATAGAAAAGATTGGGAGGATGGCTTAAAAGCATATCGTAAGTTAACGTTTTTGTCATTACTTTTTGATTTGATTTTATGTATGAGGTCCTGTTCAATCACCTCTCTAAAAGAAGAAGAATCTGGAGATTTAATATCATGTTGCAAAATTAGTTACTTGTACTCTTTTCAATGATACATGAACAATAAACTAGCTTGTCTTAGAGTAGGTGTTATAAACTTGGATTAATGACTAATGTCATTATTTAAATAGTGCATCATAAATTTTGTGACTAAATTGGATAGTTAATGTTTTTTGAACTCAGTTTGCTTTATTTTATTTTTATTGTATTTTCGTGAGAATGACTTAGGCAACAGTGGTGGCGCTACAAGGGGCAATGGGGCATTTGCCCACTCAATTTTTTTCTTGCCCCAGTGTGCCCCCACCTGCATACATTGAGCAATGGTAACGTGTATAACAAGAAATGCACATTCTCATACACACTACCGTCTTGCGGGATGTTTTTTTTCCTTGTATGCTAGAAGTCAACCAAATATATCCTACGATAATAGGTGTTATCTTCAACCCTACTTTTTTATACTAATGGTACTACTGCACTAAATGATTATTTATTTAACTAATTAATGCTTGAAAGAACACAGAATAATAACATGCAAAAGCAGAATATGACTCATAACTATCACAATTTGTTAGCTTTCTAACTATGCCACAAACATCGTTAGAAATTAAGCAAAGCTAGTCGATATGTTCCCGTGGGAACAAAAAAGTAAAACCAAAACAGAAACTACACATTGTCTATTGAGAAAAAAAGAAAGTAGAATAATACGCCATTTTAAAGGCGGAACCATTGGTTTTCTATTGGTTATACATAATATAAGTTTAAAAGTGGAAGAAAAGTATTGGTAAGGTCTGAAAGGGAGGAGTTACAGGTTGGTGTGGCAAGAGGGGTCTGATTTTATATTTAATAGCTCTGTAAGTTGTAACTAATTAAGATTGAAGGCTATAAGTATTATGCTTTTCCTGAACATTACAATATTATACTGCCCCAAAAAAGGTTAACAAGAGAACTAGGTTTACCTTTCTCAGAACTGTTGATAAATAAGGTCTTTAGACTTGTTTTGCGCTAAGCAGTTATGACAAGCATGGGCTTGTTGTGTACCAAGCTATCTTCGGGGCGGGTATCTTTAAATTATACATTTTACTGGTGTTAATTGTTACATGAAGATGGTGTTCTGCATACATGTGTAGATACGTCAAGTCTTACTATTGAGAAAATGGATTTAAAAAATTATGCAAAAAAAAAATCACTGGATTCCCAGGAAGATTAATATATCAAGGAGACAGGTTGACCAAGCGAGAAACACAAAAGGATTGAAGATGAAATTGTCGTACTTGAAGACTCGGTAGAGGATAGACTATTAAACCAAAGAGGCAGTATGGATACTTCTGATCAAGAACATGAAGATATATTGGGCGAACCCGCTAGCGTTGTAGAATTACACGACCCGAGCAGCAGCAGTGGAAAATCAACTCTGACCAGGTCGATTCTTGGAATAGGTGGTGCGGCTGATATATCTCGAATGCCCGACAATGAACCAATTCGACTTCATACCTGAATTATATATAGCATATCCTTGTCTTGAATATTCCGCATTTACTGACAAAGTTCACTGTCTTGTCTGTCGTCATTTTACTACAGGCGCTAAATATCAAGGTGAGCAAGCTTTTGTGTCTGAAGGGTTCAATACGTGGAAAATGTGATCGGGTGAACCTCCAAAAAACAAATTTCACAAATACAAGTAGTCTGATGCACATTTGAACAACGCGTGCAAATATAATGCTTGTTTAGAATCCAAGCTTTCTGAGAAAGCTGTAGCGGGCCGAAGCTCTCCGGCTGATTATGGAGAGAAGTAGAGAATACATAAAAATACTTGCAAATACGTTCAAAATACGTACGGCTGTTCAAACATACCTCAGAGGGGTCAGCGTAAAGGAGACACAGCTGAAAACAAAGGAAACTTTTTGGAAATATTAAACTTCTTAATGACTTATTCCCAGATCCTAAATGACCAACTGTGTGAAGGACCTAAAAATACCAACTATACACACCACAGTGTACAAGATGCTAATTTGGATATCGTCAGTGATATAATTTTGGATGAAATAAAAAAAAACGAATAAGAGAAGGTCATTACTTTTCAATATTAGTCGATGAAACTAAACAACTATCCAAAAAAGAGTAGATGAGTTTGGTACTTTAATTATTCAGAAGTTTATAAAAAAAAAATGTCTTGGTTTTTGATGTCATAAACCTGATTGGTCAAGGATATGATGAAACCGCCGTCATGGGCGGCAAATGTTCTGTGATTTAACAGAAAATAAGACAAATCACACCTCAAGCCATCTACAATCACTCTTTTGCTCATCGTCTTAATTTGGTCATTGTAGAAAGTATGAAATTTGTTACCCCTGTGGCTGACTTTTTCTCATCGCTTCAGACGTGCTACAATTTTTTAAGTGGTTCTAATGTTCATGCACAGTGGATTGCTTTACAAAGAAGAAAAGATATGCACCCAAATGAAAAGCTTGTATAATTGAAAAATACGATTGGATTGTCAGGTGTGTGTTGTTCGTGGAATTGTAGTAAGGTTTGACTGTTTTATTTAATTTCTGCGGCATGTTGACCTAAGTGATAGCAATCGAAACCGTGCATTAAATACTCGATCCATTTTGGCGCAACTTGACCGGACATTCATACTGTATGCTGTTTCTGAATGACATCTTACGTGAAGCAAAAGATGTACCGCAAAGTTCCAAGTTAGATTACTTGAAAGCAGGAGCTCTCATTGAGAATCTTCTAGCAGAGTTGCAAACCTACAGATGTGACGAGAAAGCTGCACATTATTCTCATGACATCGCTACAAGAAATGACCTGAAATGTTGCCGTCGGCGTCAGCTACAGAGCTCAACGATCTCAAACCACACTTGAGAAGCGGGACGCCATACGAGTTTTATCTGATATGAAACGGACCATCTTGTTTCCAACCATTAACAGTTTTTTTTTAACTAAACAAACGATTCATTGGGGAAAATCCCCAATTATTGCACTCCCTGTCGGCAATTGACCTCAAATATGAAAAATTCCTCGATTTTGAGACTATTAAACCTCTTGCAGCCCATTATAGACTGAATTTTGAAAACATGCAAATTGAAATGAGGCAAGCTAAGAGAATGAATGAACGTTCAGGTACGACATTTGGAACAGTCAAAGAGCTGCCAAACATTTAAAACGCCTATTTATGGCTTTTACTGAACTTCACAAGGTTATAAAGATACCAATAACTCTCCCAGTTAGCACAGCCGGCTTGTGAAAGGAGCTTTAGGAAGCTAAAACTGATCAAAAAATCACTTTAAAACTAATATTGCAGATAAGCGACTGAAGAGTTTAACAGTAATTAGCGTGCACTGAGAACGTGCTCTTTCCATGTTTGTTTGTTTGTTTTGAATTTCGCACAAAGCTACACGAGGGCTATCTGCGCTAGTCGTCCCTAATTTAGCAGTGTAAGAATTGATCGTCACATTATAACGCCCCCCACAACTGAAAGGGCGAGCATGTTTGGTGGAACAGGGATTCGAACCCGCGACTCTCAAATTGCGAGTCGAGCGCCCTAACCACCCGGTCATGCTGGGCTTGCTCTTTCTATTGATCTTGATGATGATCTTGACGGGTTAGTTGTTAAGTTTACAAATACAAGATTAACGTTGGTATAAAGTCGAAGAGGAGGATCGTTCTGGTTGATGTATTGGTAAGTTCATGCTTCTGACCATTATTCATCAATTCACTTTTAAAGGGACTTGTTATCTCCCCCCCCCCCAAGCTAGATATGCTAGAATGGTCAAAAATCTTCTGATCCTTTCTAAGGTCTGTGAGTACTTTGGCACTTCAAAATTCAATACAAAGCACTTTTTGAAACCCAACGTTGGCTCAAGGTAACTTAGCATGCTAAAATGTGGGGAGAATAACAAGTCCCTTTAAATTAGACGTTTTGCCCCAAAAAAATTTCGTTGCTGGCGCCGTCACTGTTAGACAAAGAAATTGGACAAGATGTTTGTCTGTCTTAGAATATCTTCTTTAGTTGTTCATATTAATCAAGTTATATCCAGTTATCTGTCCGTTCTGTATG
>NW_013665614.1:1364133-1374133 GCF_000517525.1 Limulus polyphemus
ATCTATTATTTCTTTCATTTTTTCTTTAGAGCATATAGAATATACCACCCGACAACGCTTGAACATGAATTAAAAATAATCTTTTCTCTTTTCTAAAGAACTACATTTTCTTACAGTGTTTCATTACAAATTGCCATCTCAAAGCAAAAGCTAGATATGCTAGAATGGTCAAAAATCTTCTGATCCTTTCTAAGGTCTGTGAGTACTTTGGCACTTCAAAATTCAATACAAAGCACTTTTTGAAACCCAACGTTGGCTCAAGGTAACTTAGCATGCTAAAATGTGGGGAGAATAACAAGTCCCTTTAAATTAGACGTTTTGCCCAAAAAAAATTTCGTTGCTGGCGCCGTCACTGTTAGACAACGAAATTGTACAATATGTTTGTCTATCTTAGAATATCTTCTTTAGTTGTTCATATTAATCAAGTTATATCCAGTTATCTGTCCGTTCTGTATGTGTGTGCGTTATTGTATACTCATGCATGAAAACCTGCCCTTTAGTTTTGCTGAATGTAGATGAAACGTACTGTAGCACAGATGCACCGTGCTGTTGTATGTTCTGTGTTGTATGCAATATAAATAAGCTCCGTGTATGTATTGTTGGTTTCCTACTTGTGTTTAGTTACTGAAATTAAGGGTTAACAGCTGAAACCTACCGTGCTGTAGCATAGAGCAGTGCTTCCCAAACTTGTGTGCTGCGGAATTTTTGCAATTATTATGTAATTTGTATTTAGTAATGTAAATTTATTATCAATTCAACACATTTTTGAAATTTAAAATATGATTTATTTTATACTTGATACACACTATAACAGTAATTTATGCCAGTCTTAGTCAGGAGGATGCCACTAGGCCTGCCATACGAACTTATTTACATGCGTCGCAGAAAGTTTGGGACATAAAAAGTGTGCCGCGAGCTTAAAAAGTTTGGGAAGTACTGACATATAGAAACACTCTCAGACCTATTGTCCGGGGCGTTCACTGGAAATCCAGTCGGCGATACCACAGCTGTTTTCATTTTCACCGTTTGTAAACATTCATTATTGTCGGTTTGTCCCCTTCACTCTGACTTAGCTGATAAATTTCGTTCTTATAACACCAGATCTGTTGCTTCTTTGTAAAAATAATTCATTCTTTTGTATGGTCAGTCGAATCTTTTAACGAATCTTGTGATAGTGCGTAGATGGAGTTTGTAAAATCTGAGTATAAGATGTATTAAAGAAAAAAGTTACTTTTTACAAATCAATTAAACTTTAGAGAATGTTCTGTAAGAACTTCTAGTAGCGTATATGGTATAAGAAAAGTACAATAAAAAATTATAACTAAAGATCGGGTTTCGATACTCGCGGTGGGCAGATAGCCCTTGTAGCTGTGCACTTAACAACAAACAAACGATGCAAATATAAGTGTATATGGTATGAATTGAGTAGTTTTTGCGACATATATTATTAGCAGTATACGTTATGTTGGGAAGCCAGATTTTGAAATTTGTATCACTTTTTTTTTTTCTTTTTTAGAAAACCAAGATATGTTTCTCATTAGTTCATCGGAATTTGAAATCCCTACACAAAGAACAATCTTTCTTTGTTGTTTGGTAATAACCAGTGTTTTTATTTTGTAATATCATTTAGTTTTTTACTGACATATGTCACACCTGTGCCGTGTGATACGGGTTATTCGAAGTATATGTTTTTAAACAAAAAACTGTAGAAGTTTTTAATTGGATTATAATAATAGTAATGTAATAAGTGCATGTAATGTACTTAGATTTGCATTATTCTGCTATTAGTTATTGGGACGAGCATGGTCTATATACAGTTGTTACCTTGCCTCATTGTGGATATGAGCGTCCATAATTCGCGACCCCTTACCGAAAAAAAAAACGCATTCCGCGTTTTGGGGCTGTGAGTGCATTGTAAGAGTAATGGGCAAGTCGCACTTTTTTGATTAGAGTAGTTCCAGAGTTGACGGTGGGTGCTGTAGTCTATCAGTTTAAAATTAAGGACAGCTAACGGAGATAGCCCTGTGTAACATTGTCCGATTATCCCTCAGGTATTGAGATATTTCTAAAATAACTGCTGAAATAAAGATTCCATATTCGCCGTAATACTGACCTTCAAAGTACAAAATTATTCTAAAAATGTTAACCTTAGTAAGTGGTAGATTTTTTTCTTTTATGTATTTATTATGTGAATGCATGATGATGTGTCAATAGTGGCTCGTTAATATAGAGATCAGTGGGGCCACAGTATTATAGTTTTGTTCTCTTTGTTAATGCTTGATTCGTCATTGAGTTTCGCCCCAGGCGGTGACATTTACACCCTTGACACACTGGCTGTGCATAGCGTGATGCATTTTTAAGGTTTTCCTCTCTTGAGGTTTGACAGACTAGATGAAGTGATGTTGTCTGATATCTTCTTTTACTGCCGTTAGGTGGCCTCGGGATTACATTACAACTCTGTGGACATCAGATTACCGTACGTCCTGCTGTTTCTCTCAAGTTAATATTTCCTATGTCTCCGAGATCGTCACCCAATACCATAGAAAAGCTTCGATATTTGCCTGGAGCGTCACTCGTTTAAAATCTTCTCGAACAAACATTTGATATATCTTGGCATGACAGGGGCTGCCAAACTGGTTGTACCTGCACAGAACCTATCATTTATTTTATTTTTATTTGAGACAATGTCCATAACAAAAAAAAAGCAATTAATGCTTACGTATTTAGAATAAAGCGTTTGTTTTTGAAGCTTGTTCCCAAAGCTAGAACGTAACAAAACATGACTATTTCATACCTTGTACAGTAACTCTACTCGGCTCTACAAGTTACTGAGTATGTACCCAGTCTGTGCTGGTAGGGCAACAAAACTTGCTTTCATTTTTAGTTACGGCATAGCGGCTCAAAGAATGGCTCTGAGTTTGTTGTTTGTTTTTTTCAAGTACGAACTTTTAGCTCATAGCGCCATCTCTTGATCGATTTGAGATCTGTTTACAGCCGCGGCTATTGAGGATTTATTCTTGCTTACACTGTTCTTTGTGTCTCCCTAAGCTGAATCTAGTTAAATAGGTGTGCTTAAAATTTTACAGATATAAAGTTAAAATAAAATATACTATATACGATTTTCAGAATTTCTGTGGAAAAATTAAAATTTTCTAACATGGAATTTCGAGCATACGTGTACATATATATATATATATATATATATGTGTGTGTGTGTGTGTGTATATAGTAGGGAGGAGAGAGAGAGAGAGATGCAGTGTGTAATGCACATAATTTAGGAGAAGAATCACGTCCCAACTTGTTTTTGTAGGATAAATTCGACCATGCTTGTCAACGAAAAAAAAAAAATTCAAAAGTAGTAGAGACAGTTTGAGCATTTTTATCAGAAAGCTCGATTTTTTTATTAAGTTTAAAGTGAAACTCTGACCTTATTTAACTATAGAAGGCCATTTAAATGGTGTCAATAATTTATATTTCTGTTGACATGTTTATCACATATTAACCATGCAGAGTTCAACAATTGAAGTGTTTGCTACGGAGACTGCAGGATGCTCAACGGATATAAACCAACCACGTGGTGTTCTAGACATAATTAAACACATTCAGACAGAAAGTAATGTAAATATATATAGATATATTAACAATAGGTTAACTGAAAGAAATTTGAGATGCATCAAAAAAGTCTTGATTGTCACACTTAAGCACTAGCATGTTAAAATGGCGTGTGTAACTAAAGTAAAGGCTAGTCTGCCTGCGGTGATATGCGAGGGGAGTATCATATAGATAATGTTTTCTTACTTCATTGAAAGTCTTATCACTCTGAGCTGTGTCCTTCGATAAAACTGGGTAATGGAACAGACAAGTGGCCGTGACGGAATGTGCGTTTAGTTATATAACTTTATGTTTATATAGTAGTAATTTGATGATATAACTATAGTGAATATAACTATAGGGAAGAGTGGTAAATCAGCCGTACGCCTGACTTATAGGTGAGGAAAATGCTTTTATCAAGTGACACAATGACGGAAGATATCATGTTTGTGAGATCGAAGGTGAACTGTGTATGTATTTTATTAGAATAACAAGTTCTATCATACCATGATTTACTGACAGTTTTTCTTCAGTCTTATTGTCGTATACTTCAGTTATTGATCTCGCTTCTTAGGTGTAAAGGTATGCTAAACTATTTCACTGCCAGAAATATTTTTATGTTTATGTTTTTATTTTTTTCAGGTGAGGTATAAGTATTGAAAATATGGAAATAATTTTGAAAACTGTAAAAGCTGAACTTTGTTATCAGTAAAAATTAATTCATTGGGTACAAAACAACATCGGCAAATTGAATTTTATTTTCATTTTTAAATGGCTTACATTCTATTATAACAAATAATAGTTAAGATTTCTCGTTTTCTTTCCTTTTTTCTTCTTCTTCGAACCAATTATTTGTTTATTTTTTAACTCATTAAGTGTGTATTACAATTTATATGGAGTTTCGTAGAGTTTATCCACACAATATATGTCAGTGGTACATCTGCGACCAAAGCAGTGTTTGTATACTTTGAGTATTTTTAACGTATGCCTCATTTGCTTGTTTTTTTTATACAGTTTTAATAATTTATTAACTTATTTTTAATATACTGAGAAAACGATTCCCCAGCCAAGATTATTATCAGTATTTGAAATGACAAGTTGATAAATAGGAGAACAATTTTAACAAATCTGACGATCCTGAATCGGAGTTATCCAGACAATACTTTCAATGTTTGTCTGAGTGTTTATGCTCATATCTTGGATTTGTATTATGGATGTTTGTCTGAGTGTTTATGCTCACATCCTTGGATTTGTATTATGGATGTTTGTCTGACTGTTTATGCTCATATCTTGGATTTGTATTATGGATGTTTGTCTGACTGTTTATGCTCATATCTTGGATTTGTATTATGGATGTTTGTCTGAGTATTTATGCTCATATCTTGGATTTGTATTATGGTTATTACAGTAATAAATCGAGAGATCATTTGAATCACTATTTTTCCGACTCACCTGAATTTTTACAGTTAGAGCTTCCTTTTTTCGATGTTTAATGTTAGTTATTTTAAATGTGTGTTTTGTTTTTGCGTGGGTTTCGCTTTCTGTATTTTGTATTCGAATTTTTTCGGCTTTTTCCCAAAATTATCTACACATTCTACCTTAGTTTGTATTAAATGACTTATTGAATGTATAAGTATCACTTCCATGATCGTTTAACTTCTGTTACCCCTCAGTAGTCGGGGTTCGTTTAAAGTAATAAAAACAATTCAGTGCTAGATTCAGGACAAGAAGAAAAAACAGTGCATAACTAACTGCACTGGGAAAGGAGTGACACTAACGTGATTTGAGGGACCATTTATAGTGTTTTTCTTCCAATGTTTATTTACTAGATATACACTGATTGCATTTTTTTTCTTTGGTATCGGGGGTGCGTTATCGGTTAAAATTGAAAATAAGACGCCCTAATTATAGCTCAGAGAACCATCAATTGATTCAAATAATATACCTGTTGATATGTAATGTGTTTTACTTTAATTGTCATATAACTTTCCCAACCCGTATTTTTAACCGTAGTTTATCTGCAATTACATATCTAGCTGTAATTACGCTGTATGACGTTCTTAGGTGAATTTTTCATGAGTAATTATTATAAATAGATAGACAGAAAATCATCCCATTGAAGCTTTACAACACATACTGGTTCACGTATGTTCTTTACTTGTATACCCACTGCAGCTTCACAACACATACTATTTCACTTATGTTCTTTGCTTGTACACCCACTGCAGCTTCACAGCACGTACTTGTTCACGTATATTCTTTGCTTGTATACCCACTGCAGCTTCACAGCACATACTTGTTCACGTATATTATTTGCTTGTACACCCACTGCAGCTTCACAACACATACTGGTTCATGTATGTTCTTTGCTTGTATACCCACTGCAGCTTCACAACACATACTGGCTCACGTATGTTCTTTGCTTGTATACCTGCTGCAGCTTCACAACACATACTGGTTCGTGTATGTTCTTTGCTTGTATACCCACTGCAGCTTCACAACACATACTGGCTCACGTATGTTCTTTGCTTGTATACCTGCTGCAGCTTTACAACACATACTGGTTCACGTATGTTCTTTGCTTGTATACCTGCTGCAGCTTTACAACACATACTGGCTCACGTATGTTCTTTGCTTGTATACCCACTGCAGCTTTACAACACATACTGGTTCACGTATGTTCTTTGCTTGTATACCCACTGCAGCTTTACAACACATACTGGTTCAGGTATGTTTTTTGCTCGAATCATATTAGTAGAAAAAATGTACAGATTAAGCTTTTTTTCGGATTTATTGTGTTACGTATTGCAATTTCGAAAGGTCTGAAACCGAGTTAAATGATAATTTAAATTTAGTAGTTAAATAAATGCCGATATATATCCATTTTATGATATTTGTCAACAAGATTGATACATACAGTTTTCTTTTTTAATACAAATATGTTTTAATATGTAAACAACAATACAATTTACAATAACAGTTATTACAAATAGTTATTACAAACAGTGATTTATATAAAAAATTGTTACAAACTTACAAGCAAAATAAAGTCTTTCTACTCTGGAACTTCCTTGATGTCTTATCGAGGGTTCACGAAGAGCGAGTTAATTTCGAGTTGCTATAGATACAATTCACTTAATAGGGAGCTATTTCTGTAAATAATGATGCATGTATATCGAACCTAACGTGTAACCCGGTATAATGTTAAATTATCAACACTTTCACGGTGATCAAGTGAAAGTTATTAATGATTTCAATCCTTACTTAACGGCAAATTATAGTTACTTCGTGTTTCGGTATTACTTTTCTTGTTTTGTTTTTCTTCTATCACGTGTTAAAATGTTTGTCAATTATAGCAGTAAGATGTAAAAAATACGATTCCGTCCCCTTCTTAGAGTAACTGGAGCAGTTATGAGAGATACATTGTGTTAATTAACACTAAGTTTTTGCACAATTCTTTTTTATGTTAATTCTGGTTATGAAACTAAAAAAAATAATGAAATTTTGCAGATTTTCACATAATATTTATTGAAAGAAAACGTAAGAAATTTTGCCTGTATCTTTAATGTGTGACTGAAATACGTATTAAAAATTGAGAATCTAATGTTTTATCTCCTTTTTTTAAGTACGTTTCGGAAGACGCACGGCTTCATTTGTGAACCCGTACCTAACGATATTGTATTTACCTGACACTCATCCGCTTAAACTATGCTTAATTTCAATGTATGCCTTTAATAGTGGTTTTGTTGAGATTCGGTAGCATTGCTTTTGTGCATTGTAACGTAATCTTTGTATTCGCATGGGTAATAATTATCATGGCACTTTTTTTCAATGATTTTTTATTATTATTTGGGTTCCGACTTTGATCAGCAGTATGCGGAAGAGATAACACTGACACCTAGAGTCTTATCATTAATGATATTTTATGTTCTAAAACTTAGGGTTGGGTTCAGTTAAAATTAAATTTGCTTTCATGCACGCATTTCAAGCTTTTTATTTTCTTAGACGTTTCTTTAATAAAATTACTTGTTGGCGCATGTGTATAAAACACGCAGACACGCAAAGAGACCGAAAGGTAATTTGTTTATAATCCATGTAGAGTTATTTATTACAAGTTCTTTTTTCTTTCTTTCTATTTTCCTTAAATCTTTTGTAATTTCCCTTTCAATTAAGTTTCAAAAGAAGTAACATCGTAAAAATTTAAGCCTATTTTGTTTATTTTTGTGAGGACTTTGGTTTAGACTGGGCTAGCTTTGCCAATTTTGACTTGAATTGTGGAGATACGAAATTAGATCAGCTTGTGAATGTGTAAGTTAATTCAACAGCATGTATATATCTATGAGCTTTACGTGAAGAAAAATAACCTTTTGCTCTTGTACTTATTAACTTACAAAACCTCATATATAATACTTATATCTGAAACTTCAATCCTGGAGCAGGTGTTTGTAATTTAATGTCTCTGTTCCGATTATTTTTCTACTTTGTCCCAACTCTCGTAAGATTTTGTATTTGAACACAATTAATTGTAAAGGATAGATATCGTACAAAAAAATTTAAACTAATCATATATTGGCTGTCTACTGTAAACTCGTTTAGTTTTACAGCCATGTGGTGAAACGTCATTCTGTTAAAAGACTCTTAAGAGTTCGCTGTTTACTTGATCAAATAGAACGATCCCAATATTTTAATAATAATAATTGTTATATAAAGCTGATGTTAGGAAAGGCTCTTGATAAATTCTGTTGTCAAAGTTTATGAAGGTCGTTTGGTGTCAGTCTGACCTTTATTTTTTACATCAGTGTTAACCATTTACTTGAATTTTTAGGAGACTTTTTATTTCATTTGGGACGCGTAGAGTAGCTTTCTTCGAAATCCAACAAATTACAAACATGTTCATCCTGTGTAGCTGTTTGTTATCGATGTGTTTCCGTGAGGATTTTAGCTCCTGTGTTCGGACTTTTATATCGAAATACAGAAATTGGGCTTTTGTGTGTTTTGTTATCAGCGAGTTGGACACTTACGTTTTATTCTAGTGCTAGTACTTCATTATAGTTAGAGATTAACAACTACCCCTCCCTTATCTAGCCCTTAAACTTTTATCTAGACTTTGTTATTTATACTCATGACGACATGGTCGTCCCCGTGTCCTGATTGGTTGTGCTGGTTGAATGGTCACTATCTCTGCCTAGCAGATGAACCAAAAGACACCTTGTATACACGTCTGTCATAATATAAATGTATTCTGCAATTAGTTTTTTCCTTTACCGCTTTTAATCAATCCCCCATACCAGAATTTAATTTACAACAGTCTTTTCCCAACAAACCGGCTCCCTTGAACCGTATTCCGAAAGCCACACGTTGATAAGTTAATTGATATACACATTCAGCATCTTCCTTGCTTTCGGTATAAATCTTAAAGAAAGATACCGGCAAGGAGTGAGCCCGTCAGTCTCGAGGTGAGCAGATTATATTGTATATTGTGAATATCGTCCGTTTAGTAGCCGTACGCGCGCATACGAATTATTATAACTTTATTTTTACATTATCATTAATATGTGTGGATCTAAGCAATGAAAAAAATCAAAAACCTTTACTCTATATCTGTGACGGTAAATTAAAAGCACCAGTTACCAGTCCGAATTCGTTATATACCACATGACTATTTTATCTCTAGCGTAATTAAAAATGCGGCCAATCCATAACAGTTTCATTAGATATATTTATTAATGCAGGCAGAAACGCAAATGAACAAAAAAAGAGAGAATTATTTTGTGTATATATATATAAGCATGGATATTACGTAAAGGAATCACTCTATGAAACTTGTTACTTTGATTGTGTATGAAAAAAATGTACACACGACCAGGCTGTTAATAACTTTGATGTAGTTGTTTTTTTTTTTGTTGTTATCATGTTTTCTTGTGTTATTAGCATTTTTTTCTATAATACATACCCTTTGGGTTGATGATGAACATATACTACCGACAAAGACCGACTTTCGCCAAGTATCATATGTTCTTGCGTTTAGCAAATAACTTTAGGAACCATCCAATGGAGTTTATTTCATTTTATCAGTTGCCAGATAATTATTATTTTTGTTACATCACACAAAATCTAATTAAACTTAAAATGGTTAGTTTTAAGTTTTGTGTGTGTGCATGTTCTAATTTTCATTCTTTATTAAAATGTTTTGGTAAGTACTGACTAAAACTAATAGTTCACGTGAGTATATTGTGAAAGTTTTTAGCTGTTACAGACCTTATACAGTACAACGATTTAATGTACTCCCTTTCTTGGCTTACAATATGTATAACTTATGCTTAGTCATGATATTCTCGATACCTCTGAACGGCTAAGCTGAATTTATGATATTCCGCTTTTCTTCACTGCTGATGAGCATGAAAGGAAA
>NW_013665614.1:1375444-1407228 GCF_000517525.1 Limulus polyphemus
TATATATATATATATATATATATATATATTCTGTAGTAAATATCATTTACACATCTTATTGTACAATACAGTGTATATATCTATAAAGATATGTTTTTTTTAAACTGGGATAACTAAGTTATTGAATCACAGTTTACAAGATATTTAAACTATCATTTTTTTTTTTTTTTGCTTAAAGGACTTTACAATGTAGGTTTATTCCGAATTTCTGTAGTACTATTGAATATAGATTTTGATATCAAACTTACAACAGCTAAAAATATATTTATAGAGTTGCCCAAGATTAAAATTTTTGACATTGCTACTAACGTTAATATATGTGAATTCTATGAGAACTGGCATATTATATATCATTGTGTTAGTGTTAGTTATCACTGAAACCAACAAGAGACTTCAGAAAAAGGGCTGCCTATGAACATGTATCATACATCACTGTCGGCTACAGAGAAGTGGCTGTTTATAAACATGTATCATACAGTAATGGTGACTGTAGAGAAGGAAGTGTTTATAAACATAAAATAGTGACTGTTTGTAAACGTATATATCACTAATGGCTGTAGAACACTGACTGTTTATAAACATATCATACGTCACTGACGGCTGTAGAGAAGTGATTGTTTATAAACATGCATCACTGACAGTTGTAGAGAAATGACTGTTTATAAACATGCATCATTTATGACTGTAAAAAAGTTATTGTTTATAAACATATCATACATCACTGACAGCTCTAGAGAAGTTAATGCCTATAAATATGTCATATATAACTGACAGCTGTAGAGAAGTGATTATTTATAAACATATACATCACTGATGGATGTAGAGAAGTGATTGTTTATAAACATATACATCACTGATGGCTGTAGAGAAGTGACTGTTTATAAATATATATATATATATCACTGACGGCTGTAGAGTAGTGATTATTTATAAACATATACATCACTGATGGATGTAGAGAAGTGACTGTTTATAAACATATACATCACTGATGGCTGTAGAGAAGTGACTGTTTATAAACATATATATATCACTGACGGCTGTAGAGTAGTGATACTTGTAGAGAAGTGATTGTTTATAAACATATATATATATATATCACTGACGGCTGTAGAGAAGTGATTGTTCATAAATATATACATCACTGACGGCTGTAGAGAAACGACTGTTTGTAAACGTGTGATATATAACTGATGACTGGTGAAATAAGTTTACATTAATGTCTGTCGCGTATTACACTGATGAGTCTAAAAAGTGAGACTATACATAGATATTTCAGATGAAGAATCACAAAAAAAAAGTATTTGATTATGACGCCTTACAGCTTTTATTTCAACCAGTTTAAAGTAATCAAGTAATTTGGTTGCTGTAATGCAAGGCGCTGATATTGTTGTATCAGCAGAAGTACTTGAACCATGCGTGTTGCGAGGCTTAGGTGAGAAACACGAATCTGTAAGCTGTTGAAGAGCTTTCTTTATCCTAAAGACGTTTATATACTCGTTGATCTTGATAGGTTTTATTTGTTGTACGCTTTAGGACTAAGTAGGTTAAGGGTCAATATGAATGAATGCCATGTGTGACTCTTAAGATACGGCTATTTAGCGTCAGCAAATTAACTTTTTACTGAGGAAATATTTTTCGAATAGTCATGTAGACGTTATTACTTTGCCGTCTGAACAAGTTATCGTTAAGGCCCGAAGTAAGCCTGTATTATTAAGTTTGTTTCTACTTCATTGATAATAAATAAGAAAAATAAAATATACGGATAAATGAGAAAGAAATAAAACAACACTTCTGAAACTTCATTTCTTAACTACACATAGTAAGGATAAGACCTGGCCACCATCGAATTTGATCATCTCAACCGTGTATATGTGAAATGTGTGTTATCGAAGAAACTTAATTTTTCTCCCTGCAGTCTCTTACCTTGAAGCTGTGTAGATATTTATGTTGATATGTTGTTTTTTATTTCCTCTAAGACGTTTTGAGGACACTTTTTACCTGAGCAGTTGCCATCTTTTAAACAAGTAAGATTCATTTATATATATCTTTGAATATATGAATATTTAGGCACATGCAAATAAATATTTATGAACGAAAGAGATATTAGTCAAATAGGAATTTTTAACCAGCGTTCAATTCTACGTAAACCATCAGATAGAATAAAAACTAAGACTGAAACCTGTTTAATTTTGTTGAGCATAGAAAAACATAATGACATACTTATACGCCTCGGAACTTTGTTAGGTTCATAGAAAGACTGGATTTCCTGCACGACACGAATATTTAAAAATCAGATAACTTAATTGAGCAGAAGTTGGAGAGGGCAAAAATTGATGATTTTTAACGTGTACAAGAAGAAAAAAAAAACGCCATTTTAAGAAGAATGTAAGAATTGGTAATTGGATTACGTTGTAATAACGTAAGCTAATCTTGCTATTGTCAATGTTAATACCGAAAAACCGACATTTCGAAAGCGCTCGGGCGATCATGTTTTATTGACTTGGACTTATTTTATTAATCTCTACGTGTTTTACAAGTTTTAGTTGTACTATATTGTGTTGTTATATACTCAGTTGCATTATAATATACTGTTGGAGCAATGTTTTTTACATTGTTTAAAAACCATTATTTCAGTCTTTTTACATATAATTACACTTGCCATAAGACATTAGTATTAGGCCTATTAAAATTTGTAAACACTGGATTCTTTATCTAGTCCCTTAGAAATATTTCAAGGATTAGAAGAGTGTATAATAATAGTATTCCAACCACACTGTATTTGTTATACACTTTGCCGACGACGCATTTCGCCAAATCCAGAGCTCTTCAGGCCGGCTGGAATACGACAAACACAGCAAATATATATACTGTTGTTGCATGTTGTGAGTTATCATTCTACTAAAAATTCAGTGTTTTGTCACGTATCATGTCTACGAGATTGAAAAAAAAAAGAATCTACATCTTATTGAAGCAGTTATCTTTATAGAAATTTATTCATGTGGGCATATATCACTAAATTAAACGGTCGTATTAAAGGGCATATATAATTAATATAAAGATGTTAGCTGAAGTGTTTATATCCAGCCAAGGATAAAATTACAATAAAATTAACGAAACTCTTGTTTTCTTTAACTATGATCACTTGAATGTATTTGTCCAAGTTTGGATCACCGTACAGAAAATTCTTTATTTCTAACGAAGCAAAAATTGCCATTAATCAGAGAGTTTAGCTAAAGTGGCATTTTCTGTGGGAAGACTTTCTACATAGCTGATAAAACTTATTATCTGTAATTTGTGTTGATGAGGACGCAGTGATAAGAGTTTTAACTTGTGGTATTATATGTTGTCAATAATTTTCAATATATTTTTTTAGGTAGTGTGAAATGTATTCAAGAATTGAATGGTAGTGTTATGATAGTGACGTATAGATAAAAGTAGAATTTTAGATTGTTTAAATGTATATGTTTGTGTTTCCCAGCATGTATTATTATTATTTTACACACACACATATATGCACATTATTTCCCCATTTATCTTCTATTTCTCATACAATTACTACACGAACTTGAGTAATTTTATCTCCCTTTCCTGTCCAGTTATAAATAAGTTTGTTTACAGGTGTTTTGATAAAACGTAATACAGAAAACAATTGATGCATGTATATTTAACGATTGTTACATAGGCTAGTTTTTCTGTCTGGTTAAAGAATGATTACAATCTAAAGCGTCAGAGAAATTGTAAGCTGACATTGTGATGCATGAAGAGTAGTTTGTTGGGTTAGAGAATGGGTGAAATTTATATTGTGTTAGAAATTAGCTGACATTGTGATGCATGAAGAGCAGTTTGTTGGGTTAGACAATGTGTGAAATTTATATTGTGTTAGAAATTACTTGACATTGTGATGCATGAAAATCAGTTTGTTGGGTTAAAGAATGGTTGAAATTTATATTGTGTTAGAAATTAGCTGAGATTGTGATGCATGAAGAGCAGTTTGTTGGGTTAGAGAATGGGTGAAATTTATATTGTGTTAGAAATTAGCTGACATTGTGATGCATGAAAATCAGTTTGTTGGGTTAGACAATGTTTGAAATTTATATTGTGTTAGAAATTAGCTGACATTGTGACGCATGAAGAGCAGTTTGTTGGGTTAGACAATGTGTGAAATTTATATTGTGTTAGAAATTAGCTGACATTGTGATGCATGAAGAGCAGTTTTGGGGTTAGAAAATGTGTGAAATTTATATTGTGTTAGAAATTAGCTGACATTGATGCATGAAAATCAGTTTGTTGGGTTAGAAAATGTGTGAAATTTATATTGTGTTAGAAATTAGCTGACGTTGTGATGCATGAAGAGCAGTTTGTTAGATTAAAAAATGGTTGAAATCTATATTTGGTTAGAGAAATTGTTAGCTGACATTGTGATAATCGAATGTAAAGTGTTAGAAATTGTTGACTGAAACTATAAGGAAGAACTATGTAAGCAGCTTCGTTAGAGGTAAACACAAAAAAGGTAATGGTGAAATACAAGAGTTTTATGGTTAAAGGTGGCACACAGCAATTGTAGAACGTAACATGCACGTAAAAGGTGCTGTCCTATGGAGTGTAATACTTCTTAAACTAACCATCTGTGCTTTTACATCCAGAGATAGTTCGGAGTTACCACGTGTTTATCTTTGAGAATAGGTAGATTGACATAATACCAAAACATGTTTATTGACAATACGTTTATAGGATGCTGAAAAAAATCTTACTTGGATATCCATTTTATCATATAGTTTTCAAATAACTTATAAAGATTTAGCGCATTCGAACGTCAAAAACAGAGGCTTTACACATATTTACTCCAGTACCTGTTAAAATATGCAGTTATCAAAGTATTCTGGGTACTTATTATGAATATTTGTTTGCATGTTTTTTCTTCCTACAGTTGAGTGCATGTATAATCTACGTTGATATATTGTATTGGTAAATCAGGAAAATCATGAAAAACTGTCTATACGTTCCATCCTTACAGTAATAATAGCCAACTTGGAATTTATGTACGCGGATTTGTACACTAAAGAAGTTCATATATATATCTGGATGACTTTTCGCGCCATTGAAGGTTTAATAATGGCAAGTTCTGCGTATTAAAAGTTATCTGGATTATAACTGATTGAAGACAGAATTTATAAGAAATTGTCTGTCTGTCCTAGAGTTGGAAAGTGTTCTTATAAAGACATACAATAAAGGTATTCACAAGTTTTCCTGTATAATTACTATTATGTTGAGTGAAATAAAGGGTTTTATGCTGAAGAGATTTTTATCATGTTTCTCTTTTCTTTTCTATAAACCTGCATGTGATACTTAACCTTCTATGTTATGATTGTACTCAGTTTTATTTATTGTGGAGGACGTTTCAAATATACACTTTTGAGGAAGTTCTCTAAGTAATAAAACGTGAAAAACCTGTATTATATATTTGAGGAAAGTCGCATTCTATAGCGATTAGTTACTTCAGAGATTATTCATATTAGAAACTAAAATATTTCCAGTCAGTTCATAAAGATCTCACTAAAGATTTAATCTTTAGATATCGAATTATAACTTCTGAATACATTTTGATTTGGGGATTTTGTCTGGTTGTATATGTTGGGACTAAGACAACAGTACTTACGACCTTGAAAGTAACAAGCTAATTAAAGCTTTCTAAATCTTGTCTTGATTTTCTTTATCCTTTATTTACAGCTTACAACATTAATATTGTTTTCATTGTCTGTTGTAAGATGTATATGTTGCAGAATTTCAGTGCAGATGCGCAAGGGCTATCTGCGAATACCCGTCCCTGATTTTGAACTGATAGTCTAGAAGGAAGGCATCTGATTAACGACACCTCTCCCAACCCCGTTAACTCTTGTCTGACCGAAGGGTAGTTTAGTTTACCATGGCAAGTAATTCGAGTTGAAACTTTTAACTCTAAGTCAAATTAGATTTAAATAATTAATTTCCAATTTCCCCGAGAAAAAACCCACTTTCACTTCCCGGACGGATACGATTTTATCATCGCTTTTATAGCAAACTCACAGCTCAAAGTGCTGAGTGCATTTTTGCAGCAATAGGTCGCGAACCATGAAATCTTGGATTCACAGTCCTAGCGCTCTAACTAGTCATTGCCCAATTTGAGGTGTATTTAGTTGTATATAAACAAATTTTGGTTGTTTGTACCTTGTCATTATGTCATGCCCACAAGCATAAGCAAACATAATTGTATTGATTTTCGAATGTATTTGCAGTTATAAATACCTGTATTGAAGTTTAAAACATCTATATATTAAACATTGCAACTTTAAGGGAGGCGTCGTCAAGATGTAGGAGATAAGGGGCGTGGGGGAGGGAAACGTACGAGACTCCAAGTAGAGTGTACTTTGATCTGGTTTCACTTACTGCTGTACCGTCCACTGGGCGACTGAGCCGTGCAATTGCATAAGCAAATGTAAGGTTTTCATCCTTTTTAGCTTGAATAACGGAAGGTAGTTAACTATAAAACGATTTGCTTGTCACAGGCTTTTTCGCATAATTAAGGTGCATTTAGTTGTCTTGTTAAGTGTGTGGAATATTTTTTTCGAATCGAGTATCAGTGTATCGGATTAGTGGAAAATGAAACTTCCAACAGTAAATTGTACAAGTCCCAGCGGCAAAAAGGCAAGTTTGTTATGCTCTATTCAAATAGTGAAAGTTTAGGTTTCTTAGATAATTTCCTGCACATAGTTCTTTGATGCGCCAGTGTTTATCTTTGTATTATATTTACACAGATGTTGTATCTCGAAGGGAATGAACTCATGGAAGCAAATCTTGAAGTTGAAATGTCGTGTGACTTGTATTATCGGCTTCAAAACTTAATATCCCAGAAGCTATTAAATGAAGCATGCCAGTTCGATACGTTAAAGGAGCGAGCTTCTTTCCTTAACTAAACTAAAATGTTGCCCTCAAGGAGTATGCTTTTGAACTAATTAAACATGTCGTGGCATAAGTTATACTATTGCTTATTTTACTTTAATTCTGATTCGTGACAGATGAAACGATGTTAACAGATATATGAAAGATGTGTTCATTTTAGTTGTGCATCAGAGAAGCTTCTGTATCCCTGTTTAATTCTGTTTGTCTGACCTGTTATGCTCCCACTGCGAAGCAGAGAAAGGCGTATTTGTTTGCCCCACCCCCCACCGCGGGTCTTTCCAGATTTTGTGGTAATAATATCACAAAATTGATGTGGGATGTATGGATTTTGACCAAAGTTATACAACGGGTATTACTTACAAAGTTCTAGACCTGATTAACGTTTGAAGGTCAAAATGGGGACATAAGTATTTCATAAACACAATCTGCTCTTTTTTTTTTAATTGAATATGGTTATACAGTTTGACTTATTTCAGTAGTATAATTAGTTGTGAAGTGTTGCTTAAATGATTTCTGTTTTACCATAATCTCAAATTAAATACTTGAAATGTTTTAAGTCTGTATAAAAATATGTGAAATATATTAAGATACTGACCTTGGTCACAAATCCACCTTCAAAATTCTCAGGATCTAAAAATGAAAGGAATGAAGTAATAGCCTGGTGGATAAACGAGATAAGATTTAAACTTGGGACACTTATGTTACCATTTTATAACAGGTAACTAATGAATGTTCATGGAACAGATTGTAGAGGCATAAAGTTTAAGACTATGATAACTATGTACCAACCATGCTAGGGTTTTAATAAAAGTGACTTTTGAAATAATAAGCAATTTTAACACTTGAGCAACTGTGATAGTTACTGTGTTATGTTAGTGAACTAAGGATTTAATTAAAACTGTGTGGATAATTTTTTTTTGGGGGGGGGGGGTAATTCTTTATGGTAAGGTAAATTTAGCTTAGAAATAAAGTAATAAATGAAATTATATCACTAAAGTTAAGATATGAAAAATGTTTTTTTTTTAATTATTTTTGCTTTTTGAGGGTCACAGTTTAATCTAATACATCATGTAACCTTGTAAGCTATATCTTGTTTGGTGTTTTGTTTATACATTAGTAATATTCATAATACTTTTGTGTTATTTGTGTTCTTATTTGGTGTTTGGTTCACATTAGTATTATTCATAAAACTGGTGTTTGAAAGTAATTGAGTTGGTCTAAAATTGTTTGGTTTAAGATATTTTGAATAATGTTTTCATAGTGATTGATTTAAATAAGTCAATAATTTTGATTGCCTGAGGTACAAATTATTAAGGTTTTGTTGCATTAAAAATGCTCTTGATAGTTGTTCTTATATTGATTATATTTTTCTTATTGAGAATATGCTAGCATGTTTTAAATGTTTCTGTCTTTAGCAAATTTTTTCAATTTTATGTATTTGCCACAATATGGTTGTATGGCTGTTATAGTAGACTGGTTTTCAATTTTATGTATTTGCCACAATATGGTTGTATGGCTGTTATAGTAGACTGGTTGAAGAAACAGTAGTATCAAAAGAAGTTTTAAGAATAAGATATAAATTGATTAATCCTCTTTCACTCATCCTTTTAGTTTCTGAGCTTCATTTAAAAAACAACAACAACAACAACAAGGAAAAAAAACATGGAGAATATGACCTTGATTTCAGATAGTTCTGCAACTATGTAAACATTTAGATAGAGTAGTAAATAAAATGCTGGTCCCTAGAGCAGCCTTGGGGGTCATGATATCTAGTTACTGGTATGGTACAGGGTAGACTTTTCTCATGTTTCTTGGCCTGGTGAGTGTCAAGAAAGGTGGTGTAATAACTGGATAGGCCTAACTAGCAGACTTATAGCATTTCTTGTACCAGACCTATTTCATCAAGTTGTCAGCCTGACACAGAGAGGTCTTTTGGCACCTAGAGATAGAACTGGATAGGCATGTTACAGTAATATGAAGTTTTATATTGCACTGCTCTAGTGAGACTCTCCATTAGTGATTATTGGTTAAAGCAACCAACCTTCTTTTTTTTCCAGTTCACTATTTAGAAATCTGACAATAATTCATTGGATCTTCTCTATTTTATGTATTCAAGGATAGCAAAATAAATGTAAATATATATATTCCTTCTCAGGAATGAATCACCCAATTCCTGAAGAAAAAGTATATGGTAATATAGCTTGAAAACAAATATATCGTAGTACTATGTACTTTCAGTACCTAAAGAAAACAAACGAAAAAATTGGTAATTTAAGATTCTGTTTATGGCTGATACCAAATCATTGTTAAAAATAGAATAATAATAAAGCAGAAACTGTTATCATTTACTGTACTATATTTCCTCCTTTATATACCTAAGAATGATATTATTGTTATGTTTCTGTCTGATTGTATATAATTTGAACTGACTTGACACGTATAAATTCAATAAGTGTAAATCTGCTGAAAGTAGCTGTTTAGATACTCTAGTACTAACATATTTTAAAAGCAAGCTAGATATTTTCATATATTGTAAAATTAACACTAAATATATTTGAAAAATATTATGTTGAAATGTGATTAGAAAGTTTTATTCCACTCAGATGAATTTCCTAATAAAAAAATGCCACTATTTTCAGTAAGCAATATACTGGATTGCTTAGCCTAAAATTTTATATTTGTTTCTTGTGAACCCTTTTACAGTGAAGATTGCTTTATCTGGTCAAACAGAAAAAAAATTTTGTTACTGCTAATTATATCTTTAAAATGTTAGTTATTTTGGTAATTCAATGAAGCAAATTGGATATGAAAAATGTCAATAGCCTCCATAACATATTAGGTTTCTGAGAGGCTTTAATTTAACTTATTAAATGTGTAAAAAGGGAAAACTTTACACTAAAATTACAAAGGCATTGTAAATTTATATCAAATTGTAATGTAAGTCTTCTAATGGTCTTCTGTGTAAAAACTGTATATACTTACATGCAGTTAAAGTGAAATATTTTCTTGAATGTGTTGTATCTTGTTCTTATTTTTCAACTGAAGGATGAGTAATCTGTTCATTGTTTATATGCATATATGTATATATTATTTTCTTCTAGCTGGATGAATTCTGGGATGATTTTAGTAATTTAGGAGCTGAAGGTGTAGGAGGTGATCTCAACTTTATTGAATTAAAGCCATCTCTCAATCTGCCATCAATGGTTAGTGTCTAACTATTAATAGGGATGTGAATTGTGTGTTAATATCTTTGCTGCCTGATATGTGTCACCTTTAGGACAGGGATTAAAATATAGGTGGCAGTATAATGAGCAAATGATCAGCACTATTATTGTTAACTGCAAGATTTACTGTGTCTTTTATTTAACAGTTTCTGATTTTACTACATTTTTTATCTTAACAGAAACATATGAATAAATGCCATAAAACTTTATGTTGAATTTTATTATGCATTATTGCTCAGTTTTTATCACTATCACAGATTAATAAAGTTGCATTAATAAATACTGATTATATATGTATATTTAAAGGATATACTGTGAAATAATATACAGTATTAGATTTTACAAATCACAGTCTAAATGCAATGTAGTAAAATTAAAATTTGTTATATAAAAAGATATATTTGCTGTTCTATATCCTACATTAGTTACTACAAACATCTGTTTAATAAGATAAAATTATACTATTTCTTGGTTATACTGATGTATCTATTGTTAGAAATTGTGATAGTTTATTGGTCAGTATAACTTTGGTCTAAGAATTAATTGTTAGATCATAAACAATAAGATTTTGCTTGTCTATTAATTGGTAAATTATAAAAACAAAAATATCAAACTTCTCTTTAATGTTAAATTTTTGATAATTCAATTCACATTAATTATACCTATTTTTGGAGTAGTTGAGACCCAAAACATATAAGATCTTATAGTTTGCTTAGGTGAGGGTTTCATTTTAAAAATCATATTAAATAGTTTTTTTGGAGCATTTGTTTGTACTTTAATACAATGATTATTATTTTATGGCATCAAAGTATTATATGTTTTTTACTTTAGTATTAGCCTCAGTTAAAATAACAAAGTAATATACAATAATGTATCAAACTTCAAGTTGTAGAGAGCAATTTGCAGAACTTTGATCAACATCATAGTGGGAATACACTTAGTTTTTGCAGTATGTGTTTGAGTTTTATATTCATCAAAAATTTGTGATCTTTTTTGATATTATTATCTACTTTCTTTAGAAGTAAATAATATTATGATATTAACATGTTTGTGTCTTTGTGTGTAAATTAACCACTTTAATAGGATTTGAACACACAATTTGTAAAAAAAAACTCAATCTATTTTCATATGAAAAATAGATTGAACATATGGTGTGTCAGATAGTTTCTTGAATCATGAAAATTCAGAAATGTGGTCATATCATGATTAGTACCTGTGACAAAGTGTGGTCCAAGTCAATAATAAGTGAAGGCCCTAGTAAACTGATGAATCAGTGTGTGTTTAAGCATGTTGAAAATTTAGAAAGCTTTTTGTATAAGACATCTTTTTTTCGTTTCTTTAATATGTATATGAATTATAGAAACCTAACAGTGTTAAATAGTAACTAATATTAGTTAATGCTTGTTTAATTCTTTAGATGACTGGAGCTGAAAGTTTACTAGATTTGTTTTCTGTGGGACAAGCTAAATCACCAGCATCATGCTCATCTGACCTAGCTAGTGTTAAAGAAGAACCATTGTCCCTTTCTGATGATCAAATTCAGGCATTAGCAAAAGAAAGACAGAAGAAGGACAATCACAACATGAGTAAGCACATTTATTAAGTTTTATATTTGTCATTTCAATGGTGTAAATAATAAAAAATATGGATAATAATGTAATAAATATCTCAGTTGTGTATGTACTATATCTGTCATGCACAGATTCTCTCTTATGATACAAAATAAAGAAAAATTATCTTGTAATGTTATTAGTACTTGTAAAAATAACCAACAGATGGTATATTTTTTATACTGTCTACAATGATACTTTATGGTATCGTAAATACTGTAATCTGCATGCAAGTCAAACCAGTTGCTACACAATAAAACAACCATGTATTTATTTAACAATAAAAAAATACTTTGATTAAGTAACATAAGTACTGTTATATCCAATATTACTGACATCTACAATATTAACAATTTAAATATGCATACATTATTTTACTATAGAGGATATATAATTACAGCAATACATTGATAATTCTAAAGTTTTAAAAATTTGTATGTTGTTGACATTGTTAAAACTTAAATCAATAGCTTGCTATCTCTTAGATTTGATTACCGTGTCATCAACTAATGTTTCATGGACCAAGTTATGTCCCAATTAGTATTTTATGAAAAAAATGGACCATAATTTTTTCTTTATGTATTCATTTGTTTCTTTTTCTGACCGTTACAATTTTCAAGTTTTAGGCAGAGATACATGATTAAAAACATTAGTTGTTTTCAACCCCAATGAAGAGTTTATTTTTAATGAGATATTTCCTAGCCTTCTAAATGAAAACTTATTTTAAATATAAAATTGTTCTTCTGTAAGAAATCTTACAATAATAGTCTTCTGCTTCACCACATGACTGATTTAGTCAAACTGGCAAATGTAAATATAGCACTACATATTCCAAACTTTAACTTCTGAGAGTTACTATTTTGTAGATATGTAATTTTTATTAAATAAAACTTTCTAAGTAATATGCAATTTATGCAGTGGTGATACCACCTTGTGAAAAGATTTGATAAATGCTGCAATTTATTTCTTATGTGTCACTTGTCATACTTATGTAGTGGGACCATCATACATCTTGAAGTTTGAGTGTTGTAGCACTCAGAAATATGACAGTTACTTTATTCTATATTTCTTCTGTATGTTTGAAAAAAGAAAAATTTCTTAGTTGTTATTTCTCCTGCATGTTTTATATCCCTTGACAATATCTTTGGTTGAATAGTTGAAAGACGACGGAGGTTCAACATCAATGACCGGATCAAAGAGCTAGGAACTCTCCTACCTAAGAACAATGACCCGTGAGTAATCAATCTTGAGTTGAAAAGCTGATGGACAGTATTGAAACATAACAATTGCATTATCTTAATTTTAGTATTAAAAATTATTTTTAGCTTCAGTAATGACTAACATTGTATCTGGATAAAAGTATCATCCTCATAATGTCAGTTTACATTGAATCAAAGTGTTCTCAGGAAAATTTGACTTATATAGTTGCAGGGATGTCTCTGTTATACTAAGTATAAAACTTCTCACATGATTTTTGGGCTGTAAGAAAAATATATCTCCTGAAAACATTTTGTGAAGCTTGTAACCTTGTAGCAAAATACTGGAATGTAATTTTACTTTTTGCATGAGTTGTCAAGCTTATCTTAATTTGAGCACAATACCAAACATTTTTTGAAACTTTCTCATGGATATCTACATTTTTACATGATATATGTATTTAAACAACAAAAAAACAAACATGAAAATTGAGCTTAATTGAAGGATCATTAATCAGTGTCTGTCACTTTCTGAAAGTTTAAGCTATGTGTCCCCAGGCAGGCATATTAGAAGTGTCTGTTTATTTCTCATTGTCTTTGTGTAACAACACTCAATCACAGTTGAGAAAAAAAGGTACTTGGTTTGAACTAGCATTTTAAGAAAATGTGCTTATCACCTTCATTAGGTTAAACCATTTAAAAAATGATTGGTAACATGATTAAGTAGTCTTATTTTTTCACTTGCAAATGGATATGTTATGTCTTTTTCATGCTAACTTGCTCTCAAGGAGAGATCTTTAGGAGATAAGAAGCCCTAGTGTATGCACTTGCCTGTTCAATTTCATCTAATGTATGTTACACACATTTCTAGACCTACATCAAAGTAATCAGAACAATTGTTTATGTTCTTTGGAAAGCTAATAGTAAAAAAAGCAATAAAACTTAGAACCAAAGTTATCAATAGTAATTGTATTTTAGATACATTTCACTGAGTTATTTATATTCTGTTAGATAAGTTGTAAAATACATCAAGACAAAATGGAACCAAATCACAAAGTTTATAATGTTCATTCATAAATCTATAATTGTGTAGGTTTTATTTATTGTAGCTTCAACAATTGGTTGATTTCACATTAGTAATACAAAGGTTTATATGGTTTATTTCCTTGGACTTTAAGTCCATACATGTAATAATACCCTAATTTTGTGGTCTGAGTTGCTTCAATAATAGAATTTTGGCCTAAAATTGGGATTTAAGTATTAGTGAAATCCCATGCAGTAATGAAGGATTTAGATATTTATTTATTTAATGCAGTTTCATTATGTTGGTGCTCGACTTAAATTGTTATTGAGCAATTAAATTGATTGTTTTTAGCAAATTGCTCTGATGTATGTTTTTCTTTCTAGACTAGCCTGTAAGAAGATGGCATAAGCACATTATTTTTGGATAGAGTACAGATAGAGAAATATTCTATATATTTTTTTTTATCTGAGGAAGCCTTTCTAGTAAATAAATCAACAGACAGTTTGGCTTTTACCAGTTTTAAAATATATAACCAAAGAAAACAGACAAATGTTCTATTGTCACCTTGTAACTTGACACACTCAAATAAGAACAACATGGTGATTAAGAAAGTTGTGTGTGTGTGTACACATGTTAGTTGACTTTTATTTTGTATCTTTAGCTCCTTCAATGTTCTTTTATAAATGCAGAACTTTTCATGCAAATAAAGCAAAGCATGCTGTAATAAATGTCATGTTTATGCCAATGAAATTCCTGAAAAAAATATTGAAGAAAGCTTGAAATGTTGTTATTCATAAGGCAACAAACTACAATAGACCAAATCCGTACTCTGAAAACCATACTTACAAGGAAAGTTTGGTTTCTGTGTGTTTAAATTTGCAGTTGTTCTTGCTTACCATTAGCGATCTATAGATCAGTGGTTTGTTGTGACATCCAAATTTAAGTTTTTCCTAAGAATATATATATATATATATATCGAAAAATAACAGTTCCAACAAAAAAGAAGAAATTTCAATTTTCGGAAACACTTTGTAATCACCCTCGTAGTATGGTCTTCAGTAAAGTATTTTTGTTACTGATTTTTGTCTTGAAAATTATTTTAAGAGTTTATTTTTTTCTAATATATCAATTTATTATTTCTATATTTCTAGTAAAGGACTTGTGAAAAGTTAGAAAATGTTAAACATTTTTTGTAAACCAAACTAAATCCACTGAATAAGCTCTACTTAACAGAAATTAACAAACAACAACTAATTGGAGCTATAGCCTGATAACAATTTTTAAATATGTTAAAGTGGAATGAAAATAAAAGAGTCTACATTTTGACCAAATAACTGTAAAAACATAGCAAGTATCTCCTTAGAAACATTTTAACCTTTTTTAAATTTTAAGATAAAAGTATACATAATTGTGAAATTATATTTTGCCAAAAATAGTATGCTGTTGAAGTTACTAATGCACTTAGCAATATTTTAGATCACTAATATAGTGTATAAGTAATTAACAGTTTTCATTTATTATGAGTGTAATACAGGTGATACAAAAATTGTGTACCACCATGACTTTTCTAAATTCTGTCCTTACAGCTTCTTAGAATGTGCATTGTTGATCTCATTACACCATATCACATCAGAATCACCTCAATACATTCTTGCAAGGATAATGACATCCAGGGCTTCAGTGTAAAGCTATGAAGTGGAGCTCAGTTTCACAGCCCCTATTAGGCAGCGGGGGTCTGGAAGCTGCCAAAGTCTCTTATTTTAATTATTTGATGACATCACAATGTATGTTGACATAGAAAAGTAACTCAAATGAAGAAGAATGACATGTTGCAAAGTAGGCCTATAATAAAGTAGGCCTGCATAAACAATATGAATTGGTAAAATTGTGATAGTATTTCTTTAAATTTACATATGTCCTTGAACATTCAATAACAGCAATGTTTTCATAAAAATTTCTAAACAACAGAAGTATTTTTGCAACACTTTCTTACAACAGGAGCTGCTCTCCGGTTTGCTCTCCCTCAACTCAAGCTCTAATGACATCCCAACTAATTATTGTAACAAAAGTAAACACAAGTATATCTTAGAAAATCATGTTAAGGATAGGAATTACAAATACTTTGGTGCATGACTACCTTAGAAAGTCATGGTAAGGGTTGAATTCAAAAAAAGACCTTAGCGCATGATTGTCTTAAAAAGTCATGGTAAGAGTGGGATGACTTACAAAATACCTTGATGCATGACTGCCTTAGAAAGTCTTGGTAAAGGTGAGGATTAGAAATATGCCTTAACAGTGCATTTGTCTTGCATAATCCTATGTTATTATGACCAAAGTTTGAATAAACATCATATTGCGTACAGTTCACAATACTCAGTAAATCATGTTTTATATTTTGTAGTTCTTTTGTTTGTAAGTATCAATTTGGCAGTGTGCATTTTTATAGTATTTACATAGCACATTAATATCTCATTTCTGCCTTTCATTTGAATTAGCACTGTCCATTGAAATATTAAATTATGGTTATGTTTTAGTATTTATCACTTTGGAGAGATATTATTGTGTTCAAACTAATTAAAATTACCCCACCTTAATAAAATCAAAAGCTCTAATAGAACCATTGAAAACTGAGCTTGTTTTATTCAAACAGCCCAATTACTAAAAAATATAGTTATTTTGTTTTGTTGATCATGTTATTTGTACATCTTTGTTATGTTTTCACCTACTAGCACAATTGGACATCTTAAATCTAGAAAACTCTGTTGCAGCCATTTTGATCTGGTTCGTGACCTCCGACAAAATAAGGGCACAATTCTTAAGGCCTCAGTGGACTATGTGCGATGCTTGAAGAAAGAAGTCAGTAAAATACCTCGCATGGAAGAACGACAGAAACAGTTAGAGCACCAGAACAGAAAGTTACTTCTTAGGATTCAGGTTGGTTTCTTGAGGATAGATGTTTCTGTGGAAAATGAATTTTTAATTCTTTTTTTCTGTTTGTCTCAATTTAAATGTGTTTCCCAACTCTCAGAAGCTCATAGTCATTTAATTGCTATTTCTTTAAGTATTATGTGAGATGTTACATATTTCTGATAAGTTTACATGGAAGCACTAAAATAAGTTGTTGATTATAAAAAAGATGAGGCTTGCATCTTTGTAAAATATTATATGATATAGTTCGTAAAACAGAATTCAAGTGATTAACAGGTGATTTGGTAGGTATGCTACATCACCGCAAAGGTTAGTGTTAATATGAAAGCATGTAAGCTGATTTTGACAGAAGTAACTTGGGTTCTGCTTTCTGTTATGTTATTCTTACATTTTGAGACTCAGAAGTATTTGTCTCACTGCTGATCTTTTACCAACTGGCTATTATTTGAAGGTACAATACCTGATAGTACTAGTATGCAAAGGTTGCATCAAATGACATTTCATTAATAACATGGGTTCTTATGAGTTGACAATTTTGTGAAACTTTGTAAGGGGTACTATACATCAGTTTTTATATGTGTACATGTGTTAACAAACTTTATGTGACTTTTTTCGGTGGACCATAACCTTATTTTATGCTGTGTTCTACACAAAAATAGTTATATTGGTTAAGATAGGGACATACATTTGTAAGAGTTGCATTTTTATCTTTTATGGAGATGATAATAATTTTTCAGAGGTTTTGCAAGTCAATATGAATTTGGTTTTGAAATAAGGTAGATTAACTTCTGAAATATTGAAAGTCTTTCCTTGTTGAGTGTGAACTTATGCTGTCAATAAAGCACGTGACTAAAAATTTCCAAATTTCCTTTATGCATTGTACACTATGTGTCACTTATCCATAATTCTCCACTCTCCCACCATCCAGTGGATCTTGCATAAACTCTGCTTTCCTGCCATAAATTATATTTTCTTGTTGACAGTTATGCTGTTAACTTTTCTATGACATTCTTTCTGATGTAAAAGTTATTTCTGCCACTATTTGAATTTTCATAACTTCCTGTACTTTACAGGATAAAATTGTAGCTGTAATGTCAGCTCTGATGATTCAGTGTATTAGTTTTATTGTATACTGATATTACTGGTGGGTATAATTATTGTATGGATGCTTAGTTTGTGTAACACATTCCATTTTCTTTTGCTTTTGTTGAAGGTTGTTCTTTTACTCTGGCCTAATTGCTTTCAGAGTTTGCAGAGCTAGATTTGTTTGCTACGGTGGTAGCCATAATCCTGATGACACTTCTGCTGTTGTCATTTCTGTTTCTCTCTTCATGTGCCTTCATTTTTGGTCTGGATTTGGCATTCTATGTCTTCATACATGTAGTCAAACCATTAGGTTGTCTTCTGCACATAGTATTTATTGCCATTATTACATGGATGATAAGAGGATGCTCACTCAGTGATTGCTTCACACTAAATTGGTTTCTCATCTTTTCTAGGATGGATTGCTCATTAGTCCAAGTCTCATCTTGTGCCTACTCAATGTCTAATTTATCTGAGATTTTGTATTAATACTCTCCCAAGAACTTTACCCGTCTCCTTTGACCAAATATATCCTTTCTTATTCTGTTAGAGGTTTAGGCTGTTCCACATGAATGTCAGGAGTTTTTGCCCTTTTATCGCTACTCGCAGACACTTCGATTGTGGTGACATATATATCAACAGACAGAATGAAACTCAATCTCACACCATTTGTTTGCTGTAGTTTATTTCTTTTGGATACATTCACATAATGTATTTCTCCAAGATGGTATTTCATTGGTTTGGTTATGCCAATCCTTTAGTTATCCTTTGCTTGATGCATTTGTTACAGTAACGCATCATCTTCAGATTCTATACTGGTTTCCAGTTTCAGGTCCAGTGGATATTTCAAACCGATCTTGAGATTTTTTTTTTTCTCTGTACCTCTTCTGTTTTTTTCTTCTTCTGAAGTATTGCACAAGATCAGTTGGTACCATTGTCTAGTTCTTGTTGCACCTTACTGGCCTGCTCCACCATGGTTTCCACTTCTTTCACCTATCTCAGAGGGATTTTATTCTATTATTTTTTAGTACATCTTTCACAACAGTGTTTGCCATCTACATTTCACAGCTAGCTGTTATGCAGTCCTTTGTTTGTGAAGCTGGTTCCTTTTCTTGGGTAGTTTGAATGTTTTCATGATCTTACAGATGTTTTCCCTTGGCAGTAGACCAACTTCATTGGGCTATCTTTCAGAATTTCTGCATGTGGAATTAGGTTTCTCCAACTCGTTAACAGCTTGATTTTTTCTGTACTTCTTTCATGATCAGTCCTTATCTGCTTCTATTGCAGGCTAAAGAGCTGCACTTTCAGCCACTTTCAGTTGCCACAGAAGTCACATGCCATTTTCAACCCAATTGTTTTTCATTTTTGTATTTTTTACATTGTCCTCAGTGGGATTTAACTCTGTCTTCTACATTCAAACCATATGCTACTTATTTACTCTACCATCTTTGAAGATGTATTTTCCTTTTAACTCCAGGGAGGAGATGTTCAGACTTTTTTTGCCATTGATGTTTCTCGTACTCTTTTTCTTTTTTCCAAGAAGACTGTGTACTTATATCTTGATAGAGTCTTCTTACCAGAGAATTGGGCTGCAAGAGATGGTCACTGCTGTTTCTCTCCTATTGTGTTACCCATTCTGACTGACCATGATTTTACTTCTGATGGATGTGTTCTATGTCTGATCAGGGATGTTTGTTCCAATTTTTCAAGGAAACCAGCATTGATTGTGATTATCTTATATGATTCTCATTCCACGGATCTTGCGCCATCCATATTCATGAATGATTTGTGCAACTGATCTATCGTGTTTATCATGATGTTCCTGACAACTTTAAGTGTGAATTTCAGCTTACATCTCATTACATTCACCATTTAGTGATGCTTTTGGCCTTCTGTTCTCTGTACCCTTTCTTTAGTTACATCTCAGAGGTGGCCATATATTTTGCTATTTTACCCTCATCACATCATGCATCTTCAGTTTAAAGATCTTGTTTACTGCCTGTGGTTATTCTTTATGCTCAATACAATCTTTTTGTTGTGAATTGTTGTATATCCTGCCCAACGGACCTTGTTAATTATGCAGAGTGTCTGGAATTGTGAATTATTTTGACTTTGAAACAAGAAAGCTACTGTAATTAAGCATATTCTTTTCTTATGTATTAAGAATCTGTATTTATATCAGTTCATCCTGTTAGGACTCTTGCAGTTCTTTAACCTCTGTATTTATCCTAGGCAACCTAAGTATTTATATATTGCTCAACACTCCTATTCAAAAATCTAGGCATGTCTGAGATTGAGAAATTATTTGGTTTATGTATTGTATATATCAAATATATATATATATATATATAAAATAAACCATGGTCTCTCCTTCAGTGAGACTCAGAGTATGGATTTATCTAGTGGGGACTTTTGCATGTCGCACCTATCTATTCATTTGTCGTTGACAAAATTTCATCACTTATACTGATGCTCTGTGAGAAGGTGTTGTCTTTTGGAAGTGGACAGAGGGTGCCATCTGTGGGTACCTTTCCTACCTGCACATGCATTTCCTTGTGTGCAATTAGAGATATTAGAAAAATTATCACTATATGTCTCAATTCCAATCAAGATGAGGATCATGTATGTTTTTTTATTCTGTTTTCTTTCTTTCTTTGTTTTGATATTCCCTTTGCAGTGTCTTCATGCTTTTGAGCCGATCCTTGAGGGCATCTTGGGTCTTTATTCGATTTTCCATGAGTGCCCACTAATTTGGCCAACCATTTTTGATATGGATTAAAAGGAGCTATTACCTCAGGAGTATGTTTTTTCATAATACATGTCTGGACTGCTCTCCTGTGGACCTTCCACTGCAGGAACAGCTAATTCCAACACCTATGTAATATTTTTGGCTCTACAAGTTCAATACACTATTACCATTCACAAAAAACAATCCCTTTGCTTAAGTTAGAGGGCATCATGAGTAAAGAGTTACCCTTCTGAGAAGAATGCCTTCTTTCTGAGTGCCCTTAGGTGCAGTCTTATTATAAGGCTGGTCCACCCCACTCATTTTCCTTTGAATCCAATTCTGGTTCTGGATTCTGCTCAGACTTTGCTTGGCTACATTTTCTTCTAGTCTAGATTATTATCTTCCATCCATGTATCTTGCTGTTTTATATTTTCAATTTCTTTTCATGTTTGTTGATTCCTACCTCCTTATAGAATGTGGTATTTTGGCTTTCAGTCTACCTGTTTTGAATGTTACATTTTTATATTTCAAATGAATGTTAAATTATTATTTACCTCTGAAGTACCTTCGCTCCCATTTCCATAGCCAAAATTTTATCATAACTGCAACTTTCAAAAAATATATATTATTGTTGGAAAACAGATCTTTGGTAAGATTCCTGATACTCGTGTAGATGGTGGTAGAGTGGAAAGTTATAGGTAAGTGACACATGAGTTAAAACTTAGTATGGAAAGGCTTTTAGTACTCCAGTGCTTGTTGAAAATTTAGTTTAATTCTAAGTATGTAAAATGTAAAAATAAACAAAGCCATATATAAGAATATGAGTTAAAATAGCTCCCATTTTATATATTGAAAAAAATTATAGATAATCTTTCATAACATAAATTTGTTCATTTGAATGTAAGCAATTTTGTATTGCAAAAATTCATTTGAAAAAAAAACTAATTTCAGTGCAAGAAATATTTGACAAATTTGGTGATTAACAACAGATTAAGAAACATAGCTTAAAATGTCAAGACAAACCACTAAAACTGCCAGAGTAATATGCTGATATACTTTTTTTTTCAAAATGATATATAATAAAATGCTCTTAAATATAAATGTATCACAAAATCTGTCTTTGTAAAAACAGGAACATCAACATGTATACTTTTTAAAGTGATTTTTATTGTGAAACATTTCTGTTAAGTCACTGAATGTGTCATCATTGGGCTTTCTTCTTGCCCTAGATGTATCCAAAACAGCTCTAGAAATACAGATGTTTTATATCTACACTTGATTGACACTTAAGATTGCTTTCAACAAAATTTAGAATAAAACTGATATAACAATAACAGTTTTCAAACATAGACTGGTTTTATAGAAAGTTTACTACTGTAGTCAGAATGAGAAGCACCATATGTAGCACAAGAAATGCTAAAGAATAGACTAGATCAAACTAAAATATTAAATTTTTTGCAAAAAAAATAATTTGTTTAGATTTAGAAGATAAAAAGTTTTTAAAATTTCTTGTTTGTGCACACCCAAGTACCACATTTTTATGCAGAATTTGATTCTTAATCTTCATTGTTTATCAATTGAATGATATCATTAGGCATTTGTGAAAACTTATATTATTTTATATTATTTGAAAATCATGCATAAAAATGAAGTTGTTTGAAAAAATTAACATAACTTGAAACAAATATATATATATATATATGCTTTAACTGGAAGACAAGTGTGACAGTATTGTTTCCTGAAATAAAATTTCCGATAATATATCTTACTTCACCTCACAAAATAGCTTTTCTTGACCAGCACTACCCTCTGTTGGTGCAAATGCTCAATGCATACCACTAGCCTTTCACCAACCGCTTCTGGATATCCATGTGCAAATGATCATGCAATAGCTCTCCACCAATAGGAATGTGACACCACTGCTATCATAACCAGCACCCTCTTCACATCTGACATCGTTAATCACTTCTCGATTGGCAGTAGTACTGTACAGATGTACTGGTTTTTCCTCATTTATTTGTCTACATTTTTTATTATATTATTGACGTTTTTTTTAACTATTTATTTAAATTTTTGCATTTTGATATTGTGAAAAGTTTATTTTTTTTCAAACGTTTTTTTACTTTTTCAGGGGCCTTTTTTGCTAGTGGCCAGGTATACTTTTTTTCACACTGTCCATCTTGTGACCATGTTTGTTGTTAATTATGTTGTAGCCCTTCCTACTATGGACATGATGTACAATTCCAGATACTGCCAAACTTTGGTTGTGTATCTCCGTTTTATTGTTATGTTTGACTAAACTATTACATTGCAGTTTTGGGTTATGCACACCATAGAGATGGGGTGTTCCATAGGACTACTAGTAGTTTTTTGCTTCATAAATATATTTGTCCTAGACCATACATTCATGGACTAACATGAGTAAAGCAGACAGAGATTGCTGTCCATTTCTGATGCTCCATGGCGTTGAGACTCTTTTTCTACCACGGACCTACCTGATGTACAATTCCAGATGATGCCAGGTTTTGATTTATCGGCTCCATCGACGTGGTACCTTTATTTTTTAAAATAGGGTTTTGGGGTTACTCATTACACTGTCTCCAGCGATGCAGTCCTCTGGACTCTCCAACATGTTTTTTTCTCCCTTTCTTCTAGTGGAGTATGGGAGTCCTTACCACTTACCAGTTCCTAGCTGCTGATGGGGTGGACCATAAAGGCCTGTCCTCCTGAGTGATAAATCATACCACTCAGTTGAGAGTAGAGTGGTGGCATGCTGCAGATGCCACCAGGTTTCGGTTGTAGCACAGTGCCATATTCCTGTCTATATATCTGATCAATTGTTTTTTTCATACAGTGGCATTTCTCTTTCCTACCATCCTCCAGCTGTATGTTCCTGGTGGGTCTGGTTTTGGTTGGAGATGCCCTGGTCATGATTAGTATTATATGTAAGTGGTGTGATGTCCTTCCTACTGTGGGCCAGATGTACAATTTCAGATGCTGGCAGGTTTTGGTTGAAGCCCTCTGCCCTGTCACAAACATTTATCTCTCTATTATTGCAGAATGAGAGATTCTTCCTCCTTACCATCCTCCAGATGTGCATTTTTGGTGGGTCTGGTGTTGGTTGGAGATAATCCAGCTAAGTAAGTCCTCGTATATGTGCTGGCTGGTATCCCTCCTTCTACTGCAGATTGTATGATAAATGCCCACTGCTGTCAGGTTTTGGACTGGAGATGCACCATAGGTGATATATGGTGTAGGTCTTCTGACCAATCTCGAAGTGATTAACGAGTGTAGATGTGAAAAGGGCGCTGGTTACAATAGGAATGGGGTCGTGCTCCAATTGGGGGAGAGCTGCTACCATCTCTTCCTACCATCTGTTAGATGTTGGTTCCAGCAGATCTGGTGTTGTTGTAGCTGAATGCAGCACATATTTTCTTGGTTGTGTATGGCCAGATTCCACCTCCTACCACAAACTGGAAGTAGCATACCCATTGTCATCAGAATTAGGACCATAAATGTCATCCTGTTGGGGCTTTCCACCTTCCTACCATTTGCTGGATGTCAGCTCCCAGTAGATCTGGTATTAGTTGTGTTGGAAATGTGCACAAGTGGAGATGGATTTTGGTACAAAAGCTCATCCTCCCTACTGATTCCCATTTTGAGGTGAAGAGGTAGGTGACCTTCTGCATGGTGTTGGATGAAGTTGAACTACCACTATAGTCTGTCACACCCTAGCCACTCAACACCCAGGAGTCCCATTCATCAGTGATACATGTTTTGGGGTTCCTTCTTATTTTTCTGTCACTTATGTTTGCGACAAAGTTATAAAAGAGCAAAAAGTATACCTAGATCAGATGTAATGTAGTTTCTCGCTCAGATGTGATGTTTTCTCTTTTAATTCCACACCTCCTGGTTTCTCTTGGGCACATTCTAAATTGAGATCATTTTTTTTATCCTCCCTCCACCAGTTAAATGTGGGATTCTAGCTATTTGTGAGCGGAGGTAAAATATCATACCAGAAGTTAGCATCTTCCTACGCTGAAAATGTATTTCCAATAGACACATACCTCATCTCACATTTCCCACCCAGCTTCCCCGCTTCCACTGATATATGGTGTAGGTCTTCTGACCAGTCTCGAAGTGATTAACGAGTTCAGGTGTGAAAAGGGTGCTGGTTACGATAGAAGTTGGATCATGCTGTATGTGGATATGCAGAAGTTGGAGGTGGAAGGCTAGTGGTATGCATTGAAAATTGGTGACAGTAGAGGGCAGTGCTAGTTCAGAAAAGCTATTTTGTGAGAGGAGGTAAGTACCTATCAGAAATACATTTTCAGTGCAGGAAAATGCTAACTTTTGGACATTGTTTATATTGTTGTGCTCATTTACAGTCATTAAGTTTTCCAGATCTCATTTGTTTGTTCTTTACTCCAAAGGAATTGAAGATCCAGCTTCGTTCTCATGGCATTCAAGTTACAGATACCGTTTGGCAGTCATCACAAGAAACTGATCTCAACTCCCTCATTAAGCAAGAGCCTATCCCACCAAATATGCTTTTGAACAATCCTGGTACAAGCAACACTTATATTAATGGAAACATGCATGTATCCACAATAGACTTGGACTTGTTAGGACTGAATGTAAATCAGGAACCACATGTAAGTCCTGCTCCCAGCCCCAGTTCTGGGCTGAGCTCAGCCCACAGTGCAAGCCCTAGTAATCCTCTTGGACATTATAATGACATGATGATGGATGATCATATGCTTCCTGTGAATGATGATCCTTTTCTGTCTTCTCACCATGTGGGAGAAGAAGCTCTTTCCACTGATCACATGGAGTTTCTTCAGTAGAATCTTAAAGTTTGACTGCAAAGCATAATCCTTGCTTTATTTGTGACATAAATCATGACCTGGAATTCATACTATGTCTTTAGTAACTTTCTCTCTTTGTGACCAGAAGCTTCATATGCCACTGGTTTATCATGTTTCATTTATCATTTAACTTTTTAATGCCAAAGTTGACTGGGCATTAGTAGTCAAGTGTGCATCTTCTCTGCTTTTGTTTTTAGTTTATGGTGGCGAGTAAAGTGAACAGGTTAAAATAAGTAACCTAACCTGTATTCTATAAAACTATTGACAGCTTCTAACATACTACTAATATACTAATCTTGAGGTCTGAGGACATTTCAGAGCTTAGTGGTCTGACTAAGAAGAGATATGAATGAATCTTCTTTTTTCCTTGAAGCAATATTAGAAAAGAGGACAGAGGTAAAGATATGGCAAAAATTTGAACATTTAGATAACTAAGCTGATATTCAAGATGTCATGAACTGTTTATTCTAGAAGACAAGATATATATATAAAATTGATAACTGATTCTGAAGCTGTCCATTGCCTTACACTATTTGTACAAGTTTCTCTTAGGAATATTTCCACTTGTATCACATAGTTATTTTATGTATATATATGTATGTGTGTGTGTGTGTGTGTGTGTGTGTGTATTTTAAAGCATTTCTAGCCAGAGATTTTAAGAGAATCTATGCAGTCGCTTATCTAAATATAACACACATACACAAAGATATGTATGTTGAAGATATTGTTGTCTGCACTGTAAAGGTAATTGACTCTCTCATGCAAGAAGGTATTCTTTTGTATCTGATTTTGACATTGTTTTTTACATCAGTTATCTTCATGTTAGCAGTCAACTTGTTTCTAAGTTATGTAAGGAGACTGAAGGATATTATAGGATAATTCAGCATGAGTTGTTGCATCATGTTAATCTCTCTTATTACTTTCTATAAAAAAAATTCTTTATGAGTGAAGATTTGTGACTTATTCATTTTTTTATGCATGTACATGGTCCAACTATTCTTGTATCTATGTAAGCATAATGTGTTTTTTATGAAGTAGTTTAATGGAAAGTAACTATGAATTTTGTTTTTTTCTCATAATTTTCCAAAAATGGAAAAATTACAATTCACTGTTCAGATTTTGCAACTCACTTTCCTGTCAAAATGCTAAGGAAGATGATTAATAGCTTATTTATATAAACCTCAAAATAAAAAACAATGTGTTGTTACCTCTTTCATATCACATAAAATAAATATGTTTCTAAAATAGTTTCATTATGTTATGGATACACTTGCTAGCACACGTAGCAATGATATGAATGTGAGTGGACCAACTGACTCAGATTTAAAGTTGATCTTGCAGTTCTTTAGGACTTCCAAAAATCAAGTCTGTGGCTAAGTGATTTTTGAGTCTGGTTGCTTGTAGTGTGTCTTATATATGAATCGTAAAAATTCTGAATACAAATAAACGTTATGACATTTACTACTTTTGTATGAAATTTGTATGTGGAGAAGGTGAATGTGACTTATGAGAAGTCGTGAATTATTCAGCTTCCTCAAAACCAGTCACTTTTGACTTTCTAGCCATAACCCCTGGAGGGTGTTTTAATTCATTATATACAAATACTTTATTATTGCAATCTAATAGGTATTGTTTTTCATCATTTGACCACTGATGGACCAAGTTATCACTGCTCACTCTTTTGTGATATGATTTTCTGATTTAGAATCATATCTGTGTACATAGGATATTGCATAATTGTGTTTATGCATTTTTTGAACTTTACACATAACATGATTATTTTTCTACTTTAAAAAGATACCTTTGACTTTACAAGACATGTACATATCCAGTTAAACATTATTTGAAGTTGCGAGGAGAAGCTGATAGATAATAATAATATTGTGTTAAAACTACCAGTTTGGAGTGTGTTTTTTTTTTGTTTGTTAGGAAAAAAATGTTTCATGTTAAGGTATTGTCACTTGGATAAGGGAATTGCAAAAACGTGACAAACTATAAAAAATAAAGTTAGCATAGACTAAAGTAGAATATAGGATGAAACATAACTTTAAACTAAAATATTTGTGGATATTTCACTCTTGATTTCACAGTGTAGTTCATAGGTGTTGTAAGAAAAGATAATAGTTCTGTTGTTTATTTGTTGTAAGACATTGTCAGTGAGGTCTTTTGTTCAATGCCCCTCATTTTGTTCAAATTACATGGAATGTTAATGATGCTAGCAGATATTGATTCTGGATTCTTACCAAATGAATCAATGATAGTGTTCTTTGTGTAATATCATGCTTCACACAATTAGAATTTTTAAAGTGTTATTCTGGAGCATCATGAAGTGATAATTTTTATTGCTTTGGAAGTAGTTTCTTTTTTTTTATTAATATCCTAAGTTATAATCTTGGTTCTATCAAAATTAAGAATGAAATCAGTTAAAATATACATGTATGTTAAGTTAACCTGAAAATTTCTGAATGAAACTCAATGATTTTCCATTACCTGTTCTTTTTTTTATATTGCTATATTTCTTGAGCTGGAATGGTCTTATAGTTAGCATGCTTAGACTGTGAACTTCAAGGTTTTTTTTTTTTACCTGGTGCCACAAAAAACACATTCCACATTGGGGCTGTTGGTGCACTTTAAGAATGATGGTCAGATCCCACTATTTTACCAGACAAGAGTTGGGATTGACTAGTTTCCTTCTCTCTAGTCTGTTAGTTAGAAATTAAGGAGGGCTATGTGCAAATAGCCCTCATGTAGCTTTGTGTAAAATTCTGAAACAAACTCAGAAGCATGACATCTTAAGTACAAATTAGTCATAAAATGACAGTATTTTGTTGAGTGTATTCTTAAGTGGCTACAGAGTAGTTAGTAAAGATGCAAAACCAATACTGCCACCCTTGCAATTGAATGTCAAAGGGAGAAATAATATATTATAAAGTTAAAAACGAAAGAAAAATCTGGACTCTTTTATTTCTATTTTTTTTATATACAAAAAAAGTTATGTGCATGCACGTATATGTGTGGGTAAGTTCATAACAGTACATCTTAAAGATTTTTAACATTTCAGTTGTACAGTAGAATCTCTAGAAGTATATTGTAATAGTTTGACCATGGTATAATTGTTGTTTACGTATACCACGTGGCCTACATATATGTGTTATCACAACGCCCAAGGCTTTTCATACAGTGACATTTTAATAAGTTAAATAATACAGTTTTAAACAAAGGTTGTAGCACATTTTGTATTGCATTCCAATGATATTTGACAATCTTTCAACCCCCCTAAATAACGTTGTTTTTAAATGACTTTATAAAAGTCAGAACAGCAAGTTGTACATTCTAAGAAGTCCATATTTTGTTTATAGTATAAAGTTTATTTTCATCACATTTAAATATGATAGATATTATTATGTTAAAAAATATAATAACAGACATTCAAAGTCATGATTTTGTTGTTTTATTTTTTAAATGGGTTTGTTGTTTTAAAGTTAGAGTATGTTACGTGATGTTGACGACGAAACAATAGATTAATCATAAAACAATGTGTTTCGTCGTAGTTGATGTGACTTTTACCATGTTGTTTTTGTTGGGTTTTTTTCCCTCAGGAAAAAAATAAAATAAAATACTTTGAAAGTTTATTATGTGTATTTTGTTTAAATTTCGATTTTTATTCTAATAATATAGGTTGTTGCCTAAAATTATTCATGGAATTGTAAACAAACACTAACATTAATAATATATGCAAGGTAATTATAAATCTGGAATAACGAGGAACCGAAATCTGGAGTTAAGGGTGATTTTTGAAATATCATTGAACTTGGAACCTAAGATACGTCCACAAAACTGACAGACCATTATAAGTGATGTCAACAAACGATAATATATTACATTAATAACAAACGTCGGGCGTTCTCTTGTGATTCATGGTTTACTTTCTGTTACCTCAGATTAACTGACATGTTACAAATACGAAATGCACACGTCTCACAAAATTATGAGGCCTGGCATGGCCAGGTGGATAGGTCTCTCGACTCTCAAATTGCGGGTCGCGGGTTCGAATCCCCTCCCACCAAACATGCTCGCCCTTTCAACTGTGATGGCGTTATAATGTGACGGTCAATCCCACTATTCGTTGGTAAAAAGAGTAGCCCAAGGGTTGGCGGTGAGTAGTGATGACTAACTGCCTTCCATCTAGTCTTTTATTGCTCAATTAGGGACGGCTAGCGCAAACAGCCCTCCAATAGCTTTGCGCGAAATTCAAACCAAACCAAACCTGTTGCCGCAAAAACGCATACTGATCTTTGGGGCCGTGGGTGCGTTATAAGAATGATTATTGGGTCTGGTAAGAGTCTGCCATGAATGTTGTTTACTAACTGCCTTCTCTTTAGTCTATCAGTTCAAAAGTAGAGGCGTATAGCGCAGATAACCCTTGTGTAGCTTTGCGGAAAATTCTGAAACGTTAAAATACTCGCGCTTTGCTGCAGCAGGGTTTAAAGACTCCTCATGTTTCACAGGAGTACCGATCATTATCCTCAGTTATTTCAATGGTTACCCAGATGGGGAACGTGCCCTAAAACAAAACTCGTTAGGACATCCGCTTATGGAACTACAGCATGTATGCCACGTTTGATCCCACTAGCTGGTGAGTGGGAGTATGAACACAGTTTCAAACATACGCCCCCGGGATCCATAAAATCCGATACCAGATGCGGATTCAGCGATCCTGAAAAACTATTACTAGCTCCCCTTCATGCTTGGGTGAATTTTCGGGCGTGTTTAACCACCTTGATAAGAGAGCTCTGGAATATAGTTAAGGACCCCATCCCCGGGCCACCCCGAGTCCGCCTGCTAAATTTGGTTCTACAAAGCTGTGAGAAAATTTCGCGGACAAATCAATTCACAAACACGCAATGTGACTTACTTGCTCATATATTAGACTTTAATGTGTTGTTTCAGTAAAAGCTTTGAAATAAGAGTAGCATATGTGCATTATGAGCTGTATTAGACTTTCTTCCTATTTTAGCTTTTCAGCAACTTTAGAAACTCTTAGTTAATCGTCTCCTTATATTTACTATTATAAAAATCAAACTTGAAACACTTGTACAGATCATGATATGTGGCTTGGTCCGCTTTATTTTAATACCAAGAGTGAAAGCTAAAGTTTTTTTCAAGTTCAAGGTAAACTTATTATGTCATTCTTCTGGTTCGTGTTTTTTATTTTATTATATTAATTCTACATTTGTGCTTTATATAATTCTTTCCTCAAGTCTTGGAATATGCTTAGCTTAATTATTGTACAATAATTTCACAAAGTTTCAGTATGGCTCAGCGTCAAGTCTGGCTTAATAACACTAAAAATCTGGTTTCGATACTTGTGGTATGCTCAGCACAAACAGCCCACTCTGTAACTTTGTTTTTATCAACAAACAAGCAAAGAAATGACTGCATAAGATAATCATCTAATATTATTTTCACATATATATACATAATTTTAAAACTGTGTATTATATTAGTAAGGGTTGCAAGCGTACTATTAATAGAAGCAAATGATCTAATTAGAACTCTGTGATGTCAAAGAAGATTTACATTTCTAAGGTACAGTGTAGATATTAAAAAATTAATTTTGATAAAAATTTAGAAAAAACTACCTTTACATTCCAGGTATATATAAAATATATTTTATTTTAACCAAAGTTACGGCTTCTTCAGGGTTAATATACACAACTGTTCAATATTAGAATATTCGTTAAATTATAAAACTGCTTGTAATGTTCTATTTCTCGAGTCTGCCGTAACGTGCGTCTAACAGTATATAAATTACTATAAATATAATAACGACCCATATCTCCAGAATGTAATATTATTAGCTCAATATTTCGCTATTACAGGTTCGTCAGGAGCTATCGATATCCTACAAGTTCCCTAATCCAGTTAAATCTAAATTCTAACACTGTCATTCGTAAATCGAACAATCCCAGTATTCGTTGGTAAAAAGAGTACCGTCAAGAGTTGGCGGTGGGTGTTTATGACTAGTTGCCTTCCCTCTAGTCTTTCACTGCTAAATTATTGATGGCTAGCGCGGATAGCCCTTGTGTAGAATTGCGCGAAATTTAAAACAAAAACCGTTTCGTGATAGCAGAGTTTTACACAAAACAAAACAGCATACACAAACTCAGAAAAAGCCAAAATT
>NW_013665614.1:1408143-1416653 GCF_000517525.1 Limulus polyphemus
TACAGTTTTCAACTGAAAGAAACTCTTCTATAACGTACAGTTTTCAACTGAAAGAAACTCTTCTATAACGTACAGTTTTCAACTGAAAGAAACTCTTCTATAACGTACAGTTTTCAACTGAAAGAAACTCCTCTATAACGTACAGTTTTTAACTGAAAGAAGCCCATCTTTTGAATATTAGAAACGTTTTTGTCACATAAACATCGGTTCAAACTGTTTCTTGGATTTTTGTAACAAAGGGAATCTCGTTAGTTCCTAACCATGCCAGGAGTCAATATTCAACGTAAAGCGGTTGATAAATTGGTGGAATCACGATAGATGTCTCTAGAAATCTTAAAAAAATAAGAAGAAGAATTAAGTATACCCAAATAGTTCTTTGGTGTGTGTGCAAATCGTCGTTTGCCAATCTCAAAGTCGATCAAAGAGGCGAATGATTGATGAAGTTGATACTTCAATGGCACAGGGATATTATTATTCGAAGTTTGTGATTTATTGATGAGGACATCAAATATCCAAGAAACAGAGAAAAAAAACCCTTCAATTATAATATGGTATATAGATAAATAGCTTGTATGTGAAATCGATGACGTTTTATTAAAATTAATTTCAAATTCAATAAACTATAAGAGGGACAACAAGCAAAAAAAAAAAAAGAACATTTAGATTCCAAGCTATTGGTTCTTTAACGAGAACTCTCTGGTTTTAGTGTTCTCCAGGAATGAGTTCAGATGATGAATAAAGATTAATCAAGTTCGATCAGATAAATTTTTTTCTTCCTTTTGTGTTGTTTAGTTCAGGGTTGTGAAGTAGATGGTCACGTATCAATGAAAATCCTAAAAAAAAAAATGTTTATTCGCTATTAAAGATTTAATTTCTTGAACTTCTTTCTATATATATTTTAGTTTTATTTTCTTTAAGTTTAAAGCCTAAAAATCAGGTTTCGATACCTGCAGTGGGTGTAACTTTGCACTTAACAACAAACTAACAGGAAAAATATATATATATACAAGCTTTACATCTCAATTCAGGTGATTTCGAGATGTAGCCTTTCTTGTACAATGACAAGTTTTTAACGTAACACGTTTTTCATTGGTGATTCAAGTATGGCTTAGTGGTTTTGGTTTTGTTTTTGAATTTCGCGCAAAGCTACACGAGGGCTATCTGCGCTAGCCGTCCATAATGTAGCAGTGTAAGACTAGAGGGCAGGCAGCTAGTCGTCACCACCCACCGCCAAATCTTGGGCTACTCTTTTACCAACGAATAGTGGGATTGACCGTCACATTATAACGCCCCCAAAAGTGCGGGACGCCATTTTGCAGTAACGGGACGCGAACCATAGACCATCGGTTTCACAGTTTGGCTCACCATGCCATGGGTCCAGCATGGCCAGGTGGATAGAGGGCGCTCGACTCGTAATCTGAGGGTCGCGGGTTCGAATCCCCGTCACACCAAACATGCTCGCCCTTTCAGCCGGGGTTTTTGAAGTGCATCATAAAGGTGACAGTCACCGTTTCTGCTTCATCGGGATTTAGGTCCTTGTTTGGACCTGGGAGAGTCAGGTGCGATCTAGACCTCTTCCTCTTGAAGGTGACAATCAAATCCTTATAGTCTATCAGCTCAAGTCTGCGTAAATTATTCGAAAACAAACAGCACCGGAGCACTCTCTATTGGACAACGATAATTACACAAATAAGGTTTAAATATAAAAAAGTACATTACAAATATATATATAATTGGTAGAAATAAAGATCCGACTTTAATTATAATTTTTCACAATGCATCGATATATATATATTTTATTACAAAGGTCGAAAATTTGGTCCTAACAATAGTACTGAATAAAGAAGTGCCCCATATTTAAGCTTAAGTCAATAATACATCTAACGACAAAAGTAAGCAGCAAATACAAATCAGAAAAGTTGTCTGAAATGATTTTGTGAACGTTCGTAGTAGACAATAAATAAATAAATCGGACAGTTACATTTTGTTTAGAACCTTTTTGCGCAGTGATACACGTGGGTTACCTGCGCATGGCTATCCCTAATTTTAAAGTCACAGACTAGAGATAGAAGGCAGCTACTATTCGACGGCACCCACCGCCAACTCTTGAGATAGTCTGGTATGACCAAAAAGTAGTATTTTAACAGTAACTTTTTAGCGGCAAAGGGACAAGAACCACGAAAAATCGGATCCACAGTCAGAACAGCTAATCACTAGGCCATGCCTTGCACTATAAAAAGCTGTCATCTTCCGTCTCGGTTGTCTTAATTTTTCGTAAGAAACTAATTTCATAAGAAGTATTTCTCTCTTTCAGTGGATTCCGAGAAATATTGTTAACCGTTAACCCTCAAATGGGGAACTTCTTTATATATACCTTCACTACCGGTGGGATCCACAAATTTCATTATATCAAGTAATTTTACGCTTTTGCCTATCATAACAATGGGCTATCTGCATTCTGCCCACCACAGGTATCAAAACTCGATTTTTAGCGTCGTAAGTTTGAGACTTACCGCTGAACCAATGGAGGAATTCCGTGTAAAGAACTAACCAAAAACGTTGGGTAAAAACCACTCATTTCTGACCAAAAACTTTGGATAAAAAACACCCATTTCTGACCAAAAACTTTGAGTAAAAACCACTCATTTCTGACCAAAAATGTTGGGTAAAAACCACCCATTTCTGATCAAAAACGTTGGGTAAAAACCACCCATTTATGATCAAAAACGTTGGGTAAAAACCACCCATTTATGATCAAAAACGTTGGGTAAAAAACACCCATTTCTGACCAAAAACGTTGGGTAAAACCACCCATTTCTGACCAAGAACTATAAGTAAAAACCACACCTTTCTGACCAAAAACGTTGAGTAAAAACCACCCATTTATGATCAAAAACGTTGGGTAAAAAACACCCATTTATGATCAAAAACGTTGGGTAAAAACCACCCATTTCTGACCAAGAACTATGAGTAAAAACCATCCCTTTCTGACTAAAAACTTTCAGTAAAAACCACCCATTTCTGACCAAAAACTTTGAGTAAAAACCACCCATTTCTGATCAAAAACGTTGGGTAAAAATCACTCATTTCTGACCAAAAAACGTTGGATAAAAACCACCCATTTCTGACCAAAAAACTTTGAGTAAAAACCACCCATTTCTGACCAAAAACGTTGGGTAAAAAACACCCATTTATGATCAAAAACGTTGGGTAAAAAACCACTCATTTCTGACCGAAAACGTTGGGTAAAAACCACCCATTTCTTATTTATAACCTAAAGGACCTAATCAGCGGGTCACCTAGATTAATTGTAATATACAACGGGATTTTGTTTTACATCTCCTTGTAAAACATTAGGGAAGACTGTTTCTGAAGCTACTGGAGTCTGTAGGTGTCCCATCTGTAAGTCTTAAGATAAGGAACATCTTACTTGTTGCAACAGTTACCTTTTTTTTTATCAATTCATTCGTCATTGGCGAAAGTTTCAGCCTGTAAACAATTAAATTAATGGTCGGAATGTTAATAAACACGTGGATACTTTATCATTCTTGTTCCAAATTTGATAAACGTGTGATGTAAATATTATTATGTTTAGTTTGGTTGTTTGTTTTAAAGTAAAACCACGTTGGGATATCTGCCGTGGGAATCGAAACCCGGAATTTAGCGTTATAAATACGTAAACAACGGGGGTATAAGTATTATTATTATTACGGTGATACAAAATGCTGTAGAAATATCAAAACTGAAACCCATATCTGAATAATAGAAAGGATACACATGAAAAACAAACTACACGTTTTACAAAAAATGGAGAATAATTTTAACTTGTGGCCTGATTTCTCTCTTTCTTCTGTGTTAACAAGTTAAGGTTTTTCAGTTGCGTTATTCGTATCTCGTAATGTGTCCCTTGCGTGGTTAGGGCGCTCGACTCGCAATCTGAGGGCCGAGGGTTCGAATCCCCGTCCCACCAAACCTGCTCTTTCAGCCGTGGGGACGTTATATTCGTTGGTAAAAGAGTAGCCCAAGAGTTGGCGGTGATGACTAGCTGCCTTCCCTCTAGTCTCACACTGCTAAATTAGGGACGGCTAGCGCAGATAGCCCTCGTGTAGCTTTGCGCGAAATTCAAAACAAACAAACAAACCTTTGAAGGTCTGTATATGTCTGACATTAGGTGGCCTGATCACATATATTTAAAGGGTATTTTGAACATATTTTACATGATTGCTCTCTGACTAGTGAAATGTGTAATTTGCAATATGGACTCTAGTAGCGGTTGCAAAACTCAGAATGTAATTGTAATACATACATGGACATTGCCCTGAAAGGGGTCGGAGCAAGTGCGGTTTACTCCGACCCTCGTGTAGTATTAACACTCAACATTCAAGGACAACCTATCATGGTACGGAAGGGAGAAAGAGGTCTCAGAGTACCTGACCCTCCTAGGTCACAAAGACCTAAATTCCGATTAGGAGAGAGGAGCAGAGTTTTAAAGTCATTTTGTACTGTTTGAATGGCATTCTGCATGGAGCGGTTTCGATTTATTCTCTTTAATTCTCCTATTATTGTTTCCCTTTTTACTTGTTCTGGGTGGTGTGATTTGTAATGAAGAAATATCGGATTCTTGCATTCTTTGTTATGCACGGAGCTCCGTATTTGTCTGTCTTGGAATTTTAGGGCTACATCTAAGAACGTTAAGTATTCTTCGCTTCTGCATTGGTTAGTTTTAATGTGAATTTGACTGATGGGTAGAAGTTGTTTAGGAAATAGTAAAACTGCTGTAGCGTTTCTTTTCCATGATTTCAAATACCAGATATGTCATCGATGTATCTGTACCACACTTCCGGTATTAAACCTGTTTTTTCTCTACATGTGTCCAGGGCTTTGGTTTCTAGTGTATGCATGCATATTATAGCAAATGTGACTGCTGCTCTGTTACCCATTCCTACTCCTTTCTTTTGTTTGTACAAAGAGTCTCCAAGTTTAAAATAAATATTACATAGGACAAAATTGAGCATCATGTGGATAGTTTCTGATGTGATGTTCGCTGGAAAAATGTGTTGATCAAGAGAAGATGTGAAGTTAATGATACTATCTATGCCTTCTTCTATGGGTATGGATGGGTACAAGGTGATTACGTCTAAGGAAAATAAAATGTAGTCAGCGCATATTGTTTGTGTAGAATAGTGTATCTTTTATAATAGGTCTTTAGTATTGGTTAAGTGTGATAGAACATGGTTTAAACGGTTGATCATGTAATCAGGATATGGCTTCTGTTGCAGAGTCATACGCTGACACTATGGGTCTTAAAGGTAAATTTTGTTTGTGGTCTTTAGAAACTCCATACAGTTCAGGTATACTGCTATAGGAGGGTTTCAATTCCGTTAGTAATTTTTCCGGCAAAGCACTTTCTTCTTTTAGATGTTTAAGCATCTTTTTGGCTTCTTCTTTGACCATCATTGTTAAATTTGTGTTTAATGTTGCATAGGTGGAAGTGTCTTGAAGATGTTCCTGTATCTTACCATGGTAACTGTTTTGGGTTAAGACTATAGAACCTTCCCCTTTGTCTGATTCGTTTTATGATTAGATTGCCGTTTGTTCGGAGCTCTTTTATAGCTGCTTTTTCTGCTGGTGAGATGTTATCTTTTTCTTGATGATTTTCATGTGTAGCTAGGATATTATTTATCTGGTGCCGTAGGAAGGAGAGCTTTTGTTCTGTGGCGGTTGATACTTCTATGAGTCAAATGGGTGATTGCTGATTGATAGGTGATTCTGATTATCTTCTTGGTGATTTGTATCTCCTATTGTGAGTTGGTTGGTAGTAGATGAACGAACGTTGTCTGGGGTATCGTTGGAGATTTCATTTGTGTCATCTATAGTTTTTTTATACGGAGTTTTTTAAGGTGTTTGTTCTTTCTTTAGTTTCATGATGTTCTTTCTAGCTTCTTCAAGTGATGTTAAAATCTCTAGACGGGTTTTGTTTGTAAGTTTTCTATTTAAAGCAAAGTTTGACCTTTCGCCAGAAGTGACATAGTGTTGGGCTGAAGTTTTATATCGTTTTCTATTGTCACTGTTTTTTTTTTTAAACATTTTTCTATCGTCTCGTAATTGTGCAACTGTGTTTTTGGTTTTAAGTGCTAGTAGAGTTGATAGCTTACGTTTATTACGTGTTTGACTAACTGTATCTTTGATGAAATGGAATTAAGCCAGTTTTGGAACTGTACGTTTGTTATTTTTTCGATTTTTTGTTCTATTAATTTAGAATTTATGACATCTCATAAAATGGTTTTAAGGAAACGGTGTTGATTACGCACTGTTTGGGGGGGTTTCTTTGTAGGCAAGGTAGAAGTCGGATGAAATGTTGGATTCTTGTTGGTACAATGTTATTTTTCCGGCACTGTTGTAGAAAGCCTATTTGTTTGTACGAGGTATACTGCTATAGCACTACGATGTTTCCGGTCGATTGCTGTAAATTTGTGTTGTCTTTCAAAATTCGTAGTGCATACTGGAGGGATTTACACATTTTGATAAAAAGTTTTAAATAAACGACCTTTATACTACAGATGTATACATATATATATTAATTTTAACCAACGTTTCGCCTTTGCGGCTTCATCAGAACTGTTTAATATTAGACTATTCGTTAAATCTCATCTCGGTGCCCGCAAAACCAAGCTCCGCACTTTGGGGCCATGAGTAGTTACCCAGGTACTTGGACATCCAAAGGATGCCACCTCAGTGGGGGGATTGCCAAGTAAGTGGAGATCAAAGTACACCGACACCTTCGGGTTACATTACTATTACATTATATATACAACTGAGTGTTACGCAACTGTTATGTAATATGCCGACACCTGAGGGTAGCATAACTATTACATAATATCCTGATACCCGAGGGTTACATAAGTGTCATGCTATATAGACCAAATGGCGATGACGTCCACGAAAATGGTACCATACATCAGAGGGCATGGTTACCTTAGGGAGAGATGATATCATAGTTTGATACACTAACATACTATAACCAACATATAAAATACTGAATTATTTTTCATAAAAATTATGCCCATAATACTATTTCAGTTAGGGTTTTGCATTTGTGTAATATTATGTGAAACAAACAGTAAATTTATCATGAGACATTTTATCACAGATTTTGAAATAATGTTACAGTAACATGTAATGTATTATCTTTTACATTTATACAAAGAGCATCAAATTCTATTATTCATTTTTGACAGTTATAAAACGTGTTGAATCTCAAAAGTAACAGATTTTGAGCAAATATACTCGAAATGTGACTAAAGATCAAAGGTTAGATAATTATGTACCTAGCTTAACCTTTTATGATAAACTTGAGAGGAAAAACGATTGAACATTTAAGAAATTTACTAAAGTCTTATGTTTATCTAAACAAAATTGATTCCACTAAGAAAGATATATAAACCTTAAAAGTAAAAATCATGTCAGATAATCACCAACGTGATTAGATTTATCTCTAGAGACCATTGTTCAAAGATGATGCTTATTATAATTAGTTGGTATTATTTCTACTGTATAACAGTTTTAGTTTTCATATCTTAAACGTCAACAAAATTGTTATAAGGTTTATGAAAATTAATAAAGTCAATTACAGTAAAAGAAATAAGATAAAGTCATAACACATTATCACATGGTTCTCCCCTACAGTGTTGCTTTGTTTGAACAGTGTTATTCAGGATCCATAGGAGGATGCTGTTACTATAGGCAGGTGATGTTACTAAGGCTACTATAGGGGAGGATGTTATTGAGGTTTTATAGGTGCACAGTGTTACCAAAGGTCTCAGGAAAACATGTTTGACGACAGCTTCGAAGTCTAATACACCGAGACTGACAGTGTATGTGGCCAAGGGTTTGTAAAAGGTAGGCAGATACTGCGATAATCTTAGTTTCCCTTGTACAGTATACATAGTCGCAAAATAAAACTTATGTTTAATCTAGGCTAAATGTAAAATGATTTTTTAGCTACTGGAACGTCTGAATGGATAACAATAAGACTGTTAATATTTTTTATATGTAGTAAGTAGTTCACTTAATGTTCAAAATGAAGATACTTACAGAAGGTAAGATTTTCTACAATAGTTATCCTTTAAACTTTAACCATCAACTTATAAAACTAAATATAAGATTTAAATAGTTGTCCTTTTCAGGATGAATAGATGTTAATTATAGAAATGAAAAACGTCAGGAGATAGAGAAAGTATGAATTAGATACAGAAGTGAAACTAATGATTAGTGAAGTGTTTTATAGACAGATAATAGTTCAAATAATGGATAATATGTGTACATATAATAGTTGTCTCGTTAAATTATTGGTTTTACCTTGGACATATACTTAAATTTACACATTGGTGACATGTAGAAAAACAATTTGTCTCATAGCAATACAATGCATATATATATATATATATATACCCTTAGTATGCCCACCCGCCTATGACTTAACCTTTTATGATAAACTATAGATACATCCA
>NW_013665614.1:1417275-1419677 GCF_000517525.1 Limulus polyphemus
AACAAACATGCTCGCCCTTTCAGCCGTGGGGCGTAATAATGTGATGTTCAATCCCACTATTCGTTGGTAAAAGAGTAGCCCAAGAGTATGTGGTGGGTGGTGATGACTAGCTGCCTTCCCTCTAGTCTTACACTGCTAAATTAGGGACGGCTAGAGCAGATAGCCCTCGTGTAGCTTTGCGTGAAATTAAAAACAAAACAAAAAACAGCTCACCTAAGAACAACACAATTGTCTTGTTCTTAATGTTACGTATTAGAATTTCAAATAGTCTGAAATTGAGTTAATTGACAAATTTCAATTTAGTAGTTAAATTGTACTTTGAATTTAGTAGTTAAGTAAAGGCCGATATATAGTCAGTTTATAATATTTGCCAACAAGATTGATACACACAGTTTTCTTGTATACAAATATGTTTTAATATACACACAACAATACAATTTACAATAACAGTTATTACAAAGAGTTATTACTAATAATGATTTATAAACAAAAGTTTCACAAACTTACAAGCAATATAAAGTCTTCTTTCTAGTTTGGAACTTCCTTGATATCTTATCGATGGTTCACGATGAGCGAATTGATTACGAGTTGATATAAGTACAATTCACTTAGTAGGGAACTAGCTAGCCCTGTAGTTCTCGCTGATCATACGCCTATTAGAGTTTGAGTTTTCACCGATGACGTTAGGTAATGTTTTCGTAAAAGTATTAATGTCGATGTGAATCCACTTAAGTTAAATGAGTTGTAACGTTCGAATTTTGTAAACGCTCCCGGTCAAATATCTAAAGTTTCCGATTGATAAGCGTTATAACAATCACAATTATAGCTTCCGAAGTTTATAGCACACTGACTACAGCAAAGTAATTATAGATACTCTCTTGGCGCATCGCGTTGGTTATATTTATAGCCGTGGGAAGGTTTTCTAGAAAATTCAGATTACGTAACAATGCAATTTAAGTGTTTACGTACACACATGTATTGTTGATTCTTACTCTCGAGAATCTTCTACAACTTCGCAAATACATACAGTATAAGCCATGTATGTTTCTAAATATAAATGTAATCTAAACAAACCTCGATAATAAAATAAATATACAATAATAAATTCGTTACATTAAATACGTGATTTAAGCATTGTAATTACACTTACGGCAAGTAGAAAAGGTATTATTAAGGTGCATAACATTAAAACTTGTTAATCACAAACCTATTCTAGGGGCATAATTTCTAAAGCTATCCTATCCAATACCTATGATATGTTTAAAAACTAAGCATCTCACTATGACTCCAGGTGTATTCTGATCAATAGTTATCGTCAACAGAATCCGGCAAAGGACATAATGCATTTATTAGCAACAGTGCTTATTTGGAGTAGGTAAGGGTAGTATATTTATTATTTAATTATTTTGCATCATTTAATAGTATATTTCTGCTCATTCGGTAAAAGAGTGCACGCTTTGCAATAATTTGCCTTACGACTAACATAAATAATGTTTAAGCTAAAACCTTTAATGTTGAGATACATCCGACCTGCAGCAGATAAATTGTATGTGTGTGCAATTAATCCAGTCTCGTACTCCAAGCAACTGGATCAGATTCATTGTTTGTTTTGTTTTTAAGCATAAAACCACATCAGATTAAAAAAGTATTGTTTTCAGTTCCACTCTAATGTTTTGTCACAGTTGCTATATTAATAATTAATGTATATTTTCTGAAAAAGTATAATTACAATTTTATCTTTACATAATTTCTTATTCCTCCAACAAGCAACGAGTTTACCCAGTACAAGTATAACACGATTCGTGAAAATATTAATTTGTTTCAGCGAATTTTCAAAGGCATTTGGTCTTAATCTTTTTATTACTAATTATTCATATGTAAGCAATTTTAAAGCAAAATAAATACCTCTTTAACTTCTTTTGTTTCTTGGAAGATAGTTAAATTATAGAGATTTTAGTTTTCGTAATCGAGCTCCTTGATGGTTCAATGGTAAGCTTGAGGGATTATAATTCTAAAGTATGGAGCTTGATTCTTGCGGTGAACATAACGCAAGTAGGTCTTTGTGTTTCTTTGCGCACCGTCAAACAATGTTGTTCCGAAATATTTTTGAAATCTGCCTCTCAACTGTTAGAGAACGCTTTTGAGAGAGATGTCTTTGCGCACCGTCAAACAATGTTGTTCCGAAATATTTTTGAAATCTGCCTCTCAACTGTTAGAGAACGCTTTTGAGAGAGATGTCTTTGCGCACCGTCAAACAATGTTGTTCCGAAATATTTTTGAAATCTGCCACTCAACTGTTAGAGAACGCTTTTGAGAGAGATGTCATAATACGGCCCGCACTTCTAGGTATGAAACAAATACGTAGGTAATATATGAAAGAAGGAAGATTAAAGTTGTTGTAT
>NW_013665614.1:1419698-1440785 GCF_000517525.1 Limulus polyphemus
ATGGAGCTTGATTCTTAGCGGTGTAACTATAACGTCAAGTAGGTCTTTGTGTTTCTTTGCGCACCGTCAAACAATGTTGTTCCGAAATTATTTTTGAAATCTGCCTCTCAACTGTTAGAGAACGCTTTTGAGAGAGATGTCTTTGCGCACCGTCAAACAATGTTGTTCCGAAATATTTTTGAAATCTGCCTCTCAACTGTTAGAGAACGCTTTTGAGAGAGATGTCTTTGCGCACCGTCAAACAATGTTGTTCCGAAATATTTTTGAAATCTGCCACTCAACTGTTAGAGAACGCTTTTGAGAGAGATGTCATAATACGGCCCGCACTTCTAGGTATGAAACAAATACGTGGTAATATATGAAAGAAGGAAGATTAAAGTTGTTGTATAATAAATACAACATTATCAATCACTTCTTCGAAATGGGCTTTACTTAAGACTGGTAATTTTATTTAATTACACTTTCACTCACCAGAGCATCACAGCTCTTAAGTTTGGGTACCAATAAATAGTAGCATAAAACGTGAAAAGCTGCTTCATCATGCCAATTGAAAATTTAGAAGAAGAAAGTTTGAAGAAAAATCCAAATTTAGAAATAGCTCAACAGAAATTCTTTTTAACACTAGACGAAAACAAAAATGATGCAAAACTGAAAGATGATTTATTGAATGCGATGAAGGAGAACAGTAAGTTAAAGCCTAACTTTTAAAACACTGCCTTTCTTCTCAGTTGATTCGTATTCACAATTTGTATAATATTATTGTAGTCTACTTTTATAGGGAGTCAGACTTTAGTAAACTTAAGATGAAAAATATTTGGCGTAATGTTAGTGTACAGTCGACACATGTATATTGTATAAGTTAAACTTGATTTTTCTCATGTTACTACCGAGTATAGCGTATAAGTATAGACATAGGCCTAACTGAGATATATACAACTTATAACAAGAAAAATCTTATTTTGCCCAAGTTTGTTTTCTAATATAAAGATTTTTATTTAAATTTTAAGTCTATTGTAACAGTTAATTACCCCAAGCCTAGGATTTCTGATGTTCAACCACGGATCATGTTAGACTCAAAATTTAACTTTTTAGGGAGAAGTCACTTCTCCCTACATGATATATTTCAACACAGAGAGGTGTGGAACTTGGAATGACAAGGAGACGTGGGAGAGATGATGTGGAAAATACAAGGATGAGTTGTCAATATGGCTCTTTTTTGAACGATTGAAATAAATGAAATTTTGTGTTATTTTTCTCATTGTGTTACATGGAAAAAATGAATCAACTAGTTATATGAAGACAGTCATGATTTTTTAAAATGTTTTCCATGGAGTTTAATTTTGTCATCATCATAATTTTTGATATCTCAGAACTTGGTTTTACGGGAGTGGTCACGTAACCACATTTGCAGTGGCATAATTTATCTCTTGATTAACTGTAGGAAAAGTACTTAACAAGTCTGATTTATGGTTAATAAAACTGTGTGCCTTGTTTTATTTTGTTAATTAACCTTTGTTTTTATATGCATATTTACTAATTGTTATATTCTTCTGTAATTCTCATTTTTACATCAGTTTGGCTTTATTTTAATTATTGGTCTAGATTGATACATTTGATGGAAAATAAAGTCTGATAATGAACAGTAGAGCCTTAGCAACAATTGTAAGCATCTTTAATGAATGTTTTGGAGTTAGACATATTCAGCAAATCCATGAAAATAGCAAATTTAACAATCTTTAGTATAATTACTAATATAAAAATATACAATGAATAGTGTTATGATATTATAAAATATTCAATTTAAAAAAAAAGAGCTATTTGAATAAAGCGATAATGAATGAGTTTGAATTTCTATTGAGGCTTGGATTTTCATTCATATGTAGACTTTCCTTTATCAACAATTTGTGATCATTACATCCAGATTATTGTTTAGCACAGCAGTTGTTTTTGTTAATTGACTAGTTTTGAACCCTGGAAATAATAATAACTATTTACTAGATTTGATGAATTCAAGAAATGTGGGAACTTGAAATTTTGACATGTTCTACGGTAATTCATGTATGCTGAATCCAAAAATGATATCCATTTTTCTTCATAACTTACAGATTTTTCACAAAACATGTTAACACAATACATAAAAGAAAGACCACAACATGTAGTTTTGAGATTAAAAGATGTAGCTTTCACAAAAAAAATCAGGATGAATGAGAATGCATATTCATTTGACATAAATTTTCTTCTCTTTCCTTCAGTTTGTTTGTATTTTTGTTACCAAACATAAAAAAAATGTTTGTTGTGGTAAATGAAATGATAATTTGATCTAAGTAAGAGTGTTTTTTTCTTTCTGATTTGTAAAAAATCCTTACGTGATAGAAAAAAAAAGAATATTATTTGTGAAATCAGTGTAGCTGAATTATGGAAAATCCATTATTAAAACCAAAACAACTAATATGAAGTATAAATTTGCAGGCCTGTAATTAAACAGTGCCAGTAACTATAAATTAGAAATCATTCACATGCATAAACATGTACAATTCCAACATACTGCCCCACAGTGGTATGTCTGCAGACTTGTACCACTAGAAACTGGGTTTCAATACCCGTGGTGGGCAGAGCACAGATAGGCCTTTGTGCTTAATAACAAAAAACAACATACTACAGAGTTGTTTTATACTTTTCCATATTTTGTAGATTAGGCACTCATTCAATAAGAAAATATTAACAAAATATAAAATATGAGTTAGAAACATATGTAGTTTAAACATCCCTTCTATAATGGATTTGATACTTGTAACTTGATTTATATCACAGAGGTGCTATAACTGGAGACTTTTCAACAAGCGTTAACGTGATTCAGATAAAATTATCAAAATATTAGATGACTTCAAAATCAAACCCATGTAGGTCTCGTACATTATTATGAGCCCCCCCCCCTCCCTATCATGGTCTGTGCTAATATTGGGACATATTTATAAACTGCATTGTTTAACACATCACTTTAATTATATATAATATTCCGTGTTTAAAAATTTCACTAACTCAATGTGATGTTATATTGCTCTCTCTTTTTACATTGTCAGTATGAAATGATGGTACTATTAAATGTTTTGCATAATGTGTTTAATGGAATTGTGTGAGACTTTGAATAATTGTATCAGAATAAATAGTTTATAATTCTGAGTGATGTATCAGTATGAAGAAATTCAGGATCTTCGTACTGTACTGTTGAAGGGACAGTCACTAAAAAAAATGAAGATCTTGTATGGTTTTATCATTTATATTGTTATTATATTTCCATTTTTTTCACCACTTCAAACAATTTATGGACCTGTAAGGAATCCTTATTTATTAGGAATAGTTTTCACACTCCTGGATGTTTGTTATTGTTGGGATGAAAACGAGTTATTTTGTATACTAAACACATATCTAACAGCTATGCCATAACTGAACATGACTTGAAGGTAAATTTAAAAAATAAAATTGAAATTTGACAGTTTTCCAATGTTATCTTGTTAAATTGCCATACTCAGCATTTTTCATTTAATTTTTTGTATGAATTGTTTACATCCAAAGCTTTTAGTTTAATTATTGATGGCATTCCTTAGGGCCCAAAGCATCTTTTTTGATGATTGTGTTCTACATGTTACAATTTGAGCTACTGTGATAATCGTTTAACTTGTAAAATGTTATTACCAATACCACTATACATTTGAAATATGAAAATGAAACTTAAGTGTTACAAAAATAATTGCATTCATTATTAATATAAAGTTTTCTGTTAATTGTTTTTGTAAGAAGTTACTAAGTGCTTAATTTATCAAAAGATTTTACACAAATTAGGCAGCATTTGTTAGATGCCTAAAAACCAAGTGGGTTAACAAAATCATTATTTCACAAATTTCATTTACATTACAGTTAACATTTGCTACAAAATTTTCTTAAGAATAATTAAAGTAATTCTTCAGAATCATGTACACATAGGTTTTAAAAATCAAACTACAGATTGATTGGAGGACTTGTGATTATATTGTATTAAATCATGTGGGTACCTTTACTGTTATGAATGTCTTTTAACGATACACTCAATAATATTCCACAATTATTGTTTGATTTAAGTTTGTTTCAATCAATATACTATTCAAAAACTGTGAAATAATCTGTATGTAAGTGTCGATAGCATTTAAAAACATTAAGTGAATAATTAAATAAGGTGGTAGTGCATATACTCATTCATTGAGAATTATTTAAGCACATGTTAATTTTAATATACAGTGCTAAACTTTTATCAGTGTATGTACATTTTTAAGTTGTCTTTTTTGTTGGGGTTTAAAACTGCTTTGAGTGGAATAGCTCTGAAATGTGGTTATTTTAAATTATTTAGGACAGGCTGTGATTGGAAACCTTTGGTTTTTAACTTTCTACATGGGTCAAAGGCCATGTCATCGCGTTTGTTGATTCACATTCAAACTTTTATTGAATTACTTTTTTATGAATTTATGTCATTAAGTTTGGTATCAAACTGTAGATTATAATTCAAGTTTTAGTATTATATATTATTTAATTTCTTAATTTAAAAGTAAATATTAAAAAACATACCTATACAACAATTTATGTGCAGCACTGGTTTAAATTAGATGTTTTTGATGTCAAAATACAAATTCTATAGTTTTGTACAAATTAGGAACTCAAATTACTGATATTGATAAGCTATAATATAAAATAAGAACCTCCTATCTCTTCTATTTGCTGAGATATCGTTCATGTACTGAACAAAATGCAGTGGCCCAGCTCATCTCTTTCAATTTTTGGAAATGGTCCCTTATGTAAACATAGTTCTATATATGATGTGAAAAATCAGTCAAAAGCACAGAATATTCCCATAGTGGCTTTCTCAGCCATTTTAAAGTTTTAGGATCCCATATTGTTCTTTCGAATCAAGATTTCAAGGAGGTCGGTTGTGTCTTTAGTCTGCTCGAAATTTGATATTTTTTAGACCAAAATACATCTTAGTTACTAAGCTTGATAAATTATAGTGGAATTCTATAGTAATTTATGATCTTTTTTGGTTATTCAAATGTAGATATAATATATAAAACCTAAAAAAAAACTTATTTCATTTCATATCCTCCTTGTGCAAAATTTCTTAAGGCTTAGCAAGCTACATCAAGCAGTAACCGAGTACAAAGGTCAAAACTAGAAGAAATAATTGTTCGCTTTACTTATTGTTCAATGTTTCAAGAAAAATAAGTTTAAGAACATATTTCTAAATAACAATAATCTATATATATAATGTATAATAATTGAAATGTGACTATTTTACAAAATACTAGTCCACTAAAACAACTAAGTCAGGTCAATTTTATATTATTGGATATGGTAACATGAGTGCACGTGTACCACATCTTTGTAACTTCTGTACTGTTAGCCAGGCATAGCTGAAAGGTCAATATTATGGAAATTATATATAAATGTATAATGTTATGAGATTTAAGCTATTTAGTCTAAACATTTATGTTTTCATGTTATAATTTGTAGTCATTCTAAAACGAAAAAGGCATAATTTTTATTTATTTCCTAATTTTTTATGGTGGTTATGAGATTGGTCAAATCGACCAAATCCATACAGATATTTGTTAGTGAAAATAACAGATAAAAATATAAATATTTTTCTTACAAAATGTTTGATAACTATCTGGACATTATAAGGATTTCATATGTGAAACTTGTAAATTTTCTGATGCATAAAAGTATTTTTAATCTTAAAATGAAAATTACTGTGCATGTTGGATAGGCAACATGCGAAATGAAAAAAAAAGGCACGAGAAAAACATTGCTTTAGAAAAAAATCAAAATTAAATATCTTATTTTTCAAAAACTACATACTTATAGGACCTTTCATCTCAAATTTAAAAGAATTTCATCCACATAGTTTCATTTATGTAAAGAACTTTACAATGTAAGTAGGTCATAGTCAAAGCATTAAGCAACATATAGTTTAAGAAGCATTATCAGCACTGCCATTATGGTTTCACACATATTAAGTAAAGTATCTGATCACACATTGTACTTAGTGCTCCCACAATTGCTAGTAACATATCAAGTAAGCAATTATACAGAGTTGAATTACATTTGCATTGTTAAAAAAATGATTGAATAACTTTTTTACAATTTTTTAAATTTGTTGTTTTGTATATTTTTGATTACTTTAATATTACTTCTGAAAGAAATTAACAAATGTCATTTTTGTGTAAGTAACAAATTATAATTTATTATTTTGGTCAAATGAGTTAAGCAGCATAAGAAAATAGAGTCCAGTGTCACGAATTTATATGAGAAGACAAATTTATTGACTTTTAAGTTCGATAACTTGGAAACAAAGCAACTTATAAATTAAAATAAAGTAGATGTTATTGTGAAAATATCCTGTATCATTGCAGACATGGCTCCATTTTATGAAGAGGTATGTAAAGACCTTGGATGGACAATAGACAAAAAGCTGTTGGCTAAGATGAAAACAGCTAATGAGGAAAAGTTAAAGAGTTTGGAGGAAGCAATAGAAGATGCTGAGAAGAACTTGGGTGAGATGGAAGTGAGAGACACCAACCTGGCAAAAGCTGAATATCTAAGTGCTATTGGAGACAAGGTATAAAATCTATTGTTGCTATGTTACTTGTAGTAATTTAAATAGAACTAAAACATAATGAAATTTATAACTTGATGTGTTTTTTTTTACCTTACAGTTGAATTATACTGAAAAAATAGTTATATATTCTTAGCCAGTGAAGGCAAAATAGTAATCTCAGGCATGTCACAAAAACTATTTGAGCTCATGCCCTTTGACATTTTTGCATATATAAGTGTTTTATTTTGACATGCGGTGAAATTAGTTCAAGGTTTGTCACAGTGGCATTATCATAGTGCACAGTTTTATTATTGATAAAAAAAACAAAAAAACATTATGTTGCATTAACTTATCTTTCAAAATATTAAGTTACCTTTTGTCTTTAATATAAATAAAATTGTGAGAAGTGCTATTCACTAAAACCAGTAAATTAACTTGAAGTTAATAAATCATTACTAACAAGGAAAAATCACTTTTTATTTAGTTCAATGTGGTCATAATTTTAATTGGAATAAATATTTTTTTAAAGTATGAAGAATGTAGCAAAACTGTACTTTTAAGGTCACTTGTACTTTATTAAAAGTATCATTGCAGCTTATATATAGAGAATAATGTTGTGTGTGTAAAGTGAAGGAAACCAGAGTATGTTTAAAAACAAATTATGAATGATAGAAGGTGCATGTGATACGCATTTTTCATATATATCAGGTAGCTAAAGAAATGTGAATCATTTTATATAACATTGAAAAAATATTGTTTTGTTGGTGCTAGCAATGATAAAGATGCAATTTTGTATACACTGTGTCACAAAATTAATTAAAAGAAATTTGAAACACTGGTTAATATCTGTATGTATCTAAACTATCATCATTAAAGTATAATAATGGCAGATTCAGATAGTTTCTACACATGCACTATGAAGTAATTGTTTTAAATTATTGCCTTTAGGAAGCAGCATTAACTGCTTTTCGCAAGACATACGAAAAGACAGTGTCTTTAGGCCACAGGTTGGACCTGTTGTTTCACTTGATCAGAATTGGTCTTTTCTACATGGACCATGATCTGATTACTCGTAACATTGATAAAGCCAAAAGGTAAGTTTTCTTAAAGTTAGTTAGATAATGACAGATTTCTGTATATCATTGCATTTACTGTTTGTTTTTTAATCATTATGAAAATTCTTGTGAAGCCGTCTCTCGTAAATACATTGTTTCAGTCCTCAGTTTTGAATTACTATATATTGATGTCAAAGGTTTTCAGTGTTATACATTTTTTTACTAAGAATTGTATACATTTTGAATTTAGAGTTATACATGCTCATATAATTTAATTAGATAATAAACAAATGTAATGTAAAAATATTTGGCCATTATAAATTCTTACTTGTACTCTGTACTATGGCCATATTATTGTTGAGATTTGACTTTTGCACCTGTACAAGTTTAATGAGAAGCTTGCACAGTTTTTAGTGCAATATTACATTTCAGTATGAAAAGGTTAATCTGGAAATTGTTATGTATAATCATCCAGCTGCTATACCATATTAACTTTATTAAACTTCTGTATGAAAAATGTTACCACAGAAGTAAGAACAGTCTTGAAGTATCTTAAACCATTCAGCTGACATTCTGTTTTGAAGATATTCAGACATTTTATACACTAAGTGAAAAAATTTTTCAAAAGAGGAATCAAACACTAGTTAGAATTGGAAACTTTTAAATAATAATTTGTATAGATCTTAAGAAAAGTAGTGAAGACACTTTGTTAATGTTATGAAATAATGCTGACATATACATTTCCTAGTCTTATTGAAGAAGGAGGAGACTGGGATCGTCGAAACAGGCTCAAAGTTTATCAAGGTGTTTATTGTTTTGCTATAAGAGACTTCAAAGGAGCAGCTAACTATTTCCTTGACACTGTGTCAACTTTTACTTGCTATGAATTAATGAACTACCAGACGTTTGTCACTTATGCTGTACTGTGTAGTGTGATTGCTTTACCTCGGGTGGATCTGAGAGAAAAAGTAAGATTTTATCATTAGTTTGTTACATAATTATTTGTTGTAGAGAAAAATTGGTTTGGTTATGTTGAGAATTTTCACTAGTTACATTTACACAGTTGATTTTATGACTAACACCATTTAATTCAGTTAAAATGTTAAAGTGGAACTATGAGAAAAGGGGGTCTTTTTGCATAACAGCACACAAATCAAATGTGTTTTGGTACTGCTGTAGAATAGATTAATACTTATTGGATTTTAAGTATACCTCTGCAAACTTCATGGGAATCTTGCTCCTATTTAGGGGTAGGGCACATATTGTTGGTGTATTCATGTTTTTGTTGGTTAGTGCTATCTCAGAGGTGAGCATTGATATATGTAATAGATAAGTCTTTGCAATTGTTATATAACCTTTGCAGTCTAGAGGCAATATATTGCCATTACTGAATTTGCATCCACAATAATTAACTTGTCAATATTTGTAAAACACAGACACTTCAAACAAAATGATAACCATTAAACATTTTTGAACTTAGACTTGATTTTTCATTAAATCTCAAATTCATAATAGAATAACAACAACTACATAACATAGCTATATATTGTGTTGTTATACAATACAGCTGTAACCAGTGACCTGAAGAGTAGATATCTCACAGGATTCTCTATTGACTATGCATGTTCCGTGACTCAAAATCCATTGGTATTTCACTCTTATTCTTGCATTAATCTTGTTAATTTCACATAATAAGTAATAGTCCCAGGAAAATAATTTAAAATATTAACATTTAGTTATTTTTTTTTTATATTTTTGTACATCCATATTTATTTTTGAGCATTTCATTCAAACTAACATAACATATGCATTTATGAACAGCAACTAATACAGTTACAGGCTTAATAATGTCATTTGCTTGCCCATTTTATTGAAAAAGATTTTGCAGTTAAATATTCTGTGTATCATTAAAACTAATATGAATATATTGTACTTGTCTTAACTCATTCTAAATCTGAATTATAAAGGTTACTTCTGTACTCCTTTTGGAACTTATCTATATCTGTTTCAAAATGACTCCCTTTCTAATCTCCAAGGTCATTCCCAGGCAAGATCCATTGTAAACTTTCATAGTTTCAAATTACCAATGGGTGTTTCTCTAAAGTGAAAACCAGCTGTCAAAGTAATTATTTTAGCAAAATAAAGAAGTAAGAACAGAGGAACCTGTAAATTTATATTCTTTATGTAGTGCACACACATATACAAGAAAAATAGGTATAGTTGAATTATTTGAAGGCATGTGACCAAAGAGTGACTTCTGATGTAATAACTAAAAATTGAAAAGTTTACAATTTATATATGGAAATAGTTATATGGCAAGTAGATGGTGAAGGAAATAATTCCAGCTTTTAGAAGTAATTTTGGAACTTTCTAGCTTTAAAAGTTTAAGAAAACAAAGTACACTTAACTGAATTTTACAGTTTTTGACACCACATATTAAAAAATTCACTGTTTTGAAACTGTTTCAGCTAGAAATAAGCAACAAATGTACAAACCACGCATGCATCTATATTTTTTATGATGACAGTTTTTTTTCTATACTAAAAAATTTATATATTTCTACTATCTAAATGAAAATTAGAAATATATCAAACAAATCAAAATTAGAAGTAGTCTTAACACATGTAACAGCTAGACTTTCAACAGTTTAAACTACTGCTGTATGGGTAACGGCTGTCATAGAAGCAGGCATTTTGTCTTTGTAAAATCTGGAATTTCCATGCTTTGTTTATTAAATTGTTCTGTAGGTACTGGCCAACATGGATACCAAACAAATCAAAATTAGTAGTAGTCTTGACACATGTAACAGCTAGACTTTCAACATTTTGTAGTTTAAACTACTGCTGTATGGGTAACAACTGTCCTAGAACCAGGCATTTTGTCTTTGTAAAATCTGGAATTTCCATGCCTTGTTTATTAAATTGTTCTGTAGGTACTGGCCAACATGGAAAACCTTCAAACAGGTTGAATTAAGAAAGGATTGCTGTAGCCAGCTGGTCAGGAATTGTGAAACAATTTTTGAATGTTATAATGTGTAAAAAAATAAACATGTTTTAAGTGTTGTAGCATGCTAAACATACAACTAATATCATTAACATATAAGTGGTTAATAGTAAAATGAAGTAAACATGCACTGTTATAATCTTGTTTAAATCACCTTACAATTATGAACCAGTAAACTGTCAGATCAAACAGATTCTGAAGTGTTGTGATTTATACAAATCATGAAACGCACAAAATAAATCAAGTTACAAACAGTGATCTGTTAAAAGTATTCATTTACAAAATGTATGTTGATTATGTAAAAAAATAGAGTAAAATTTTTGTTAATTAAAAATAAATTAAGTAGTTAGAATTGTCATTTTTAAGTGTTAAACTTTTAATGGAAAATAAAAAAAACATCTCATACCTATATATTTACTCTATTAACATGTGACAATTTAATTTTTTCTCTATTTAATCAAATTTAAACTTACTTTATAGCTGTTTTCAAAGCTGTGTTTTATCAGTAAATGATCTAACTACTTGGTGTGTCACCAATACAAGTTTTCGACCGAGGTCTGTATAAAAACTAAGGGAAGAGGGTTGAAAATCAAGAAATGGATAATATATTCTCAAGGGGTTACAGGTTCCTTAGTAAAAATAGTTATTCTTTGGGATGGGCAGAAAAAAAAATTGACTAGCAGGTTTTGTTTTGTTTACAGGCAAAAGTGTTTGCAGTTGTGCAGAAATAAGAGCCAAAAAATGATAAAATATCAATTCTAAAATATTTGAGATAAAGTTGTTTAAAAGAGTCAGAATTAACATATGAAATTGCCTTAAAAATATATATAGGGTGAAAATATATGAATAGCTAGAGGAAATCCTGTTTTCACTTGAAGAAATACTGTTTTCAGGTACACTAATTTAGGATTTAATTCTAAGGTATTGTAGGTGAAAATGTATCATACATAAATAGTACAAAACCTATAACAAACTTAGTAGTATTTTGTGGGTATCTCTACATATTTTCACAAGTCTACTGTATTAAAACTAATTTTCTTTGATTAAGATAAACATGTTACATTGTGACATTTTCAAACAACAAATTTTAATATGAGGTTGTTAAACTTTATTATCCTTAAAATATAATCATTAAAATATTAAGAAAAGACTAGTTTTGGCTATAGATCAGTATCATGTTTTGAATACTTTTTTCATTCTTGGAAATATAAATATTTTTCAAAATGTACAAAAATCAATATGTGATATTTGACAAACAATATTGGTGTTCATAAAACAAATAAAATAACGAAATGTTAAAACTGACTAGATGGAATACTTTCATTAAACATTTTTCAAAACAAGGAATTTGTGTGTCTTTAAATTATGTTAAATGTTGTTAGAAGTCCATACTTTACAAAACTCTTACTCAAAATTGACGATCCAGGATATTGTAAGGAAGGGGGGGTCTCCAACAAGTCTTCAATTAGCACTACTGATGAAATATATCCCTTTCATTGTTTACTTTACTTATAACTATTCACTACTGGTAACTTTACTAATAAAGTTAACTAGAAAGCTTCTAAAAGTCATTATGAGTAACTTGGTTGGATTACAATTCAGAAATTTCAAAGCTTATATCTTTATTTCTTGGCATGTGAATGATATGAATATAAATACAGCTGAAACCAAACATTTTGATTTTTGTAATTAAAATTAAATAGCTAAATTTTGAAAGAAATAAAGTGTACATCTAAATTTATATTTTAGCATTTGTAAACAAGTTGCTTTTTTTTCAAATTATTAAGTTATGGAACTAAAATAGGTGGGAGGGATCTGGACCCTACCCATAATTTGTGCCTGCTTATACAACATTAACCCATTCACTGCAGCTGGGACGTATATTTCTAAGTGCACTGGGAAATATACATTCCAGCTGTAGTGAAAGGGTTAAAGAATACAGTTATGATATAAAGAAATAGAAAATAACACAGTCTAAAAAGCAGTAAATTTACACTTTATTTAACACTTAAGTAACCAGAGAGTTGGCAGTGAGTGCTGCCAGCCAGCTACCTTCCATCTTGTTGGCAGTTCAAATTTAGTGACAGTAGCAGATGGCTTTAATAGATTTTTGATAACAAAGACAGGACGAGCAAATCTAGTGGCATTGGGAATTGAACCCGAGACCCTCGAATCATGAAGCATCCTCCCCTACCCAGCCATTATGTAGCTTTGTGCTTAACAACAAACAAACTTACTGGCAACATTTCAATTATTACATGGATAGTTGGAATAATTGTAAATCCTAATTTTCATTAGCTTGAGACAGTAATTAATGCAACCATTGGTCATAGATAATTGATTAAATCACCCAGCTCTACTCCTATGGCACATTATATGTGCAATTATGAGAACAAATAAAAGTACACAAGCAAGAGTGAAAATGGCTTCTTTTTTTTTTTACAAACATGGAATCAAGATGTTTGTTGCATTGGATTTATTGGAGATGTGTTTATTATTTTAATATTATTACATAAATCTAGCAAACAACATTTTTTATATGTAAACTTTACATTGATGAAAAAACTATATAAATAGATGTTTTTGTTACAAAAACTACTGCCCAAATATGTTTGAATTGGATAATTGATTTAAATTATAGAACATCAGATGACATTTTGTTTTTCCCCATATATCTCATGCGTTTAATAGAGTGAATGAGATTATTTCAGTTAAACTATTGATAGCCTTATCTTAAAGTTGAGTGATTTTAGAACTTGCACTTAAGAACACTGTTTTGTCATTAGGTGGATTTTGAAACTGTACTGGATTTATTGTGTACAAAGCTAAAACAAAATTCAAAGAAATTATTATTTAGTTTGTGATAAATGTGATACTATACTGCATAAGCCTAATAATTTTAATCACACTTATTATGGTCTTCATGAAAAACGATGTTAAAGGGTGTTTTACTAACACTTTGTTGTGCATCTCCTTCCAACTTTCACTCAGTATTCAAAATCACCTGCTATTCAATATATGTAGTATTAATTTAAATAGTACTTATTCCATTCAGCCATGAGACATCGAGTCTTGTAGTATATATTACATAAGGTGACAAAGCATGATCTTTAAATTCAGCAATTCTCACTCTGTGGTCCATGAACCATTGATGGTTTGTGAGTTCTATACGGGTGGTCTGTGGAAAAGTTTCATGATTATGGAAAAGGGACACCAAAGCAAAAAACAAAAGTTTGACCACTTTTTTTAGTCAGTAATAAGTGGGATTTACATCACAGTGAGACCAATAGTAATACTTATCACATTCAAGTTACTCTTAATTTTAGAAAGGAGTTATCTCTAAAAGCTCATGAATAGAAAGAACATAGTTAATTGATCCCAACAAGCACAATGTACTTTGCTACTAGAGAGTATAGTGCCTTATGTATTTTTAATGTAAATCTACCATTAAAGTTCTGTTTGAATGTGATACATCACACATATCTATAATATTTTATCTTTCTATGTTGTATATTTAAAAACCATCATGAAATATTGCTAAAATTAAAGTACAATGATGGCAAATGAACACTTATGACTGCACAGTCATACCTTGTTATCAAACTACATATCTTGGATGTTTTATAATTTCTTGTTTACTGTAAGCTCATACATGTTCTAATTGTAGCTGTAATGGTAATATTTTTTTCATTATAGGTTGTCAAGGGATCTGAAATTTTAGAAGTTCTTCACAGCACTCCTGATATTAAACAGTACCTGTTTTCTCTATACAACTGCCACTATGAACAGTTTTTCCGCAAACTTGGTAAGTTATTATGCAGATTTTTAATGAAAACAAAAAGTATGACAAATGATATTTCAGGTATTATTTAACACTGGGAAATGTGTCTTTGCTTAACTAATATTTTTAGAATTAAAATCCTCTTCTCAAACTACAATTAAATCATAGAATAACAGATTATAAGGTGTAAAAATTTTATATGTTGAAATGTTTAAAAATCTCCACCACAGGACTTCCTTTTTTGTACTGGTACTATGTAAGATGTGCAGCATGTTCAATTTTTCACTTCAGAATAACACCAAAATGTCTTTGAGCTTCAAAAAAAAGCTACGAGTGCCATTGTGAAATTGTATTGGTTGCAGCTTATCTATTATTTTTAATTTTAAATACAAAATTCAACTTTATATTTTTCTCCAGAAAATCCTGAAACTAGAAAATGTTTTATACTTTTGTTATTCTTAACTTAAGTTTATATAAAAAACAGAACTAGGAAAATATGAAATAAAGAATAAGCTCTTTGGGGATGTTACAGATAAGCAATTAAAATGAAATATCCAACATATTTGGTCTTTATATGTGTTATTAGTACCTATTCAGCAATTGAATAGTTGAAATTTACATATTTACCAAGAACAGTATAACCTAAAACCTACTTAGGTACTAGGAAGTTATAAATAACAACAGTTAATTAATAACTTTATAGAATAGTAACAACCCTATAAAGTTTGATTTTCTTTGTAATAATTAATATTGCTTATTAGTAATGTTTTGTGAGCATACATCAATATAATTTTAATATTTTTCAAAGTGTATGATCCTGCTTATGTCAAACAAACAAATCTTGTTATATTTGTAGGAAAATGAAGCCCACTTGTATTCCTATACTTAAATTTGATTTAAACCCAGAATATTAAACTTAAACCTGGAATTTCTTATTTTTGCTTAAGGTGGTAATTTTTTCTAGTAAGCAGCAATTGACCTAAGATCATGGTACAATCTGAAGTGTATCATTTAAATTTTTGGTAATGTGCTATTATATACTTAGACGTCATAGTGTGTTGTTTTAGTAATAGATTTTCTGGACTATGTAATGTTTTTTCAATTAACTAATGATTTTTGTAAAGCTCACGTGGAGGGAGTATTAAGACGTGATCGTTTGTTTTCTCCCCATTATCGATACTACGTGAGAGAGATGAGAATTCTTGCATATACCCAACTGCTGGAGTCATATCGTAGTTTGACCCTTCAGTATATGGCCGATGCCTTTGGAGTTACTGTAGCTTTTATTGACCAGTAAGTTGTTTTTATTTTCTAATATTCATTTGTGCCTAAAAATAAATATACATCATATCATTCCAGTTTGTATTACTGGTGACTTGGGAATTTTAAAATGTACCTTTTTCACATGTTTTGGTATTAACTTTGTATCAAAAAGGGGAAGTTTAAATAATATCTTTCAAATGAAGATCAGTAATGGCCTGGAATTAAGAAAAATAATTTCAAGTAAGTTAGAGTACAAGGTTTTTTTACACCATGCACAGTTATAGCAATTGAGAGACAGTAAGATCTACTGTGCTTTAGCACAGACATATGCTGCTTAAGTTTACATTCACTTCTTCTGTCAAGCTGAATTTAAAAAATATTATTTAGGAAAAAAAAGTGTCTTATAATGAAACTAAGTAAGCATTCTCTCTAACAGTGGAAGACCAGGCAATGGTTGACCTCATTGATTTCCTAAATGATACTCTTTAAATTTAGCACAATTAACAAAAGAATCACTAAACAACTGAAACAGGATTAAAAAAAGAAATGTTCATTAGTTTAATATCACACTTCATTAAACAACAGGATTATTTTGTTTGCATTAATTGCCAGTTGTGTAATTTGTTTTTATACTGATCATTCCCGTGAAGTGAATAAAATTATCTAGTAAATTTCAAATGTAGTGAGAAGTTAATTGGAACAGATAAATCTTTACGGAGAGATTTACTCTTAAGGGCCAATTCATTAATGAAAAGTTAATTTGATCTAGTGAATCATACTTGACTTAAAATATTCTGAAAGGGTGTAAAAAAATCTTGTATACCCCTCATGTTAAAATTTTAATATGAAAACTAAATATCACAAGATTGTTAAGTACAATTCTTTCAGGAGCTGTTTACTTATCGAGAGGTTAATTGAAACTTAAAATTCTCATCAAAAGAGTAAATATCTTCAGGTGATTAATAAAGAAAATCTAAGCAGTTTAAACTGGAAATATTGATATAAATAATCTAAAATATAAACAGATTGAAGTATAAGTTTCACTCATGGAGTTTTTCGTAATAGTTTGTTTTATTTCATTGCCAGGGAGTTGGCTCGATTCATTGCTGCTGGGCGCTTGCATTGCAAGATTGACAAAGTTGGAGGAATTGTTGAGACAAATAGACCAGACAGCAAGAATTATCAGTATCAGGTGAGTACAAATTAACAAGTATTTTTAACCGTATGTTTGGTAGCTTTGTTATGTCCAAATCATACTAATAATATGTGACATTTATATTGTTAAGAAGTTTCAGTGAAGAAACAAATTAAGAAGTTTTAGTTCTTGAAGTTAAGTAGCCAGAAAACATATAATTTATTATCTTGTTATGTGTTCAATTTCTTCTTGATTTATTTTATTAAGCACAGAGAAACTCGCTTGAATTTTGTTGCTTATTTCATTATCGTTATTTATAAGCTGATATTTAAGTGTCAAATTTGGGTCACAGCAAATTATGTGTGTGTGTTTTCTTTAATCACACTGCACTAAAGTTAAATACAGAATGTTCAACAATATATTTGAAACTATTTAAGATAATCGTAATTACTCTTAGTACTATTTTTAAACAGTTCAAATCACATTCACTAGATCTAAGAGTGTTTTGATATTGTAGAGATTTATCACTGGGATATTAATAATATGAATATAATAGCTTTATACTTTGTAACAGATATATAAAACTTACTAAACAGTAATCAAACTGGAAATTTCTATTTGAATAGATTAAATAATTAATAAGTGTAACATTCCTGAACTTTAAACTTTCCAGTAGGGAAGATCAGGTGATAGACATGATGATTCTAGACTGAAATCAAATTAAAATGAAAGTGTCACTGTCAATGCTACTACAGTATTTAATACTACATATATATTGTGCCAAAACATTGTATAAAGATATTGAACAAGCTTCAAACGAGTGGTTATTTAGTCTAATGAAAATTATTTTGAGTACCAATTTAATATTTCCATATTTTCCTCTTTTAAAATGTCTAACCACATTGCTTATTTTGAATTAGAGAAATTAGTTCTACCGATGTTGTTTTATTTAGTTTTTGGACATGTGATGTCTACCTGAAGATTGATAAAGCTTCTTATATTTCATTACATTAGGTATATAATATACAAATAATCTTCACATCACTGAGTTACACTTTCATGTTTGGCCAAGCCAACTGTGAACACTTTTAGAGCTTGCTGACCCCCCTGTTAACTTGTAACAACTGTCTTCATAATAGTAAACCAGAGAGATTACACCATGAAAAGTATGATGTGCAGAAAATCATCCGGTTAAGATTACACTGTCAGTTACTGTGCTTTTTGACACAGTTCAACAAAAGATATTGTTACAGTAACTTCTCCTTGTGGACTGTAATTTTTTTACTATTATTATTAATAGTTGGATCTTGTGAGAAACCTGAAGTTATGTGTGAGTTTTTGTGATGAGATCTCACCACAGGTAACCTAAAGGTACTTGAAGAATAGGTAATATGAATTTTACCAGTTAATTCTTCCTTTTCGTGTAGCAAATGCACTGAATGATCTTCTTATCATAATTGTGTTTTGTGATGAGAAACAAATTTAAGACACAGAGTTAGACCAGCACGAGGGAAGTCCATCTCTTATTAGTAATCCTGGGTGGTAAAGTTCAAATCAACGTACAAGACCAGCTTACTAAAAGTAGTGAACTGTATTGTGTTTGTTGCAAACAGAATTACTTGAAGGGATTATACATGAATAGGTTTAAGGAAGTATTACCTGTACATTAACAAATAAAATTATTCAGATATGTGATACTAAATCTTTGTCTGGTGTAACTGTTTTATTATATGTCAAAGTAGCATTGAAAAATCACTAATACATTAGTGACATAACCTGTTAGGTTTTTTTTCCCTTATCTGTATGGAAGGATATATGAGAATATGCAAATGTTCTGTACACGTAGAGGACTTCAATAGTAAATAGTTGAAAAGTTTGAACATTATAACTGGTGTTCTTCTTTCAAGTATTAATTGCACATCTGCATGTCAAGTTTCAAAATTTAAGTGAAAAGTATTATTGTAATTCTGTTTCAATAATATTTTTCAATCATACACATCTTAAGATTGATATAACTAAAACAAATGAAAATGATGTTCCAACTTTCATTTCTGTGCAGCTCCATGGAGTCTCAACTGTAAATGAGGCATTCATCAATATGTTTTCCTCATTTTAAAGAAACTCGTTATCTTAAAAATATAGAGATCCATGTTATCACTTTCATTCTCTATCAGTGGTTTTATTACTACAGTATGTGGACTTACTATTACTGATGAAACTCAGCTTTGAAAATAGTTAGACAAAGGCTTAAAATGATAGAATAGATTCTAATCTATGTCAGTATATAGCAAATAGTGGTTATTCCACATATTGCTACCTGGAATTCCTGTAGCAGTGAAGTTTCCAACACTTACAAACCACAGATCTGAGAATTATATATATACATGTATATTTTTAACATTTTAGTTGTTTCTGATAGCTGCAGGATTACTGTGGCAACAAACTATTCTGATGTCATAATCCTTTTATATTTAATGTGTTAAGTTTCTTGTATTATAACCACGCAAAAATTTATCTTGACAAAAGTAACAGTGATGCCATTTTAAAAGGTAAGTCTTTTATGAAATGACTTTCAATCAACAAAGTAAAGGTATATAAAGAAATATGACATAACAGCTGAAACTGAATGGAATTATTATAATAAACTTTTGAAAATTTCAAAATATAAAAAAATTATAAGTACTAAATCACATGTATTTTTTTTATAAACTTTGTACCAAGTTTCTTGCAATTTGGCTGAGTATTTCCACCATGAGCATCAGTAATACCCTTCCAGTCTGGAAAGGGGTAAAGTGTTTTTAAGATGGTTATTTCTTTTGTATGTCAAAGTTGATGGATTTGTTTCTTTTGAGTTTACAGTTTGCAAATGAAAAGCTTGAATTAGATTAAAAATAATTTTCATTTTTATTCCAGGCTTGTATCAAACAAGGAGACATTTTGCTGAACAGGATACAGAAGTTAAGCAGGGTTATCAATATTTAATTTCTTATTGTTCTATGATAATCTAAAATTTTTTTTTTCTTACTGAAGTCACTAATTTGACAGTGTTTATGTAATACATTAAAATAAATGTTTTGAATAATTTTATTGTGTCTGCACATTATTGTTCAATTAGTTTCAGTTCACATGATTATAGATTATATAGACTGGAAACTAATTGACAAATATTTTAAAAACGGATCAGTTATTATCTCTTGCACACAGCTGTAACATGATCTCTCATTTTAGGAAAATGTTTGATACAGTTACTTCTGTAGAATTAATTGCAAAATTCTTTTCCTATATTATTAGACTTTGACTAACAAAATTAGTACACAAGCAGTTGGGTCCACTGGTAATTTTAAGTATTAAATTGTGAAAGTGCCTGTAAAGTGGATACTTGATGGAATCAATATCAAAATGCATTTTCACGCAACTAATGCAGAGAGGAAGGAATGTTGCTATTGATTGATTTACATGTTTCATACACACCTGGCAATTTTTTTTTTCATAACATTCTTTGATAAAATCATTTCATATCTCATTTTAAAACAAACTATCTTTTATGATGTACCAGTATTTTTATTTAGAGGCTATAAACTGATATGAGTGTTCACACCATACCTGGATCTGTCTTCTTATTTTTACATTATAGGCAAAAGTCATTTAACTGTCTTGACACAGGCTTGGTCGATTTAACCAATCAAGTGACCTCTCTGCACTTGTTTACAGTCTTTATAGATTTGAGACTACAAACAATTAATATAGTATGTATATCTATACAAACTTTGGCAGTCTTTCAGTAAACATAGAGTATTTGTTTTGAATAGTCTGTGTGCAAAGTAATTTTCATGTTTAAATTAAAAATACTTCAAATTTCATTTGCGTAATCTCTAAAACCTACCAATTACATTTCAAATGTTTATTTTCAGTAAAACTTTATACTTCAGCTGTTATTTTCTCAAGTTTAATTCTATACAAGGTTGGTCAATTGGACTGACCTCTTAACCATAAGAAAAATCTAAATTACCCACCTTTTTTTCTTCTTTCTGAAATGACTTCAACTTGTAACATGAAACTACAATCATTTAGCCTAAGTAACTGTCGATGACACTTAACCCTACTTTTTTTTTTTATCCTAATGGTAGTAATGCACTATAGAACATGCAAAAATCAGACAATTTTTCTGGCTTTCTAACTCATCATCATAGACAGCAGTACATCGATAATTCTACCAATGATTAGCTGC
>NW_013665614.1:1440837-1456141 GCF_000517525.1 Limulus polyphemus
CACTGCCACGCATCATAACATGCCTCGCTCGCCAGTGGACTTGGCAGACAAGAGCTGTTATAAATTCATCTAAGCTAGTTGTTTATCTTTCCTGTGGGAATGAAACTTGCACTAATAGTAAATTGACAATTCTCTGTCCAGAAAATGTAATATAATACATCATTTGATAGATAATATAGAATTAAACATAAGAGGGTGTGGCAAGAGGGGTCTGATTTTCTATTTGATGGCTATGTAACCAAACAAAATTGAAGGCTAAAGATTATGGTTTATCTGAGTAATTTAAGTGAAATTTTGTACTTACTAGAGGAGTGGTGAATAAAATAGAGAAGAGGGGATGCTTAGAGAAAATAAAGGATTTTTTAAAATAGTACCTTATAATATAGATTCTTGGCTACGATTTTATGCTATACTAATTGGTATAACATAAACAAAAAGTAGTTTAATAAAATTTTGAATATCACTAAAACCTCGTGACATGTATAGTAAAATGATGCATGTTAAATGATACACAATACATTAATTAAATAAATGTGACTCAATGTAAAAGTAAAAGGGAGGTCACAATAAAAAAAAAAGTCAAAAGGAAACATTATTAAATCCTGATGAGAAAGGGTTCTTACGATATAAGGTACTGTTTCTCATACTTAATTGTAGGAAACCTTAAAACAACTAGTTTGAGATACAAAGATGGTGTTTGTAATTACAAAAATGTTGGGACACAGGTTCTTCACAATACATCCTGTCTGTTTTAGAAATCTCTTTACTTTGCAGTCTGTCTCACGAATATGTAGATAACTCACTCAGATGGACATATGAAAGACTTTCATATGCTATTGTAATGTTTTAAGTCTGGCAATTAAATGGTTAGAATTAATGTTAGTGAAAATGAAAACTTTAAAAGAGGCAATATGTAATTTTCAAGTGTGGATAGTACAGCAGTGAAATATGTTCAGACAGACCGTATCTGTTTGGGAAATTCAGATAACTTGGTAACTCTTTCCCCTCTAATATTGCATATTTCAAAATAAAATAAAATATTTCAGGTCTTTTTCTCCCTGGATTTGTAAAGTGTCCAGGTGCTACCATTCTGTAGTATTCAGTAGTTCATCTACTGCTCATACCCTATATTTGCAATGCATCACATTCCTCTTTTAAAAAAGGACAATGGTTCTAGTTCCAAATAATATGCATGTTTCACTTTAGAAAATAATATTACATGTGACTTGTTCACTGCAGATGTATTGTTTTGCAACTTACTAAGAGCAGAATGCACTTCATTAAACTAATGAATGGTCAAGGTATATATTCTGTATCATGACTGACCTTCACATATCAACACAGAACAAAGCCTACGAACAGCTAACTTTATTTTTTCCAAGATAGAGGCCAACACAGAAATTACAATGAATATTTTACAAGTCTTCCTAGTTATTTGTCAATGGAAGAAACAATATAAATACAACATTTCAGCTGATTTGGCATCTTTAAATTAATTAAATACTTTACGACATGCTGCTGAGAGATCGATGTCTAAGACCACTCCAGTGAGAAGCAGAATGTCCATTAAACACTTCTTAACTTTGAGAGGCACCATCTTTGCTTAGTGTTGATCTTTTTTGATCAGTTTAATCACATAAATCAAAAAAAAGGAAAAGTTCCAAACTGACTCGGTGTCTTAGGAGAGGCACAGTTATAAGTAAAGTCTTCTGATTGGAGATGAGTTCGATTAAGTGTTGGTTCTGATGTACTACGATGGATCTTTGGAAGAGAACGAGCCAAGGACTCCAGTGATGCAAGAATCTAATACAAATTAATATTTATAACCATTAAAGAGGTGATGTTCTATATATAAAAGATAAATTTTCAAATCATATAACTTATTGTAAGAAAACATAACCTACCTGTCGAAATAGAGGCCTTTCTTCTCGATTAAACTTAACACTATCCTCAATCAGTCTAATCAGAGCTTTAGGTGTGTCAGATCTAGCATTACTTAAATCAGGCCTTAAATAACCATGACCCACCATGAAAAGGATCTAAAAACGAAACAAGTTAATCAATTAATAGCCATCATTTATAACATGATGCATAAAATGAGACTCATCATTTGTTCTAAAAGCATTTCATTAGATACAAAGTTTAATATTTTTTAGCATTAAATAAATATATGATACAAATATCTAATATGAGGTATTTAACAAGCACAAGGTTAAAAACTTTGGAGGAAAACAAAGTTCCAAACCAGTTACATAAATACAGCTTTTGCACTGCTATCACTATGTTTTTAATAAGCATGATCAATGTAAGTATATCTGATGTACAAACCTGGTCTTTGTTGTTGATACGAGCATAGGGCAATTGCCCTGTAATCAACTCGTACAAAACTATACCAAAAGCATAGACATCAGACTGGAATGAGTAAGGATGAGGGTCTTTCATTCTGATTACTTCAGGAGCCTAAAATAAGATTTCAATTTAACTATTATAGATCAATTTATTACTTTAATGTGATTTTAAAACACGAGTTAAATCCAAAACTGAATAAAAACATATTTATAAACAAAAAAGTTCTTGAAATTCACTAATCAGTTACCAATTTCAAAAACAAATCCAAAACTAGATCCTCCCTGTAAATGCAAATAACTTTAAAGTAGTTTTTGGCACATACTCTGGTATCATCAACAATATTATAAAATTTGCATAAAGACTATTTTGACGTGCAATGCTTAGTTAACAAAACTGTGTGGTCTAGAATTTTGTAATAATGAAAAAATGCCTTTCAAGTTTTTATAAGACTGGTCCAACCACTGCCATCAACTTGACTGCTGGGCACTCTCCACTACAGACTAACATTCTGCAAACACAAATGTCACCTATTTTAGGTAAAATACTCTGTCTGTACTTTTTCGTTTTAACACCCACTTCTCAACCGGACATTTTTATACTTAACGATTCAATCACAGTCAAAGTTCTTTATTTTGTTCAATGTTTATCACATATCTGATGATGGTCTATACAGAATACTGGTAGCTAGCCAGAACTGTGATCAGCCCATTCTGAATCAGTGAGTTGGCACCTCATGTACAAAATTATACTGTCTTGTTTGTTGACACATGTACACATTTGGTTACCCACAAATTCACAGTATGCATTTTTTAAAACCCTAACACCATCTCTGACTAAAGAGTATAACAATGATCTAAATTTTTGCTGAGGAAAACAACTTTAATGGTTAGATTTCTTACAATGAGATGTTAACTATTCATTTATACAATCTACCATCTTACTGAATATGGATGACAATAAAACAGAAGTAATTATCACACTCTCAGAGTATCTTTTGTGTTTGAATCAGAAACATCGTATTATCATCCCTCTTTTAGATAAACCAATCATTTAAATAAAAGGAGAATAAAACCCATTTCTGGTTATACCAGTATCACATTATTTTTAATGCCAGTAGTATACAGACTACCATGTAACCTCACCATCCACAATATTGACCCAGTTGGTTGATTAAATTGTTCTGATCCACTCCACCTGGTTTTCACAGTTGCAAGACCAAAGTCTCCTATCTTGACAGTCCAGTCTTCATGGAGAAAGATATCTAAAGCCGAGTTAAGCATAAAATGAAGAAAATAAAATACAGACCTTTGATACTAGATATTTTCCATTACCTTTTCTATCAGAAGTTTCATAAAGATTTTCTTCACACAAACTTTTTTGCTAATAGTGACAGAGTATTTAAGATATACAAATCTGAGAGAGAGTTATTTCTGTTACTTTAGAAAAATTATGATAGTTCTTTAGCTTTTCCTTAACTATTATCTCATATTGCCATATTTTGGTTATTATTAAGGTTGTAGCCTCCAATTGGCACAGAAGTGTATCTACAGACTTGCAACACTAGAAACTGGGTTGAGATACCCATGGTGGGCAGAGCGCAGATAGCCCATTGTGTAGCTTTGTGCTTAACTACAAACAAACAGGTTGTGGATTAGCTATAAAAGATAAAAAAACATACATGTATATCAATCATGTTAAAAAGTTTGATCATAAACTGTACACAAAAGTTTAACAAATCTGAATGAGGGAAAATATTTTTTATTTCTCTAATCATCTTGTCCTATAGTTTCATTATTTTTGTTAATAAAATCCAATGGTTGGGCCTTCAACCAGATTCTATAGAGAAAATGTGGCTAAATACAAGATATTCTTGTAAAAAATACAGGGAAAAGTGTCTAAAAAGCATATTACTAAGAAAAAACAAAATGAGAAAAATTTACCCATTTACAGTAGTTCTTGTAATTAATGTTTAAAAAGTCCGATAGACTGCAACTCCCATGGCTCATCACTTAGTGAGCAGCTACTGGAGCTTATATAATACTGTCTCTTGATTTTAGAAACAGTGCAAAAGTTGTAAGAAACAATCAAAATGTATCACAAGATATTCAAAAATTCCTATGTCAAGACTTTTATTATTTTGGTGATGCTGGGCAGAAAAATTATTTTGCTTAGTCAACTTGTTGACCACTGTTCAAATATATGCAGTTTCAAACTGAAATTGTTACCGATTCATAATAATGTTAAATGAAAACCACAAATTTAAACAGTTTTGTAATTGAAATTGATTCAAGAAATCTCTTGCACACACCTACTTAGTTTTTTAATTCATTAGAACAACACAGGTTTATCTTTCACTAGCAATTTACCTTAGTAACTGCATTCAGCTATGGAAAGCTGATATATATAATATACATTCTCTGCTTGTTCTGCCAGCACCTTTTAATTTCATATCCTTAGCTTTGAAATGTAAACCTAAAAATGCTTAATGTTCTAACAAAGCTAAGAAGCCCGGAGAAAAAAAAATATACATTTTGAATTGAAGGGTAATAACTACTTATAACGTGAAATTTAATGCCACAAGAAGTATTATTTTATGAACAAGTACCAGAACTTTAGTATAATTTATCATCAAAAAATGTTTGGTGAGAATATTGGGGAAAATTATCAATTTATAGATTTAAAGGGGAAAATGAGCTATTTTAAATCAAAACATAGAAATATCTGGGTAATACAGGGCTGGTTGGAAAACTATTTATTGGCGTAATATAGCATTTTTTGTTGTTCACTGAAGCTGTGAATAATGATGCATTTTCTTGAAAAATTATTAAGTCCAATAACACTGCACTCCTTTTATAATTACATGATGGGCTAACTTTAATCTCTAAGCAAGAAAAAAATAAAATATTAACCAAGTCGTACTAGTATGTAAGTTTATTGAAATTCAAAATAACAAGTTTCAACTTTTTATACAACTGGCTAAATTTTGGCAAACATTCAGTTTTTATATACAAAACTAATCTGAAAAATGATACTACAAACTAAAAAAAATGTTTACTTACAAATATTTAGCAGGTAATTTTTTAAAACAAAACACTAACTAAACATAGTATAAAAAAATCAATAACACTTCAACAAAATTTCAAATATCACAAAATGTTTCAAACCACTAGCATAAAATGAGAATAGGAGATAAAGATAATTATGGTGTTTAAATACAATATATTCATGGGAGTGATAAAGGAAAATAGCACTGGTAAACACACTTGTACATGTGTGTGTGTGTTTTCTTATAGCAAAGTCACATTGGGCTATCTGCTGTGTCCCTGATTTTAGCATTGTAAATCCGAAGACTTACCGCTGTCCCACCGGGGGACCACTTGTACATGATAGAGAAATAACAATTCATATATGGCTGTGACAAAAAAGGATACTGTTTGACTTCAGGTCTCTATGGATGATATTCTTAGCATGAAGATAGCTATAGAAATAATACAAATACAGTTATTTTGTGTTGACAATAAAGATAAAATATTTTACATTAGCAATGAGATGTTAATGAAGTTATATTACAAAAAATTACTAATGATGCTTTAGCATATCATGGAGTTCAAGTTAAGCTGAAAAAACATCTTTTAAATAAATGTTATTACATATGACTTAATTAGAGACTTGTATCAGTAAAGATTTTAAATATTCTAATGGAAGATTGAGTAACAACAACTTTCATTACACATATTATCTGTGTAATATATTAAGCATTCTAAATAATATATATGTATATATATAACGTAACACTTACTCCATTCCCTGAGCAGTTTGTCTGGCAATGTTGATAAGTTCAAACATTTCAAACTTGCATTCTTGGACATAAAGATGTTTATACAGACTAGAGCCTTCACACCACTGAGTTACAATAGTAAGATGAGGCTTAGACACACAACCCATAAATAGTAAAATGTTCACATGACGAGTTTTCCTAACAATAAAAAGTTCTCAGAAGTTACAGAATGTAATGGAAAAAGTTCAACATCAAAAAGTAATTTAACCAATACAGTGATGACTGAAGTATAGATGACAAAATTGATAAAAATAGGAATAACTATATAAACCATTTGTTTTTATTATCCTATGTTTTGCTTTATATCATCTTTAGGAACTGAAAGAACACAAGCTTAAGTGTATCTCTGATGAAGTTGTAAGGCAATAAAAACATGTTCCTTGGAATTATAAGGTCTTTGTATTTTATTCAATCAGGAGGTAAGACTAGAGGAAATCTCTTACCTTAACACAGCAACTTCATTTTTAAAGGCTTGAAGCTGGGCAGGAGTAGGATTGGTAACATTCAATTTTTTCAAAGCTACTGGGCCTATAAAACAGAAGAAAGCCATACATGATAAATTCTACTGTTTACAAATTTCCACAGAACATGCTTTTTGGCATAATCTAAGAGCTAGCTACTTGACTATGGTTAATCATCAATTCAAAGTTAAAATATAAAAAAAACAGTTGTATTTTGGTAGAAAGGTGCAAGTATTTACTTTATAGCTATGTATACAGTGCCTAGTTTTCTACTGGCACAACTTCTTAGCTTTCTAGTACGACCTTATTTACCATGCCAGTGAGCCCTGTATACAGTTCCAAATGATCCAGAACCTATTCTTGGACCAGTAAGAATTTCATTGGAAGGGATCTCCCAGTCTTCAATTGATTCCCTGGTTGTCCGCTGCTACAAATACAAATTTATTAAAAACCTGATTTAAGAAGCATCTTGTATAGTTCGATTATCTCTATTTGTTAAAACTGCACTTCAGAGTTGATATTTTATTAAATTAATAAATGATATTAGTAAGTAGACTGACTCGCAATTTAAAAAGCTAGAATACAAACTGAAACAGCAAATCATTTTTTGGTTACATAAATCATTTGAAGATGTACAGATGTCATTACAATCCACCAAATACAAATAGGATAAAGACAGTTTTGTAAAATACAAGTAAAATTACATTTAAAAAATAGTTTTAAATAAACTACTGAATTTTGTATTATCTATAACATAAACATTATGATTGTTCTAAAAATAATATCAGTTGTTATTAAACAAATCATGATTTTTTAAATCAGATTCTTTTCTCACCCATGCTACAAACAATTTTTGAAACATTCTTCAAAAGAGAATTCTTTCAAAGCTTTTGATAAATGTGGCCTATTTAAGTAAAATATTAGTCTTAATGAGTGCAGACAGTTCTTCTGCATGGATTAATACTATTGTATGTTGTAGATCTCCATCACATTCAACATGGAATCTTTAAATTTAATGTTAGTTCCTTATTTTACAATTTTAAAATTCTCTACTATCTTTCACTTTTCTTGAATAATTTACTGTGCTACAACAACAAATACTACATATTAGTTATACATATAAATAACCAATGTGTTATTTATTCTTGTAGCACAGAAAATAATTTCCTAAATAAAATGTTATAAACGATAGAGTATATAAACAAAGAGGTAAAAGACAAGAGGTTATAATGTGACAGCAAAAGCCTCTGTTCATGAATTAAATGGAATTTGTCAAGCAGAATATTACAGCCATCAATCATCCAAACAGTTTTAAATGAGTACTTGTGTATACACATGTGCAACTTAAAAAAAAGGGCAAGCTGACAGTAGTGATGCTTCATATGCTAGATTACATAGTACACGAATACAAAAATCAAGAAGAGAAAGTACTGGACACAAAGTTATGGCAAGGTCTGCTACTTGTTAGAGTACAACATAAAACATCACAATGTACTTACTACTTTTTTGGAACTTTCATCAGCAGACCTAGCTCGAGGTCTCCAAGGTTTGTGGATATTGGTTGGCGAGCCCTGTGCACTTTGTGTTCTGGTTGGACTGGAACTTGGACTATGATTAGTGGAAGCAGAGCTCTGCTGATAAGGTGGAGCCAGTGAGCCAGGACCTACAGATAACCAGGAAGTACTAATTATACTAGACAGAGAGAATTCTAAAAACATCTGAACACTTCAGTATTACCTAAGTTAACCCTAGAATGCTAACATTAAATTTTCAGTCATTAACATCAAGTGGTATAGGGTCATTGTGACCCCAAACTGGTATTCTTTGGTTAAAAAAAAGATGAAATTCAAATGTATTATTTGCAAAATAGAGTTCCAAACAAAATTATTTATCTGTTTAACATGATAAAACAACTAAAACACTCATGGTTAATGAAACAAAGAGGAATTTTAGTAACATTAGAGAGAAAGAGCATTGGTAAAATATGTGTGCATTGTGTATATAAGAGTCATTTTTAATGGCATACAAAAAGATGATGTCATGGAATGTAGTGTTTCCCTGCAAAAAAAAAAAAAGGAATAAAAAGTATTCAAAAAGTAATTTTCTTTAAAATTGTCCATAAAAGTTACTATTACTTCAAATTAAAATCTACTATTTTCAAACTATGAAGCTAAAAATAAGTTAAATTCTGACATATCAAAGAGTTATGAAACTTGTAAAAAAAGTTTCTTTTGGTTAAAGTTTAAGTATCACAAATATATTTAACTTGTAAGGTGGCACTTACTGCCTCCTGGACTCGGTAACTCAAGTTGGCAGTGCTTGGACATTGGCGAATGCGTTGGGCTGCCTTTATCTGTGTGCGAGCGATAGAAAATCTCATGCCGAGGGGTCAAGGGAGAAGACACTAGAGCATGCAGGGAAATGGAAAAAGACTTGAACATGCAAATTCATCACTGGTTTGAATGAAGGAGCGTGCAGGTTAGTAAAGTCCAATTAATAGCACTCTCTCCTTTCATTATGTTTTCAAGGTTGACAGCCATTATCTCAAGTTTCTAGAAAATTAGTTGTTTTTAAATGCTAGTCAGCTTTATGATGGAGTTAGAAGAACATATAACAATGCAGATACATTCTTGGCTTTTTAGATAAATTATAAAACTGTCTTTTACAGTAATGTTTCTATAGCTTAATAGTAGCGCATAAAAGATTTGAAATTGTTTGATTCTTCTTCTGTAATTACTAATATTACAAGTAGTCATCAGAACAATGGGATGATAAAAGAAAATGATTCGATATTTCTTAGTAGAGAACTTAAATGTATAAAAGTATATATTAATTGATGAGTCAAAAGTAGTGTGTATTTGAAACTGCCTGACAGAACCAGCGAGTAACAGTTAACTGATTACATAATTTACTTTGATAACAATAATAAAAATACTATTATATATTATTTTGTGTAACTGTTAAGATCTTTAGATTTTAAAAGATGTCACCCGTAGTTACATAAGTTAAAAGCAACTAAAAAGATTCAATTTGGTACTTAACAAGAATGAATTTTATATTCAATGATCAAAGTTTAAATAAACTGGAAATTCCATAGTTTCCTGCAAAATAATGATATTTTAATCTATGATTTCAGGAAGAAATATTAACATAACTATTTGGAATTTATTTTACATTTTTGAAACTTAAATGCTCATAATCTTTCTGTAAAACCTACTAACATAAAATCATTTGGAATTTGGTTTTTATTTCTATCATTAATTAGTGACAAGGTGAGCAAAACCTACCTGCTGAAAGCCAAAACAGCAGTTTTAAAAATACTTTTCTCACTGAAAGACTACTGATGTTTAATAAATTTCAGTTATAAAAAATACAATTTGTACAATGTAGATTAGAAATGGTTCATATCTTTGTGAATGTATTATCTACATCTATCTATAAATAAAACTACATCTACCATGCTTGTCATTGTTGTTTCTACCACCATTTTTTCCCTTCCTAGTGAGGAATAACACAATGTCATCAAAAGTTCTAAAAAGTACTAATGAAGATAACTAACTATTACTATTAATGCATTCCTTCATCAGGCAAACTCATTCTTAGGCATAAATGAAGTCAGATGGGAATATATTTTCATATATAGAGATTTCATATTCATATAAGTGAAGAAATAAAGTGAGGTCAAAGATCAAATGACAGAGAATGCCAAGCAAGTAGAGTTTGGGATTTTATGCTTGTCTCACAGGAAGAAAATCTAATGAAAAGTACTCCTTACTGTATAATGTAATAATGCATGTATCAAATAATTTAATAACTTTTATCCCCCCCCCCAAAGCTCAATAACTATTTTATGTATACAATTAAAACCCCTTGACAAATCTACTAAGCAGAGAAAATGAGAGGAACCGAGATCATGATTTATACAGGGTGAATTTTTATATATATGTGACATTTTAATGTGTTACAATAATTTGACTTCATCCTTCAATCCATGAAATTGATTTTCAGAACTCTTAGCAATGTATTAGTTGTACTGTTTTTCCAGAGCTTCAATTCATAAGTTGTATGAAATTAAGAATAAATCAAGTTGAAAATGTATAGATCCTAGGGGCATGACAATAGCTTTCTTACACAGAATGTTCAAATCATAAAAGGCTATTGATCAGAGCTATTAATAATAATAACGTACTTCTGCTTCAATGTTGTTTTCAGAATGCAAAAACATTGCTTTATAAGAATAAGAAAATCTCTTATTTTGTTCAAAATCAAGTGTTTTCCTTTAGAAAGCTGATCTTATTTACTTTTCACTATCATTCAGCTCTGAAAAAAGGCCCAGTCATTTCAGATAAAAGAACAGGTATCAAACTTTTTAAAATCAACAACAGTAAATGATGAATTTTACATTCTGAACAATGAAATAAATCTGCACATCTTCATATACTGAAATGAATAACATTTAGTATCCAAAGTTTAAAAATTTTATATCAAGACAAGTTTATCCTGTTATAGATTGTATGAAAAAACAATTATGTAATTTGCAGAGTGAACTAGATTTTTTATTGTATCACATATTTTTTCAAAACTTCTAAGTGATATCACATGAGTTTAAACCTATTAAAATACATACTATGTTCAACATCTGACAGAGCAAAGATAGTATAATGAAAGATCATAAAATTAACTCAAGTGCAATGGTTATACTTGAAACATGAGGGAAACTAATGTAGGCACATATTCTCATAAGTACTATTCTTGTGTAAAGATTTTGAATTTTATATCCAGATATATATACAAGTTCATGTTAGAAAATTAATGTTTAAAAGCTGAAACTAACACTTACCACCTGACGAATTCTGTGATCGAAGCCTAAGTGCAAATTCCTGTAAAATTATGAAGTACTTCAAGATGACTTGCTCTAATTAGGACATTTAAAAAAATCCAACCTTGTGAAAATTCTCCAAATGTTTACATGGGTTGTATTTGATATTTATGCAACTTTGTGGTAACTTTCATTAGTCATTATCATATACCCAACATAGCAATATTATAAAAATTAAGTTACCAATAAAATTAACAAAACAGCAAAAGATTATACTAGTAACATATTATAACACATATCAAAAGCAAACATAACAGTATAAATCTCTGATTTTGAGTTTTTCTATTATCCAAAGTCATTGCTAGTCTGAATTTATTGATAAATTCTTAACTCAGTGCAACTTGTTGGTGGTAAAATCAATTTTGCAATGGTACATTCAAAATTCAATGACAAAGCTATTTCTAAATGTATTTAGTTATTTAATATATGTTTTTTGTAGCAGTTTGTAGATGAAATGTGAAAAAATTTAACTAATCTTTTTCATGTTTCTAAAGTGAAGTATTCATCTGTAAAATTAGAGGCAACCCTTGATATTTAACTTGGATATTTAAAGCATGAAAAAATGTAATATTCTGAAGCAGATAAAGATATCTAAGTTACTAGGTGTATAGAAGTCTTTTCCAGCCATAAACTTACAGTATCTTCTCATTCTCAATCTGGATAATAAGTTGTAATTCTAACAATTTTAATGGCATATCAGTCATTTAATCAGTATTTCATATTCCATTATGTTTATTTGGACTGTACTAGTGCATCAATGTTTAACTATATGGGATAAGAAAAAAAAAAAGTGGCTCAGTAATGAAAATTATAGACCATGGTTAAGAATAAAAAGATACAATTTTTATTTTATTTACAGCAAAATAGTTGTATATTTCATACTGTAATTTAATACACATATAAATCTAATTAGTATCAATGATGAGAGCTATGCTACACAGCTATGCTCAAAGTACACGAAAAGGTTCTAATTTCTAAAGGTATTGTTTTTCACTATTGATTTAATAATATTTGGAATTAATAAAAAAAGTACAGTAGCCTTGTCTAAATATGTTTATCTTTGTGATAATTAATTCATGTTTGACATGAGGTGTGCATTTATGATTTGACTTGTAAGAGCCAATAATGTACCACCTTTAGTGGGTATGTGCTTCAAAAGCAAAGTGAAACACCAAAACTGTCTGCAAATATGAAAATTAATATATATAATATATATTTATGTGTGTGTATACATATATCCCCCAATTTCTAAATTTTTAGGCCCTTACCTCCAATGTCATATCATGATTGACTGTGTTGTAACAAACATTAGGAGCTGAAGTTGAGCGTTCTCTCTGGCCTAGTGGTGGAGGGTGAGGTCTGGGTACATTTCTAGGAGAAGACGTTATTGTGGTTTGTTGCAGGTATTGGTAGTTAGGTGCATATGGAGATAATGAACCTGCAGTTGACTGGATCATGTTGCTAGAAGATTCATTCATAGCTAATAGTCTGGAGAACAGAATAATAATAATAATAATTATGTCATACAACTAGTAAACCAGACATTAATAAACTGGCAAGAACATACATGTAAGCCTTAAATCAAAATATAATCAAAACAGATAATATAAGACCATGATAAGAATAAACAGGAGACTGAATGTTTACAAGGTATTTCCAATAACGACAAAGAAACTATGCAGGTATACTATCCACTGCATTGTAGAAATAAATCACATTAAAACAACTGCAAAAAATATATGAAATATCAAATAAGTACAATAATAAAATGTCTTAAAATAACAAAATCATGGTTTTCAAGAGAATGAACCCATATAAAAAACATCAAGAACAAAAATAAGAACCAAGTACCAATATGTACTAGTATTGGCTAATTCACCAAAAGTCAAAAATCAATTTATTCAACCAAAGAGCAATACCTTATTGATAATCAAAACAGTAAATGCACACTAAAAAGGCTTATTCATGATTTTTCTCACACTATTAATATAAACTTAACTTTTTATTGGATTCATTATTCCCTAGTGACTTAACTTGGGATAAGGGAAAATGTAACTGAAATTATAATCCAAAAGTAACCCTTTCACACAAATTCTTACTTGCTTTATTATGGCAGTTATTTATCTTTACAAAAACTGCCAATACATCAACATAATTTTGATTATAATCTAATGAACACCACATAAAGTAAGGCTATCAATTTATTACAAAAACAGCAGACAGTTTGAACAAACATTTTCAGGGTTTACCTAGGTTTTCTTTTTACATTAGTTTGTGTGTGTGTATAGACAAACTAAATTGAATATATAAATTTATACTATTAGGTTTATATAAAAACAACAACAAGAGCATTCAAAGCAAGTTATTCTTCTCATAAAGTCTTTATGATGAGACTTTATTACTGTCTCCATAAAAGTAATTAATCAATGTCCCAATAAATCATATATACTGACTTCGAAAACAACAGAAAAAGCAATGGATATAAATCATATGTACAAAGTCAATATTTGAAGTTTACTTTACCAACATTAAACTTAAAACCAAATAAGAATCACTGATCAACAAACAACAAGATAAACAGTCAATTAAATAGGTTCAACCACTGAAAAAAGCACACAAACAAATTAAAATAAACAAGAAACTCATCAAAACAAGAAAAATCACCAAATTAAAGCTTACCACTTCTAATAAATAAAGATTGATATAGGATATTTTACATTTTAGTGAACATTTTTAGAAATTTGCATATATTATATAAATCTCTAATGTTTTATTGCCTATATATAAACATTATCAATCCTTTCAAGTTCATTTGTATTTTGTTTATATCCTAATACTTGTTGCCTCTGTTTAAATGGAGGTCAACAAAGCCATTCTATTATTTCAAAAAGACCTGCTTCCTGGTTTGCTAGTTCTTCTCAATAATATATGGTGTTAAAATGAATAAATAATAGTGTTAAAATATCTTTACCCTAGTTATGATGGGTTGTGACATAAAGTTGATGAAAAGTTATACTTTGTCAACTTAATCCAATTCATGTCATAACAGTCATTGTCAAGCAATTTGCTATTAAATATAACTAGTGTCTTTTGTATCCTTGCTGGTCTGAAGAGCCTTGATATTGAACAATAGGCCTTGTTGACACTCGAAATAGCAGATACATTGTGGTTGATATATTATCATACATTCTTCTTTACTTTCACTCAGAAGTTATTATTAATTATACATACATAAACCTGTACTATATTTTAAAGAAGTTGTAGTTCATAAGCCTACAGGTGATTGAAATTCTCATGTTGAGCCAATTATGATCCTATGTAGGCCCATCTCATAAAAATCACAATGTCCTAAAGTAATATATATATATATATATATGTGTGTGTGTGCATACACACACACAAATACCCCTCTTTTTCTTTCCTGCTGTACCTATATAGCCAGTATTGCATATTTGACAAACCAGAAATTATGCTTTAAATTTAACAGAATGACTTAAGCAAAATGTGAACAATAACCAAAAGATTAAAATAAATAGCTTGCTATGTAATTATTACTTTTGTGTGTGCTATTACATATTTAGTAAATATGTTTAATGCCTCTGAAGCACCTTAGTTCATTAACTCTTTCAGCACGGGCTTGGTCCCCGGGACCAACCTTGTAACCATTTTGTGCTTTTTATAGTTTTCATGCTATAACTTTTAAATTAGTAACCATATGTTAACAAAATTTGGCAGATTATCAGTAAACATTACAATGCTTTCATTCACAAAATATAA
>NW_013665614.1:1456608-1457529 GCF_000517525.1 Limulus polyphemus
TATATATATATATATATTTATTATTTTTATTATAATTACCTTTCAGCCATTCCTGGTTAACAATACAGAAATTCCAATGACACGGCACACATGCACTCATGTTACCTTATCCAATAATATAAAACTGACTTTTAGTCTTTACAAAGTGACCTGTCTTGGCTGTTTATTAGTAAATGAGTATTTTGTAAAATACAGTCACATTTAAATTATTATACATTATATATGTATATAGATTATTGCTATTTTGAAATATGTTCTTAAACTTAATTTTCTTAAAACATAGAACAGTAACTAAAGAATTAAAGCAAACAATTATCTCTTCTAGTTACGACCTTTGTACACGAGTTGCTGCTTGACGTAGGTTGCCAAGCCTTAAGAAATTTCGCACAAGGAGGGTATGAAACGAAATAAGTTTGTTTTTTAGGTTTTATATATTATATATATATATTTGAATAACCAACACATCATATATTACTATATCAATATCATAGAATTCCACTATAATTTATCAAGCTAAGTAACTAAGCTATATTTCAGTCTAAAAAAATATGAAATTTCGAGCAGACAATAGACACAACCAACCTGCTTGAAATCTTGATTCAAATGGCTGAGAAAGCCACTAGGGGGACATTCTGAGCTTTAAATTGGTTATTCATGTCATATATAGAAGTGTATTTAAGAGAGCGTTTCCAAAAATGGAAAGAGGTGGGCAAATAGAAAAGATAAAAGGTTCTTACTTTATATTCTAGCTTGTCAATATCGATAATTTGAGTTCCTAATTCGTACAAAACTATAAACTTAGTATTTTGACATCACAAACATCTAATTTGAACTAGTGCTGCATTCAACAGACCATGTGACACACAAAAATTAATGTTTTTTTTAATATTTACTTTTAAATTAAGAAATTTAATAATCTAT
>NW_013665614.1:1458153-1484618 GCF_000517525.1 Limulus polyphemus
ATAACTTCTGCCAACTGCCAAATATTCTAAATTTAGAACACGGCGACCTCTTTCCTGATAAACCTCATGTAATGTGCAGTTCGGCATGTATATATTGCACTGCGAATATTCTGCACATTGCCAGTTACAGTAGCATCTGCTGAGAGATCTTTCAGCAAACTAAAACTCATCAAGAGCTTCTTGAGGAGCATGATGACACAGGAGAGACTGAATGACCTAGCCGTCCTTAGTATTGAGATTGAACTTGTGTGGAGAATTGACTTCAGTGAAATAATAAAAACATTTGCTTTAAAAAAGGCACGTAAAGCATGTTTTGTTTAGTTATCACAATTCTTCATTACTGAACTCATTAAAGTAATTCTTGACAATGTGTTTAAACTTTCAATAAATTATCCAAATAAATGAACAGATGTTTATGTTTTTTTCTTTTCTCAAAATGATATTGTTGATTGTTAAAGGTCTCTGTTCATGGAAAATTTCACAAAGGAAATCGGCACTGTAAGCCGTAACTTAGTGCTATTAAGACTTAAAATATTGCTAAAATTACTAAAAGTCTACAGCTTCCCTCTTGGTCTCCCACCAGGGCCTCAGCTCCTGGATCCTGCTGGGGGCCCGGGGTGACTCCAGCCCCAAAGCCCACCCCTGCTCTCGACGGCGCTGTTTAAAAGTAAACATTCTAGATACTGATTAAACAGGTCTGCAAATTTAAACTTCATAAAAGTTGTTTTGGTTTTAATAACAGATTTTCCATAATTCAGCTACACAGATTTCAAAAATAATATTCACTTCTTTTTTATCACGTAAGGATTTTTTACAAATCGGGAAGAATAAAAAAACTTATTAAGATCAAATTATTATTTTGTTTACCACAATGAATATTTTCTATTATTATGTTTGTGAACAAAAATACTAACAAACTGAAGAAAAGGGAAGAACACTGATGTCAAACGAATATATCCTCATTCATCCTGATTTTTTTTGTGAAATCTATATCTTTTAGCCTCAAAACTATGCGTTGTGGTCTTTGTTGTACGTATTGCGTTACAACGTTATGTGAAAAATCTCTATATGATGGAGAAAAATGGATATCATTTTTGGATTCAACAAACAGGAATTACTGTAGAACTTGTAAAAAAATTCAAGACAATAAAACCATTGCATGCCATTAATATTCATGTCCAATACATAGCTATGCTAGTAGCAGGCATTCATAGCTACTAGTCTTAATTGTGGGTATAAAAATATGAATATTAACAAAAGCTTCAAAGAGATATTGGATGAGAGAATGTTTGTCTAACCAAAAGAGCTAGACAATGTTTTAGCCCTTTCACAAAATCATTAAAAATTTGCAATCTACAGTTCATATGATATGTTTTTACCATAAACGGGCATCATTACAAAACAAGAAATCTGAAACAATAAAACTTTTGAATTTGTACAAAATAGGTTGTGATATACAACCACATTAATCTTAATATTCTAAATCTTACATTTTCTAATGCTTATGTATACTGTATAACACAATTTCTTATTGAGTTTGATATCTGTGGAATTTTCAGAACTTATTTTTCTATTGAATTAAAACAGTAAGCTGAACAACAATACTAAATCGTATCTCAAGGCATGATTTTTTACATTTTCAATTATACAACACCAGTGTTACCATCATTCCTTGTTCAATGACATGTTCATGTGACATTAAACAAGATAATTTTATCTATCTAATCTAGTCTAGTGATAATAATTGAATAAAAAAAAAATGCTCTAACACAAAACTTAACTGATTAGAAGAGATATTTAAACTCAATATTCTATGACAAGAAAGAAATATTACTGCTTATAAATATTGTCCACTCGAAGAGGTTGACATAGTGTTGGTACATCACCAGCACATCGCTGATGAAATCGATATCCACAAGTCTGACAGCGAAACCCATGAAACAGAATACCTCGACAACATTCACAGAAAGCCAAGGTGAAGAAGGTTTTCCTAACCTAAAACAAGGCAACTATTGATATAAGTAATAATATTAATACAAAACAAAAAAATGAGGTAATAGAAATATAGATGAAATATGTATACAAAACAATGTTTGCTACTATATATTAATATAAGTGTTATTATTAAAAGTACACAGAAAAAAATAAAGTCTACTCAGGATTTGTAGCATTATAGCTATGACAAAGAATGACCAATGTTATAAAATAATGTTTATTACTCCTCAGTTTATTGATATGTACGTCAGGAACTCAGGGTTCTCATATTTAATTTTTTTTTTTTAATAAACTTCAAATTTCCAGGAAATTATTTGATGAACTGTAGTGTCAGGATAACACAATAAAATACAGGATCAGTTGTATGAAACAATGCACATATTAACATATTTTCATGGAGGAACAAAAACATCTTTCATAATGGTCTTAAAAGGTTTACAAAAATTATCTATTCTCTATTAAAACTTCATTAAAATATTTTATTGGAATGAGCCTGAAAATACACCAATCACATAAGAAGTGCTGAGTGTTTGTATTTAGAAATCTCAACAATCTAACACTTCTTATACAAGTTATACATGTTCATTATAGTGGTGTTACTTTTCCTTCTAAGGTAAATCACAGTTTAAAGTATACCAATATCTTTATAAACAACAGTTAAGCCTAAAAGAAAGTTAATGGTCATTTCACTGACAGAAAGCCATTGGACAAGTGTAAATTTCATTAACAGTTGTAGAACCACTTTAAAACTTATGGTTCTACTACCAGACCAGCTGGACAAGGCAAAGAATCGACAATTCCATCAGACGACAACCATCTGTCAATTTTGACTTGCTACAATTATACTGTACTTGCTCCGAGATTGAAACAGATGTTCACAGCCATAAGAGCATTAAAATTCTAATAACTGACTTCACAAGGACAGTCTATATGCTTGAAACCAAATGATTTGCATTTCATTCACAGCAAGACACAAAATAGTTCACATGTAACAAGCATAAATTTAATAAACTAGCAGCAGACATCACGTTGCTAATACTTTCTTAGAGGTAAAAAAAAAACTAAGACATTGAATACAAAGCAAAATAAGAGCCTAGAAAAAAAAAAGAGAAAGATGGCAAATGGTTTTAATTGTCTTAATATAATTTTGGTACATAAATGGATAACAGAATTGGATGTGAAAAAATATGGTTAGTTTACAACAGCACTAATATAGAAAGAGTAGCTCCAGGGCTTGAGAAAAATTAATGACTTTGACAAAAGGTGACAGGAGGTACTATTTTAGAGAAGGATTGTGTTGTAAAACATTCACAACCAGAATCACATATTCAGGTAAAAAAAGCTAGAAAGCAGACCAAATTCTACTGAAGCAATTTTGAAAGTGTTTTTGGTGTTGTAAAGAACTTGCAGACTACTAACAGGTATTTTTTGATAAATTAACATACTTTTACAAAAGAAGAACTACCTTTGGAAAAATACAAAATGTTTACTTGTTTGGAAAAGAAACATAGAATCAATATGGGTAGTGTCTAGTATCGCAGATAAGTTTCCAAATAATCTCTGTAAAGCTGACCAATGAGCTTTTGGAGCTCACTCCCATAAAAAGACAAAAAAGGAACTTGTTAGTTTTTTACTGTTAATTGATGAAGTTGATGCCACAATTACTGTTTTTTTTTTTGTGAAGTAGCCAATAATCAGACTGTAAAAGCAATTTTCTGAAGCACACAAATTTATTATATTTTGATTTTTAAAATATAGTATTAAGTACTAAAATGTTTTCAGTGGGCTAATCACAAAAGATGCATTTATGTTATCTTTCAAATACTTAAGCATTAAATTGTAAATGACTGTACAACACTGTAGTTTTGAATTGCAGTCATCAGTTCCTGTATACAATATTATTGATTACAGACTAAAGGATACATGTTATCTATTACAGGAGGGTTGTACTTAGCTGTTGGCAAAGCCTTAACTGGGATAGGATTACTGGAGGAATTCATGGACAATTTAGCTACATATATATGATACACAGTAGAACTAATAATTGAGACTGCTAGTCGTTTATACTTATACAATTGTTTTAAATTTGTGTTTTATCTATTAAAACATGCTATTAAAGAGGCTTTCAAGAACACATTCTCTTACAAAGAGATTAGCATTTTGACAGCAATCTTCTACCTTTATCAGAAGATAAAAAAAAACAACTTAAAGAGCTGAAAGTCAGCTGATATTTTAGACACAGAGATAGAAAATCTAGGGTTTTGTAGTAAATAGTTAAAACACAGACATACAGACATAAAGCAACTGAAGTTCTGTTGCAATTTTATAAAGGCAATGTTCACCACATAGAAAACATAACCAAAACTGCTAATGATGACAAAAATGTGAAAGTAAGAGAGATTTTAAAAAATTGAACTGTTGTAAAGTTTGTTATGCATCATATATATTCTTATGAAATTGTTTCCACTAGCCATGTCATCTCTAATGCTTCATAGAGTTGTTATTGATTTGCCATATGACGTGTCTTGCACTGAAGCATCTGGTGTCCAGTTTGATCTTAATAAGTGTGTTAAGCCTGCAAGTAAGTAAATACATATTATTTTCTGGGAAACTAGGAAGAGTGATATGAATATAGAGCAAGCATAGGCTTAATGATTAATCATTTGTATTTCATAAATTATGACTAATCATCAGATATCTGAGCAGTATTCATTACATCCTAGTTAAAATTATATACAGTAAGCTCATAATTCATATAATTAAAAACTTTCTCCTTCAAACTTGCAAAACCATGGTAACATACTAATTTTATTTCCTGAATCCTAATAAGTTAATAAAGTTTTGAAAAACAAATACTTACAAAATTATGAGATATACTAGTTGTGATAGGAAATCGTTCTCTTATTTCAACAGTAATTTCTTCTCCTTCTAACATTGCTATATCTGTATCCCAATCTAGCCGAACTCTAGATAAAAGCAAGTAAATTCAGTTAGTAGGGAAGTACCGAATGAAACATCCAACAAAACCTATTACTCACTGACATGATCTTCTAATAGCATCTTAAAATAGAAATCACATGGAACACAGAAACAATAGCTTACAAATTAATGTTGTACAACAGAAGGTACCAAATTATTCTTTAATAGACTTTTAAGTTAAATTGCTAAGTAGCATAATATATAAAACAAATTTACTATTTCAATACCTGTATGGTTTCTCAATACAAACTAACAATAAACATTTCAGCTAAGCCAAGTTACAAGAATATTGTAGCTTTTCCATATCATTTTGTGAATCACTAAAGCTAACTGCAATAACTTAAAATGTTATGAATAAATTACTATGATGCAATCATCCCTTTTTAAATTTTCAAAAACATTTTTATCCCAATTTTATTCAGAGTTATTGATTTTATATTTTTATAACAAAGATTTGCCTAAAAAAATAAGTGAAGTGTTCTCATTCTAAAATCTGCATATAAAACTACCACTTAAAAACAAAAAAGTTCAGTCAATCATATGTGAAACATCAATAAGTAGATTTTCAAAATACTGGAGGGATTTACATATTTTGATAAAAAGATTATAATTATCTGGGGTATAAAGGTCTTTAACAAGTAGATTTTCAGTGAGGATTATAAAATGTATCTAGCATCACAGAAAGTGCATTTCAAACAAACCACCAAAAGCAATTCAAATAATGATTTATTGTTCAAGTCTGCCAGACAGGGAACATAAGTTATCAGAAAAGCAATTAGGGTTCAAAACCATTCAAACAAAATAGCAAGTAATGTTATAGGCCACCAATCCTGATTGATGCCAACACTTGTGTTTTTCAGAATAAATAATCAGTATTTTTATTGTGGCTAACATTACTGAAATGGAAGCAGAAGATTAGAAAGAAAATAGAGACATTAAGGGCCTTTAATTAGGAATAAAATGACTTTTGTTTTCAAACGCTTGGCAAATGGTAAAAACATTTGCAACCCACACACAATTTTGAAATTGAAAATATTAATTTTAATAACTATTGTCTAAATCTCATGTAACTCACCTTGGATTACATTTGTATACTACACACATATGGGGTGTCAAATGTCTTCTCTTCATAGCTTTAGACAAAGCTTCCTGAACTGTCTGGCCTGGTCGAACTTGAACCTGAAAAATCACAAATGAATAACTTGGCAGTACCATTAAAAATTATTTCAAATGGAATAAAAACAAATGTAAATATACAGCTAAAGGTTTATATTCATTTATACCCTGTTTTTCTCTCAAAGCTTTGTGTGTCTGAAAAAGAATCTACTACATTTATAATTTGTACCAATGAATCAGTTCTGATTTTTGTAAAAAGTTTTAAGTTGGTTTATAGAAATAACAGATATCTTACTCACCGTTGATCTTTGTTGATTAGGAAGGAAGGCTCTGACAACTTTTAATGGAGATTTTGGTGTTAATCTGGCTCCATCTGACATAGTACCTAAAACAAATTATGCATACTGACTTAATATTAGCTATTTCAACCTTTGTTAAACAAGTTTCCAATGCATATACTTTTCAAAAAATTACTATAATATAAATTTTATAGCCTCTAGCATAAATTTGGGTACTAGATCAAAGTCATTTGTTAAGTAGAAACACACATCCAACCTTATTTTAGAGCCAATTAAACTACTTACTACAAAAACCACACACTTTAATACAAACTGCTGCTAGTATAACTTAAAAACAGGTTTCAACACACTTATAATGTTTCACAGTAACCAGTATATTAGTGTGGCTTTCATTTAAAATACACCACTGATGCCCATTTAATTCCAGAGGATTTCAGATGTTTAATAGTTAACTTCTAATCTTAAGTGATATCACTACATATGGTCTTCTTTAACAATGTTGTTCTTGAACAGTTCACAAGTATTGCACAAAGTACTGTATAGTGAAGCTGTGATACATCATCTGATATGATACGATTTATATAACTTAATGAAATTTGGCAAGCTTTCAGTAAACATTATAATATAGATAATAAATTACAGGCAAGACTGCCAAACTTTGTAACAAACCATTGGTAAAACTTCTGTATCTAGATACGTATTGTATCGACTACAATGATGTGATATGCACCCCTACTAAATATTCTTGGTGCATAGCTCTGAAGCCATCGCTTGAGGCAGACAACATTAATTATGTATTCTAATATCTAATCAAACTTAAAATACATGTAAAGGAACTGAGAAGGGCTTTTTATAATTTAATATAACCTACCCTAATACCAGATGAATATTAAATTAGGTTTAATCTGACCTGTACTACCACTCGATAAACTTCCTTGACTATTGTTTGGAGTCAGAATTGCCCGTGAAGAAAGAATCTCAGAATAAATCCGACTATCATCATAGTCATAATCTGAGTGTTCAGGGGAGTCTCTTCCATTACTTCCATTGCTAAGCTGATCTACAAGTCTTTGTTCTTGAAGCTGAAACTCATTCAGTTTGGAATTTAGATCTTCAAACTCCTGAAATAATACACAAATTACCTTAAAAATGAAAACATAAATAAGATCATACTAAATATAGTATTCATATAATCATAGTTAAAAGAATAAAGTGTAATGTATAACAATACTCTTCCCTAAAGGATGAGGACACGTGTACGATATTCTACTGAAAAAGACAGAGTAAAATGCTTACAATATTTTACTTTAAATGACTAAGTTATAAATTTCCTATACTGAAAATGTATTTCCGATAGGTACTTACCTCCTCTCACATAAATAGCTATTCTCTTTCAGTGCTGCCCTCTATATGCAAAACAAATTTTTGTGCATGCCACAAGCCTCGAAACTCATACCTATCTGGAATTGACTAATTCCAATGTGTCTCACATGCAAATTATCATGCAACAACCCTCCACCAATAAGAGAATGACACACTCTCTTGATGCATGTTACTCCCTCTATTCAATGCTATTAAACCATTACTTTGAGTGTTGGCAGAAAACATAAGCACCAGTTTTAAGTGGGGAGGAAGTGTGAGAGGACGTAAGTACCAATCAGAAATACATTTTCAGTATAGAAAAATTATAACTTCTGATATGGTACATTACCTCCTCTCACATAAATAGCTAGAATCCCATTGAGTAGGTGGAGGGACCAGTGCGAGGGAAAAAAAGAAGCATTTTTATAAAGCGTTCCGAGGAAACTCCCCCAAAGTCAAAGATCATATACGGGAGACTGCACCACTTCTGAAACAGGTATAATCTTTGCCTATTGTGGACAGATGTCGTACATATGGGTGGAAAGATGGAGGAACACATCCAAATGGGAGAGAACTATGGCAGGATAGTGATCCGAACCATATGTTATTATTAAACTCAATCCCTGAAAACATAAGACGGGTAAGATTAAAAGATGTGCCCCTAGGAGTAGAGTGGTGAGGGCGTGATGGACCATACATAGCAAGTTAACTACATCCAAAACCTATGCCACTGGGAACCAATATCCACATGAGGGTAGGATGGAAATCATACCATCGGTAAGTTAACTACAATCCAAAAATGAGACCACCGGGAGCCAAAATCCAAGTGGGGGTAGGAAACAGAATCATATCATCTTCACCTTAATTCATGAGACTAGATGGAATTTCGTACCCCCCGTCCAGACAAATAATAACGTGAGAAATTGAATGATTGATCCGGGAACCCGAGATTGAAAAGATGTCTGTGTAATGTAAACCATCTCATTCAAAGATATAATAACTGGAACTGCCTCAAGCACAGTAACATCCTCAGAATAATAAGCATAGAGGGATAGCAGAAGGGGAAGAACTGTAGTTATCTGCAAGTACCTCCATTGTGACCAACAAAACAGACGGAGTAAATTAAAAAAAAAAGAGTATAAATGAGTGAGGGTAATAGAAACATCTGTGATACATGTGTGAGGACTTATGTTGATTGGTTCAAATTCAAAACATCCATGAGGGGGTAGGATGAGGGATCCCAATGGAATGGGCGAACTGCAATTTTGACAGCTCACTCCCATGTTACATAGTGAAGGATATCTCATCATCTACACCAGCAGAACACCACCGCCCTACTCTCAACTGAATGGTTTAATAATCATTTATATATATATTATTGGTATTTAATTAACACATTCAGGAGGATGCCTCCATGGTCCACTACCCCAACAGTTTGAAACTGGTAAGTGGTAAGGACTCTCAAACTCCACTAGAAGAAGGAGGACAGAGAAAGTAAGGTGGAGAGTCTGGAGGAATGACCATGTCATCCATGGGTGGGTATGGTCTGGGATGGGCAAACTAATGAAGCAAACATATCCTGAGGATAAACCTTGTGGAACACAGTGTGTGTTGCATGGCTTTTAATAGGTTAAGTATACCTGGACAGGCACCACTTGCCACAGAGTGGGATCCATAAAGAGAGGGACATGCCCCTGAAAAATAATATATATACTAAATGTAGCTTACCCAGTCACAGTCTCATGAAAGAGCAAAGGATGGCAAAAGGTGGATGATGGTACCCTGACTAGGAAGAAACAGCTGCCCAAAGCAGAGAATGCATGAGAAGTATCCCGTGTCAACAAACAAAGTACCTCTAATGGACATCAGGGTAGACATGCAGGGAAAAGGGAGGGTGCATGTTTGGAGTGAAGACACCAGTATGTGATGATGGGAAGAAGGAGACAAGGAATAAAAGGTCAGTCGAAACACAATGGGTAAGGGAGGAAAACTGACGAAATCTAGGTTGTCGGAAAATGGGTTCAGCCATTATAGAAGAAAGGCAAGCAATACTGGGAGCAGATAGGGTGGACCCCAGGGGGCCCTCATAAATGAGATTAATGGTAAGAAGTATAAATTAAACAAAACTAATGGTAAAAAGTATAGAATATAAAGAAAGACTAAAATGAAATAGTTGACATAGTGGAAAAGTGAAGATATTTAACCTATGTATCAATTAACCTGTAAACAGAACTATGGGTAAATAAAACATAATGGCCACTTATTAAGCCTAATTAAACAAGATGATATTTAACCTAATTATCAATTAACCCAGAAGTAGAACTATAATTAAACCGAAAATAACAAACACTTGAAAAGCCTAATCGAACAGTACAGAACAAAGGATATCACTAAGCACTAGAATAAAAACTTAACCAAACAATGAGTATGTACAATATTGGGAGAAGTTTGTGTGGACCCCGTCTCAAGAGTTCCACATAAATTAAGTGAACAGCAAGAAGGATAAAAGATAAATAATAACAAAAATGAAATAGACGATATTGTATAAAATTATGGAAGTGTGTGATAACAATAACATGTGTAATAGATGTATGGAAAAAAAAACAATATAGTTAAACTAATGATTGATATACCAGTATGATGAATTACAGGTAATCCTAAAATAACAAAGCCCAAGGTACGTCTAAGCAAATGGTATAGGAGGAAAGATACAACTAAGACTAACTGCTAATCTGAACTGGACTACGTGTATTAACCAATCTGATGAAACTTATGTTATGGAACCCAAATAACTACAGATAACAATATTAACAATAAAGTTATTCAAAAACCATAAGAGTAGAATGTCTTATCAGTCCAAAGTTGGCAGACTATATTTCAAATGTGTGCCCCCCCCCCCAAACTCGAGGCAAGACCCAACTAAGGTCAGTTCAGTGGATGATCAATTTCCCAAAGTAAAGCTAAAAATGTTCCCACAGAGTATAGCGACTTGGAGCCTGTGTAAATGTGCTAATAAAACATATAACCTCCAAAGTTGTAACATAGAATTCATAATGCAAAATGTAGAATCATATACAAATGTGTTGGCAGAAACAAATAAAAAGTTTTAGTAATGAAGTAATAAGTTCTGAAACTGGGTAGAAATATAAATTAATTCCACTTCAGAATAACTCCAGTTACAAATATCGCTATTGTATAACAAAGAGTAAATTTATTGAGAGAAATTAACTCAAAGATACGGAGAGAAAATTAAAATAAAACACTTGAAGTGAGCAGAAACTAAACGTTATAACATGAGTACTGCCAAACGAGAAGTGACAGTTTGGTAGAATTGAATAGAGGGAGTCACGTGTCAAGAGAATGTGTCTTGCTCTTATTGGTGGAGGTTTTTAGCATGGTAACTTGCATGTGAGACCTATTGGAATTAGTCAGTTCCAGATGGGTGGGAGTTTCAAAGCTTGTGGCATGCAAATTTATTTTTTTGGCATATAGAGGGCAGCACTGAATGAGAATAGCTATTTATGTGAGAGGAGGTAATTTACCACATTGAAAACCTACACAAAACATTAGGTAAAAATGTACAAAATCTTACTAAAAAAATTAATAAAAAGTGTTATTCTACTCAAAAGAATGATGTACTATAAACATGAGAAAACATGCTGAATAAAAACAATGACACAAACATACCTTATCATACTACTGGAAATTACATTTGAGGCATTTCTTTAAATATTGTAATTTCTTATAACCACAATCTGCAAAATGTTCAATATTTTTTTAAAATATTTCAGTAGTATATTCACATTATGTATATGGATAAATGTAACCATAATTTACTAAATAAAATACCAAAAGTTGCACACAGTATATCACCTAGGTAGAACTAAAGTTCTCGTTTTCGTCCTTTGTAACAAAAAATTACAACAAATAGACCAATTTTGATTAACTTTTTGAATGGTTCAAATTACAACTGTTCCAGATAATTAAATTTTGAAATTATACTATTTATTTGTATATCAATATTCAAGAGACATTTACAAGGTCATATTACAACACTTAATTTTTCATGACTTAATATAAAATACTGTGAAAAGGACCTGTAAAATGGCACTGAAAGTGTGCATATATATATATATATCCAAATGTGAAAGACTGCACCTATTGTAGTAAAACATTAAAATTTACAAAATATAAGACTTTTTAAATCTATTTCAGTTAAAAAAATGCAAATCAATGACAATGACAGAAAACACCAGGGGTAAGGTCTGTACATCTATGAAATGAAGTTCTTTGTGAAAATCACAGAACTGCCTTTTTTCTACATTCAACAACTATGTATTGTCAGTAGACCTTCTGAAGAAATACTGAACAGTTACTATGTTGGAGTTTTTGTTTTACTATCCAGTTGGTTTTAAAAAGAAATTGTGATATCTTTAATAAAGAAACAGTAGAAAAGCCTTGGAAAAAATATGTCAGTAATACTTTATCATTACTTTTGTAAATCTTAGATAAAATTTCAATTTTTTTTGTCATTCATTCACAGTTAGAAATTTTTTCCTTTGTAATGCAAAATTTGAGATTTTGCACTTCAGCAAAAAATACTGCTTCTTTTATATTTCAACACTGTAAGATGCTTTGCAATCCTTGATATACCTACGATCAGACGCTCATTGATATTTTAACAATGCGTTTTTAGTCTTTACTGAAGGGGCAACTCAACAACAATATCAGTTATTATAATGGGCGCAGTCGTATAAGCAAGCAACTTTGTTTTTTAATCTCCCGCCTTTATTGCTGTTGTGTAGTGGCTTCTCTAGCTGTTAAAGATATGTAACTAAGAAGATAATGAGGTATCTAGCAGCTGTCGTGTTATAGCAGTCGAAACTGGCAGTCCTACCCACAGCCACAACAGGCTATTTTTGACCCGAGTTCATTATCATTTACAGCCAATAGACAAAATTTATGAAACCCAAGTCTATTAATAGCCACTATCCCTCAAAATAAACGGAGCAAAAAACAAGATTTCGTCCGAAATTGTTAACAAAGAATGAACACCGAATCCAGTCAAATCACCTGCTTCAAATGCCGCTACCTGCAAACAACGTCATTTAAACGCACGAGAGCCCCGTGCGCAGATCCTTAACATGGTATGTCGTTCTTCTACAGCCAAACAAAAGGTAGGCAGCGGCCGTCTAACAGATGGTAATACGATTTGTCCTTGAAACTCTACACAAAGAATTTTATGTGACCCACTCTGACTTCTTTAAGCAAACGCATTGCTTGCAATAAATAATATTAATCAAAACAGACGTACCACGCATAACTTTTCAGTAAACAGCTGGCACGTGGGGTGAGATGTAATAACAATCGCCCTATCGGCATATACCGATGTCGCCGGTTCTCTCTCTATGAACAACAAAAAACGTAATCATAATAACCATGCAGGGTTTTTCATCTATCTTGACTGAAAATCGCGAACATAATAAATTTCTATTTTTACAATTCAAAGTTTGCACCTTTTATGCTCTAAAAACCCCGACCGTTCACAATTCACTCACAGGTTCATTTAAAGATATCTTTGTTGCCTCTCTTAAAATGTGTAGTATCACGAGTAATGAAAGACTCCGTTTATCTTCATTATATATATGTATATAATTTCTATTCTTACAATTCAAAGTTTACATCTTTTATGCAAAAAGAAAGAAAAAAGAAACCCGATCGTTCACAATGTACTCACAGGTTCATTTAAAGATTTCTTTGTTGCATCTCTTAAAAAGTGTATTATCACGAGTAATGAAAGACTTCGTTTATCTTCATTATATGTATATATATATAATTTCTATTTTTACAATTCAAAGTTTACATCTTTTATGCAAAAAACTCCCGACCGTTCACGATGTACTCACAGGTTCGTTTAAAGATTTCTTTGTTGCCTCTATTAAAAAGTGTATTATCACGAGTAATGAAAAACTTCGTTTATCTTCATTAGATATATATATTACGAAATTAAGTTTTATTTTATCGTTAAAGTCTCTCTCATTTACTAAGAAAACACGCTAAGGTGTAACTGATTTTGTATAATACAAAATTGATTTTTTAAGAATAAAATATTTGATACAGAGAAAACAACGTTCTTATTTTTCTTGAGTTACAATTTATCAAGTTAAATGTTTAAGGCTTTGAGTATAAGCAGTAGTTTTAAGGCGGGAAATTGCGTTTTATACAAAAGCCAGTTTATTATCATGTTATTAACAAAACATCTGGCTTAATTTCTAAGGATCTTTTAACGTTATAGTTTCCATCAGCAGTATGATGAAATAAAGCTTCCTGGAGTTTTCGGGCTAAAATCCAAGAATATCTTTTTCTCTCAGTGATTCAAATATTTTCTTTATATTATCTTTTCTCTTTGGCTGCTGAGCATTTCATTGTTGTTTTACTGGGAATTTTGTTTATGCTAAGTCTAATGATTATCTCTGAAGCTGGTCCCAGTTATCAATGGTCAATCAGTTCAAACTATTACTACACAAGATAAAAAACTTAACAGTTTGTTGTGAAATCATATTCATTTTCTACCAATTAACTTGAGCACTATAGAGTTTTGATCAAACTTCATAAAAAAATTATGTTGTCTTTGTTATGTACACGTTAGACAGCCTTGAACCATTTTCATTATTATTATTACATTCCAGATTTTCATCATTTAGCCAACCTCTATCAAGTGTGCAGCACAAAATGATGTAAACGTTTTGCTATTAGTACAACTATCACTCACACACACTGTTTAATGTTTAGTATGAGCAGATGGTCATTTTTCATTTGTTGATAAATTTTTAGTGGTATTTTAGATTCTACAATTTAAAAATTATTTGGAATTTATTCATAAGATTCATCCTTGTATACCTTTATGACTAAAACAGTAATCACCAAAATGCTACCTTTTTTTATGTATCTGTTTGCAAGATTTACAGAAACCTTTGTCATACTAGCCACTTTCTCTCCTGGGGTTCCTTCTCATTCCTTTCAAGAAAAATATAGGGTTTTGGAAACCTTATAGAATGTACACATTGCAGATGAATATCATTAGCTAAGAAACTGGTTTTTTGAAGTTAATGATTATCCCGACTAAATTGTAGATTCAATTTTTAAGGATATTTGTTTTCTGACAAATTTAACCCTAATATAAAGGATACATGTAGTAACTTTACTTTCTGTTGTTGACTGGACTCTATGTTCCTAACTGATAAAAGCAATACAACGTGGTTGGTCAAAGGTGAAAAAAATACATTATTTGTATTAACCATCATAAGAATTTAGGTTCACTAATTTCTAAAACACATTCTAGGAAAGTTGATAACCACTGTGTATATTTCGTGAATTGTTTGGATTATGATGACTTCTACATTAAGGAAGCCAGTGTGCAACTAGAAGAGCACATGCACAAACCACCACATATTCAAAACATCACAGAATGACTGACCATTGATCATGTTCAGGTATTAACATGTGAACAATGAGATTCACATAGAAAAAAAAATCATAATTCTTTTACTCAAAGTATACCAAACATCCAAGGTGTTTTTGCAACCTGCAACCTGTTTAACGATTAAAAGCACAGATCTAATTGTCTGTTTCTAATAACTGCTTTTTCAAATTTCCTAGGCTTGTGGTTAGTGTTGCGTGATGATTAACTGCTGATCAGAGCAAACTATGTATCAACTTGGCAATCAGTATAGCTAATTGAATATACTTTTCTTAAGTTTCTACTTAAAAAGATTGGAACGAATTGTTTCATCAGTTTGATTACCATATTGTCAACGATATTTTTGGCTGTAATGTCAATGATATCTTACGAGGTTTGGCTAGCTTAGGAGATTTAGTTTAGTTCTAAATAAGTATATTAAGTTAACATTGCAAAACAATCTCTATAACAAAAAATAAAATTAAAGTGTAATAACATTTGATGTAATAAACAAAATAACCAATACTTTTAATGAAACTAACAATAAAGAAATAATATACTATACCTTACATAGGGAACACTAACTATTGGATTGAGCTACTGTTGTAGAATTCATTTTCTTTGAAATATGTAACATCAGAAAAAGATGCCTGACTTTTCTTCAATTCTCCCTAACAAGTTTTTGACCAATAAAAACTGAGTCATTCCACAGAGTAACATTAAAGGAGAGTGGTATCTGTGAGTGTGACAAACCGACAACAACTTGTTACTGCTTAAACTGTGTCAAATTAGTAGCAGTAATTTATCTACAGTACAATCAATAGCTAATGCTTATGAAGATACAAAACAATAAGTAAGAAATTAAAAGAATACCTTATTCATCCACGAAAACGTATCAATGTTAAACATAATACAAAGAAAACAACATGGTAAACACACTATGAGATGTGTCTAACACTACCACTCTCACTATAACTATCCTCTGACACTAAACAAACAACAGAGTTGGCTACGGGAAATAATAAATGTTAAACCTTCTGTAAACCCAAAAAAATAAACACCATAAACCTCAACAACATTGAATAATAATAAGACAGAAAAGAGAGATACAATGGCCATTAATATCGAAGAGAAAGTAAATATCAAAAACTATTGTAACTAAACTAATGTCATAATGTATATGGAACTGTTAAACAGCTAGAAGTAACAATACATAATAAGAAGTTAAATTAACATGGGCTAAAACAAATGCTGGTCAATACAATAAGCACTTAACTATTACCTTCAACATTATCTAAAGGACTAACAGTATAAACCTAATACTTTTTAACAGACTGTGATACTCTGTAAAACCTTTAAGCCTATAATCAAGAATATTGTTGAATTTCCAAAGCTCTATCCTCAAAGTCTTGTATCTAATAAGCTGTGAATAGTAAACCCTGTGATGTAACTTACTTAGAAATAGAATGTTTATATCAAAGCTGAGAGTGTCCATTTTATTAAAAACTTGATCTGTGAATGTTAGATTAATGATGTTGTTCTTTGTTTTTAATGAAAGAACTTTTTTCTAGAGTGAGCTTCTTGGTGGATAAATTGGCTCAGCTGTGTTTAAAAAACATTGATAATTCTGTATAAGGATATCATCAATATATTTACAAATGTGACTGTATGTGCAAAGATTTAGGATGCCATGACAATAATTGTAAGAATTTCCTTCTATATCTCAATTTTAGCATCTTATAATTGTGTTCAGACATCTTGTATGTTTATAAATTATGTACACAGTTTTAAGAATAGTTTATGTTCTTTGTGCATGTATTTTAAAAAGAAAATTATGGCCAATTTTAATTTCCTTAAAATATTTGTGTGCCTGTCACAGTAACTTATGTTTTTGTAGCTGTTAACTGTTTTTATGATTTTTAAAATGTGTACACAGTATACATTTTTTTTTAACATGTGAAATCAAATGTATTTTATAGTTATTCTTGTACAAGAGGACTGTTTTACAAGGGCTGAAATCAGCTTCACAAAGATTATGATGTCTGTATGTGCTTAAGTTGCCAGCCAAATGATTATAAATTACTCTACTGATAAAGTCATTTCTAAGAATAATTGGCAAACTAAATCATTCTTTTTTTTTTACTGACAGTGAATAACTTACTGATAAGGTTAGGTGCACCAGCATTAATACAAACAATAATGTCACAGAGTTTTGTTTCAGTTAATCTTCAAATTTAGGTGTGAATGTACAATTCCCAAATCTCTATCTCAGTTTCACAAGAAACCATTTTAACAAAATGTAGCCTTCACATGAACGTTACCAACAATGAAAATGGGAGGATGGTCAGTACAACAGGCAATATTGGTTTTGAGTGAAAAAATGTAGTTACGATAAACAAAGAGCTAATCCTTGTTGTTAAAATGTGCCCAGAGGCTAGATATACAGAACATAGAATTTGGTCAATAGACAAAACATTGCTTCTGATAAATGACAAGACTCGTCAAAAAAAATTTTTTATATACTGGAAGTTAGGATGATCATTACAAATTTACACAAAATGTCACTATCGTTAATACATAATTATTTCTTGAATAAAAGAATGTTTCTCAAGCTTTATCTCACTATATTCTCTATTTTATTTTACATAGATAAAACAAAGATTGGACTAAATATATTTTAGATTATTTTAAAGATATAAAAAGTTAAATGAGTAATATAATTACAACAACTTTATCAAAGAATGACATCTTTGTTGGAACTACTACTGCTCTCCAGCAGAGATACTATTTTAAACACTAGGGTCCTGACTTACACAGCTCCATCACCTGTACTTCATACAGTAATCCAAAATCTGTATAAAAGTACCGTTTTATTTAATTATTAGTGTGTGTGTGTGTGGATTGTATTGTACCAATTTTCAAATCTTGAGTTAATTTAAAGTTTGTTTTATTTAATCTGAAGAATGGTGTATGTCTTGCATTTCTGGTAACTAGCAGTGTGTCAGGAAGATTAGGAGTCTGTGCTCTGAAGGTTTTGGTGACTCTGAAACTTGGTACAGATATCAAACATATGAAAGCTAATGTTTGAATTCATTGCTGACAGGTGCATTGTTGGAGACAAAGCCATTAGAAGTTACACAGGAACATGTCTCCGAATATTCCCAGAACAAACCTACTGTGTTAACAAAGAAACAAGGCTGAAAGGAGTACTAAGTGAAGAATGCAGAAAAGCAAGGGAGAAGAGACTTACCTAATGTCTACTGGCATCTCATGAAAAAGATGCAAGTAAACACACACTGGAATCAGGTACTCCAAACTTTGCAAATCTGTGGAATGCAACACTCAGTTTAATTTATTACAGATGTAAAAGATCTTAACCACACAAGATGGATGTTAGACATACACACATAAACTGAAGACTAATACATTATAATAAAGTCCTCTAATGAAACACAATCAAGTAGAATCTCTTGGAACATTGAATAAAGCCAAACTGGTACCTTAAAAGCATTAAGTCAGAAATATCCTTCTTCAAATACACAAAAAGACATAGTCCTCTATGAATGTAAGAAAACAGCACATAGGAACACATTGTTATCAGAAGGTAACGAGCTCCCAAAAAGTGGATCAGAAAAACATGCTGACAAAATACATATTTAAAGACAATAATGTAGAGCAGCCAAGAGCAATTACGAAAGGTGTGAACCAATAAGAATACAAACATTGGTAAAACACAGAAGTCAATGGACAACCAGGCAACAAGTCAAAATCACTGGAGAAAAATGAATACTATATTCACAAGGGAAAAACACAATACAGTCATCTGAAGATATGTGTAATACTGGGAGTACTAAGAGACTACACTACAAGGAAAAACAAAAGAAGACCTAACCTAAAAACCATCTAAAGCTTCTTCTATATAAAACTTGTGTTTCCATTATCTATCAATCAAAAAAATTTTGATTTTTGAAGTCGCTGTTTCCATTGCACATTTAGTAACACTTGTACTTAAAATATTACTATTTCTACTATAGATTTAGAGGTATTTGAAGTTATTATTTTAACTATATATATCCAGATATTTGCATTTGAAAATAGTGTGTTCATCATACACTTTGAGGTGTTTGTATTTCTAACCAATCTTTCCATTCTAGATCTAATGAAGTTCATGTTTGAGGTTATTATTTCTATTACAAATTTTAAAATGTATTTGAAAACACTAGGTCACTATAAATCTCAGAGTTATAGTTAAAGAAAGTTAGCCGTCTAGCACATCTATACTTGAAGAAACTATCCATTATCTACCAATTCAGGTATATTTGTATTTCAGGTTTATTTTATCACTATCAACTTCTTTAAAGGTGTTTGTATCAAAAGTTATTGTGTCAATCCATCCATCTGTAATGCCCATTTTAAGTTAATGTTTCCTTAACAAGAGTATTGTAAAAATGCAACTTTTCTCTCTTCTAACCCTTGCTACAATATTAAATGACTTAAGGTAGAAGTAATTACTCCATCCAGTAACATAACTTATGTAATTCTGGCCCACCACATTTTTATTGTACTACAGTGTAAAACTGTACCTTGTACAAGGTTTCTTCATATGATGTGTAAAACCTACATGCACTGAGTCTTCTATCCAATTAAAATTTGTTTTTAAAAAATTCAACATTTAACTATTGGAATAGTAAGACATAGTTATTCCAAATGCTTAAAAAATCATACAAGCCTATAAATCCCATATACACATCCAATGAAACCTGATAAACTGTGTGAGAGTGCAAGCTGTAAAATACATACGATGCCTGTGCATGCTTTAGTCATTTTAAGGTCTTTTACGGCTATCCAGAAATGTTATTATAATTTCTAATATTACTTTGAATTTTGTATATAAACTCAAATCCCTTTTTTTAATTTATCAAAGCACAAAAACGTTTTGAAGCAGAGAATTTTTTTAAAAAGTGTGAAATAAAAATTGACTGACTATATTACTGTGTTGAATATATCGAAATGATCAAATCTTCACACATACACAAACTGTAATGATAATACTTATAGTACTGAATAGCCTTTTAATAATACTTACGGTTATGTACATTGAAGGTGGGTGCTGATATTGAGCAAACTTTGCATTTAAAGCTTCAAGATTTCCCCGCGTCAGTCTGATCATACTTCGAATGTTCTTGAGCTGGAAAATAAGAGGACATTAGTAATTTTCATAAATACTGTACTTAATTTAATTCTAACTTTTGGGCTGTGTATTAACTAACAAACACAAAAATTATTACACTTAAATATTTCACATTGCTTACTATACTAAGATGTCAAATTATTTGTTTGCTATAATCATTACAAATTCCACATTGTATTCTACTCAAACTCATGTAATTTATGTAAATATGCAAATATATAACTTAAAATACCTCTAAATGTATACTACAAACAGTAATTTTAAGTATAAGTGTTGCTAAATTTATAATAAAAACTACAACTTCAAAATCATACTTCTTTTGACTGATAGATAATGAAAACACAAGTTTTATATAGAAGAAGCTTTGGAAGAATAGATAATTATACATATAATTTGACAAAAATTAACAGGACAGTTAAATGTATTTTGCATGTCAATACCAATATTTTGTAGTTTCTAAGCATCGTTTGCTACAGTAAACACATAATTCATCACAAAGATAAAAGCAATGAAGTACTAGAAGCTTGTAAACATGGAAAATCAAGTTGTGCAGCAAAATTTCTGTGAAATCTTTAGGTATTACATTTTAATTTCACATGTAGTTTATCTAAAACAGCTTGTTTTTACTTTCCAGACAGTAAAGCTATTTTCAAAATTATTTTAAAAGTTTTAAATACAAATCTAAAACACAAAAACAAATTAATCTGTACTAGGGTATTTTTGAGACTTAAATTTTCAACCTGCATTACCTAATGTTTTTTTTAATCTATAACAAAGATATAAATAAGCAAGATACAAAACAGTCTAGCTCTTTTGGAAAACTCTCAAGCCAACAATTACACATATCTAGACAAATATTGAGTTATTAGTATAACATTGATAAGATTAAAACCTTATCACATACAATACTAAATTCAAAAATTTCATTGTTATCTGATTCATGGCTACTTAATAAAAATATGTCTTCACAGATAAAATTCTGTGGCTTGAAATCATCAAAGAAAATGCTACACAGCCACTCTGCAAATCTGTAGCAAATTTTAGTCTATTTTCAGCTCTTGTAATGACCCCATTATTTCTTACACACATAAATGTTAGTACTTAAAATTTAATTCCAAGCTTAAACAACAGAACACAATTATAAATGAGTATAACAATCAATCAAAATAACACTTTATGTTTCAGAACTTGTGAAACACAAATAACCTTCTTTATTTAATTAGCCACAGTTGTGAAATTCTGCTGAAAATTTGTAAGTAGATTACATTATAAAATTTCAATACATTTATTTCATTGTAAAACTGAATTACTAAACAGATTTGTGAACTTTTTATATTAAACATTGAAAATATTTAAAACACAGATTTATATATAGTTTATAATTTATTTTAAAGCAAATTATGTATGCTATTTTAAAACAAAAATTGCTGGACATTTTTTTTCTTTCTAAATTTGTAGTGCATACCGAAGGAATTTACATATCTTGATAATAATGTTAGAAAAAATGACCTTTACCCTCCAGACAATTAAAAGAGAACTTTTATTTCAAAAAAGATTTGCCTTTGTAGCTTTTTCAAGCCTAGTACATAAAACTATTTGATATTAGAATATTTGTTCAATTATAAAACCTGACTAGAGAAATAGAACATCACAGGCAGTTTTTTTCCAACATTACTATCAAAATGTCTCAGGTCTAGCCTAACATACTCGCTATATCCATGGTTAATCATAGAACAATATTCCTGTAGCTTTCCAGTAGATATAGAATCACACAAAAACATAAGATATGAGAAGAAAATCATTAAAAAACATATGGAAATTATTAAATTGTATTTGAGTTACTTCATTACTATCAATCTTTATTCTGAACAAACAAAAGCCATAGAAACATAATTAAACTGGTTGGGAGAAATAAATATAAACTTTAGAAAAAAAATAAAACATCTAGACTTGAGTTATTTACACTTCAGATGCCAATATGTACAACAGGAATGTAAGTTTAAACATTTTTGGATTCAGAAAATATGCATTCCATATTGCTAAAATTAAAAATTTATGAAATGTTTGAGTAAAGAAATTATTGAAGAGTTACAAATGCATTTTCTATTTATATTTTTGATGTAAATGTGCAAGAGAGTTCCTAGTGATAACTCTTCTGGCCAGAAACAGTTACTTAAAGTAATATTATGTGAATGAGTAAAATAACTTCCTTTTTCTGCAAAAAAATATTGCAGATAATTTAAAAGCAACAATTAGTATGATAAATAACAGGAGCCAAATGCAGTTTGACAATTATTATTATTTTTCATGTACAACTACAAACATTACTTTTACATTTTGAACTAACCACTCTGAAAATATATGAGGGTCTAATATTTGTGCATCCATAGGACTCAAGTATACTCAATTTTGTAAGCTCTGACCCAAATTTGTGCATATTTTATGAACAAGTGTATGTGAATGGGCATGCTGAATTATTTATTGGCCTATTAGTTGACAATCAAAAAACATATTGAAATTACACAGTTTTATGTCTATTTCAAACTTCAACCAAACTTTGGACCTCTAACGTAGCCTAGAGATGATAGGTCACTAAATACCATTTTTAAAGTTACCTAAATTCACAAAGCATTTTGAATTCTGAAATATTTTATATTATGATGAGTGTTTTGTCAATTGTCAGGTGTGGCTTTAGCAGATCATAATCTGGTGTATTCCCAAGACACATCACCCTGTCTACTTCTCTCTCTTTCACCAACTAAATTTAACATGATGCTTACTACGTACACAATCCACACTGATAATTTTAAAACATTAGAGATGGCACCTTATATGAATTTGAAAAGTATAATTGTCAAACATTTAGAACAGCATATTCTGTATGCATGTACTTGTATTAGGTAATGTTGAAAGACTTGCATGAAAAAATTTGTGACTTGAGTCATTGTACAATAAAGTATACCATTCAAATAGCACTATGAACACACATTATACTAAATGATGCTCTAGTTCAGCTTAAAAAGTTTATTACATTTTAAAGTGACTCTCAAAGATTTAAAAATAAATGTTTAAAGTACAAAATAAAACAATAAAGTGAATTAACAGGTGATCATTAATTTCCTGCCTTTGTTTTTAAATTTTGCAGTTTTCAAGCTGAATCTTTAATCATATCTGAGGTTGTTACAAGAAAGAAAACAGCTTATTTGATTGGTTTAACTAAATAAACCCTTACTTACAATGATCATCAATTAATTCTGTTTTTCATAAGGGATAAGCATGAGGATTATATTACCATTTACATTTGAAATCAAAATCGAATATCTTATTTCTAAACATACAGAATGTTTGTTGAATTTTATTCAAAAAGCATACATTGCCTCTTTCTTTATTTCATGTTGCAACTTATATATAAGGTAAAATCATATTTCCTAATTAAAGCAAACCTTACGAAAATGATAAACTACCAAATTGTGTATCTCATTGATATCAAGCTAAAATTGTAATTCATCATACAAATAAAGTGAACAGTACAACATTATAAGTTTACAAGTTATATAATTTATCAACACTAAGCTGAAATAATTTAAGTAAACATAGTCAACAGTACACAATAAGCAGTGTAACAATTATTGTAAGAAATTAATAAATGTCAAACTCAAATTATATTTCATACTTAAAAAAATGTGCAGTCTAAACATGATAATCTAAGAGTATCATTTAAGATTACCTGCACAAGCTCTAACTGTTCGTTAGTTGCAAATCAACATAGATAATACAAGTCTTAAGTAGGTCAGGTGTACAACTGGGTTGACCTACATACATAGGACTTTCATTAGTTCTTTTTTTCATTGAAATGTTGGTTAATAATGGATACTTTTATCTACAAGTATGCTCCATCATGGAACAACAACTACATGGTTTCCCAAAAATTTAATCCCATAGAAAATGACACATGATTTGCTTAATATATTGCTCTCAGAGTCTAACTTTCCCATAGGGGTTAAGTTTTAGGGACATTCTGTACACTTTCTCAAGCTACATTAAAAAATTTCAAAGAATAGAACAGGATCTAATAAATAAACACAGATTGTTATTTTGATTTGACCAATTAGAAAAGGATATTTTTTGCAAAGAGTTCATTAATATAATGCAGACTGTTTAATTAATAAATGGTCAGTTAGCTACCAAATAAACCATTTTTGGTTAAAACTGGTTGGTGAACGCCCTATAAACATGTTGGTTTAGATTTGGCAATAAAATAAAACAAAATACTAATTTTCAAACATTGCACTGTAAATGCTAGAACAGAAGATAAAGGCAGACATATACATCATACCAGATACAGCTAAGATAAACTAGTGTTAAGTTATTCCGTAAATAGTCTGGAAGGAAATGCTGATTAAAGCTTGTAACTAATAAATATTGGAGCTGTCAGTGAGGATCAGTACATTATTTTACAGATTTAAAAGGGTATTGAAAAAGGATGTTTAATACTTTAGTAATGCTTCATGGCTGGCACTTCCAGAATTTGTTGTATTATCTTGATTTAAATGAGTATGAACAAGAAAACACACTTGATTGAAGCAACTCAGTTAATAACTGGTTTAAAACTGACCACTGGAAAAGGCATATAAGATAGAAGAAATCAGCCAAAAACACAAAAGTAAATAATAAGAGAGACTACCATTTTACAACTAATCAACACATTTGTGGTAAAATATGGTCAGCCTACTTACCTCCTCCACTGGTGGGGAACACACCATTAGAGCCATGTTGTCAGCTCTAGCAGCCTGCATTCAAATCACAACACAAACACTACAACACACACACACACACACACACACATATATACAGAATTCACATATACACTGTTCATCCACCTGAAATCGCACGGCCGTCTGGAGCGACCGTTGCACAGGCTGGAGAGCTTACACAATGGCCAGGCAGCTGTGCACGTGTCGGTGCATCTCATTGGTGGACCCGGGAAGCGGGGGCCGGTGCAGCTGACGCACTAGGCTCGTGTCGATGAGGTAACAACTACCGTTCAACGTTCAAGTAAGTTAGTGTGGGAGGGAGAAAGTTTCCCCCACTCGAGCAAACTTTTAAGATGCTTTCTCAAAATAGAAGGCTACAGATTAGAACTATAAAAACGATCTGTTTCAAAACAAAACAGCATGATTCAATCTTAACATGCAAACATTTAGCAATTATTGCAGCTTGTTTTCAATGACGCATAGTTTTCCCGCACACAACCAATAAAATAAATACTTTGAATACACTTTTATGGCATGGACGTTTCACCGTGAATACACCAGTCAACGTTACCTTTAATGTAGGTATCAGGTCAAAAATTTTGTAAATTAGTTCACGCTACATTCTTAGTAACAAGATGTATAACTATGGCAGAGATTCTACGGTTGTATTAAAATAGAATATCGCTTCTGAAGGAAACGATTGTGTGTGTGACAATGATTTATTCAGATACGCTTATTCCCAATCGAGTAGTCCACAATAAGCAACTGACTGACGAATTATTAAGCTGTGAATAAATCGAAACGGACAGCACAGAAAAAGAAGCAAACCCACATAAAAGAACAAAAAAATCTTTATTCAAAGCATTGTTTTGTCTTTTTGGGCTGACAATTTTATGTTATCACTAGCTTCTAACTATTGAAGAAGGGAAGATATATTTGCGTATGCACTACCAAAGACAAGAGCAGGAACGATAAGGTACCGCACGAGAATATTGTTCAGACTTAGAAACACACACACATAGCTTCATAAAATCCAATTACGCAAAAACCAAAAGAATCTTGTGCCAAACAAAGTGACACAGTAGTACTACAAAATAAAACTGGGCAAAGTACTACTTGACTCGAGTAAAACCAGCAGTCAGAAAGACCTATAAGACAGCAACAGGTTCAAGTAAGTATAAGCCTCTACAGAGTACTTCCTGTAGTACTCACTCTTAGTCTAACGCATGGGTCACCAAACTACGGTCCGTGGGTATTAAATTCTTAATACTATATTTGCCTATTAAGATTCTTAACATTTTTATTAAATA
>NW_013665614.1:1485564-1493350 GCF_000517525.1 Limulus polyphemus
CATCTATTGAGAGATAATTAAACTTCCAAGTATTATTTCTTAATTTTTTCTCCATCTATTGAGAGATAACTGAACTTCCAATAATTTTTTCTTAATTTTTTTCTCCATCTATTGAGAGATAACTGAACTTTCAATAATTTTTGTTAATTTTTTCTCCATCTATTGAGAGATAATTAAACTTCCAAGTATTTTTTTTAATTTTTTCTCCATCTATTGAGACATGGGTCACCAAACTACGGTCCGTGGGTATTAAATTCCTAATACTATATTTGCCTATTAAGATTCTTAACATTTTTATTAAATATGATCTTAATTATTATTTATGAATCTCTTCTAATTAACTTACATAATAAATTTTAAGTACATTAGCAAATTATAAAAATTGCTTAATCAAATAACTTATCGGAAAAAACCTTTAAACCAATTACATAATAATGTAATTTAATGTCATGAACTATTTACATTTAGTTTGTCATGTTTATATACATGTCAATAAAATTTTGAAAAATTATTACTTTTCTAAAACTTTTTTGGTAGACTATTCAATGTGTGATGGGTGAAGAAAACAGGATCTGAAAATGAAAAACAATTGTTTATTTATTATGGCTACTAAGAAAAGAAAGGTAGATGCTGAGTGTCACCTTTTCAATGAAGAATGGGGAGAAAAGTACTGCTTTGTGGAAACAAACAACCAGAAAGCTAGTTGCATGATATGCAACGAAAGTGTTGCCGTTTTGAAAGAGTACAATCTTAGGTGTCACTATGAAACAAAACATCTACCAACATATTCGAAGTTTTCTGGAAAGTTGCATTTTGAGAAATTTGAGTTCCCGAAATGTACTTTGGAATCTCTTCACGAGAATGTTTGCTGAAAATGAATCTGTCACTTTAACAAGTTACAAAATAGTGCATAAGATGGCAGAGCGAGGAAAACCGTTTACTGGCGGCAACTTCATCAAAGAGTGTATGATGGAAGCAGCAAATGACTTGTGTCCTGAGAAAGCCGATTTGTTTGAAAGTTAGTTTTGAATTTCGCGCAAAGCTACACGAGGGCTATCTGCACTAGCCATCCCTAATTTAGCAGTGTAAGACTAGAGGGAAGGCAGCTAGTCATCACCACCCACCGCCAACTCTTGGGCTACTCTTTTACCAACGAATAGTGGGATTAACTGTCACATTATAACGCCCCCACAGCTGAAAGGGCGAGCATGTTTGGTGGGATGGGGATTCGAACTCGCGACCCACAGAGTGCGAGTCAAGTGCCCTAACCACTTGGCCATGCCAGGCCTTCTTTGAAAGTATCAGCCTTTCAGCAAGTTCAGTTGTGCGGAGAACAAAAGAACTTGGAGATAACATAGTGTCACAGATACGTGAGAAAGCTAGGAACTTCTTGTGGTATTCTCTGGTGCTGGATGAGTCTACTGATCTCTCGAGTATGTCACAACTTCTCGTGTTCATTCATGGTGTTAATTTGGAATTTCAGATCACAGAAGAGTTGGCATCCATTTGCAGCATGCACAGAACAACTGGAGAAGACATTTTTATGGAAGTGCAGAAAACTTTGTAAGGCTATAACCTTCAGTGGAATCAGCTTCGATGTGTTACAGTTGATGGAGGAAAAAACATGGCTGGAGTGAGGAAGGGTCTGGTGGGGCAGATATGAACTAAAATTCGATGACGATGAACCCACTTTGAGACTAATAATGGCTGGAGACGGCTTGAATGGGTAATGAAGAAAAACTTTAATATAAGTTTAGCACAACAGCAAATGTACAACGTTTCAACAAGGTTTTGTCATGATGACAAAACCTTGTTGAAACGTTGTACATTTGCTGGTGTGCTAAACTTATATTAAAGTTTTTCTTCATTACCCATTCAAGCCGTCTCCAGCCATTATTAGATATGAACTAAGTTGGAAGATCTTTAACTCCCGGGTGCTCTGTTTATACACTGCATTATACATCAGCAAGCACTCAGTATGAAAGACTTAGATATTTCTTGCGTACTGAAACCAGTCGTTTCTGCGGTGAACTTTATTCAGGGTCAAGCACTTAATCACAGCCAGTTCCAGGCTTTTCTTGAAGAAATTGATTCTGAATTCTGTGACTTGCCTTATCACACAGCAGTGAGGTGGCTCAGCTGCGGTAAAATCCTGTTTCGTTTTTATAAGCTCCGAAGAGAAATAGATATTTTTCTCACTGAAAGGACAGAGCTGATCCACTTCTGTCACATCCTACCTGGCTGTCAAAGTTGTCATTTTTGGTTGACATCACATCCCACATAAATGAATTGAACTTGAAACTTCAGGGAAAGGATAACCTTATCTGTGATATCTACAGAATCATCAAAGGATTTCGGAGAAAGCTATCATTGTTTGAAGCACAACTGGAAGAAGGAAACTTCTCTCATTTTCAGTGTTTCAAAGAGTTTCGCACTGGAATCGCAGAAGATGTCAATCTCGAGTTCCGAAGAAGATTATTAGTGACTTAAATAAGCATTTTTTGGAGAGATTTTCAGATCTCGACAGAATTGAGAGAGACATTCTTCTGTTCCAGAATCCGTTTGATTGTAACCTTGATGACGTGCCAGTCGAACTACAGTTGGAGCTCATTGATTTGCAAGCAAATGACTTGTTGAAAGCCAGTCTCCAGACTTGAACTTTTACTGTTATTGTTTAGGCATAGCATCACTTTTAATGTATGGCCACTTTACATATCTGCTAAAGCATATGTTCATTATCTGAAGAATGCTGCCACTCTAAGTATTTGTGTGGACACTGCAGACGTTTGCATTGGGTGGAGGGCTATACATCAGATCCACTGAGGGTTGCACTTCTCATATGAATATCAAAAAACTTGAAGAACAACCAGTTGATCCATATTTTGTTGCATGGAATGCCATTGGGGTAAATGACAGGTGTGCATCCTAGTTGGTTCAATCAGCATTCATAAACTTAGCAAGCATGTGCTTGACACTGTGCACATGTTCATCCAAGTGATCAAACTGTGGATATAATGATGAAGTGTACATTTTTACCACACCAATGCTTAACATACTGCAACCACACTAACACTCAATAAACTACAAACAACTGATTCATAATGTTGGATCCTCAATTCATGTTCCTCTTGCCAGACATTCTAAATCACATTATTAATTTTTAGCCAACATATCAGAGACAGAAAGCACTAAAGTATTTGCTTATATATAATATTCAGCCACTTGATGAAATAATCAGTAATGACTGATAATGTTCCCAGTTTTGGGCAGAAGACTAACTAAAACTTCTCTCTGTCAAAGTTTTCATTGACTTAATCAATATCTCCTCTGGGAACCACATGTACAATATTTACACCTTCTCTCAATATCTTTATTCTCGTGCAGTCAGAAAAACTACTTCTGCACATTGTGATAACAACACGTCCTTATTTCCTCTGATCACTGCAATATGTAAAATATGAAATATCTCCTGCCTTAGGACCACAAGCTGTATCACAGTCAGTTACCATTTCTCTTGTTCCTTAAAATGGTGCAACATGCAATCCTGCACTATTATTATATTCACTAGTACATATTTATGGTGAGTTATCTTGCTGTGTGGTATGTAGCTATGTCTATGTCTTTTAGTTACTCTTCCCAAAATTTCTGGCCATATGTGGTGTCTAACCACCAGTAGGCAAGTAAAATTATCACCATTCATAAGGGTTGTGTTCACTACTACTGCAATGACTTTGAATGTTGCATGGGGTCCTCGATCTGGATATTCAACAAACAGATGTATTTTCAATAGCTAGCAAGATCAGCCATTGGCATTTCTGTGAAATTGATCAGCAGAGTTTTGTACAGTGAAGCTACTCTTGCAGTGTTGTTATTTAACATGTAATCATACCATTTTAGTGATACATGGCCCATTCAAATGATAAACTCCCTACAATAAAATCCCTGGCAGTATGTTTGGTAAAATACTGAAATTACAAGTTCCTTCTTTGTCCCACACTATCAACATTTTGAAACTGTTAGCATATAGCTAACTACACAATTACAAACTCCATGTTGTCCTGTGCCTGTAACAAAACTGCTCAAATCACACTATCATTAGTGTCAGTATCCAGAATGAATGAAAAATCCTAAGAAGCATCAACCAGAATTGATTCTTCAACCAAAGCATGTTTGAAAGGACTGGAACCTCATTCATATTCCTGCATTCACACAAAGCACTTATCAGTATCAGTCAGTGCAGACAGCAGTGCTGCTACCTTGGAGAAATTGACCACAAACAGTCAATAGTATGACATGAAACCTAAAAAACAGTTAACTTCTTGTTTATTATAAGCTGAGGTTGATTTTTAACCACTACATTTTTTTTCAGAATCACTTGACATTTTTCCTTTTTCTACTCTGTTACCAAGAAACTCAACTTCCATACTCATCAACAAACACTTTCCTAGTTTCAATTTTAAACCTGCTCTTTGATGTGCTGGAATACCATTCTCAGGTTCTCAGCTGTGGTCTGAAACATGCAACCACAGTCAAATATGCCATCCACACAGAAAAGAAGTCCCTCCCATTTCACATTCCTTATTTCAAAATACCCATTTGTGTGCTCTTGTCAGTTTTAAATAAATCCATTCAATCAGTAATGAGAGCTCCTCCACCAATCCCTTTGATCTCCACATGGGATCAAAATTTGTTGCTTCGGATATTAATACAAAGCTACACTAGCCACCCCTAATTTTAAACTGGTAGACTAAAGAGAAGGCAATTGGTCAACAACATTACCACCAACTCTTCAGCAGCTATACTAGTTCTCAAACTTTGTTGTAGTGAGCCTCCCTATGCTAAAAAAAAAGAAGTTTACGATATGAAAGAAATTGTGCAGGAAAAACACGCAGCATATAGTCGGATGTGTCACGGTTGCTAGCAAGACAAACAAGTTAATTGCAGTATATTTCTCTTTTCTTTTGGTAATTTTTCTAGCATCCCTCCTCTTTTTTTTAAATCACCAAACCTTTTTATAAAAAAAAAATGCATCCCCTGCCCCCTACAAACACACCCCATAGTTTGAGAACTGCTGGGCTACTCTAATTGAATAATGAGATTTAACTATTTTAACACACCACAGCCTCAAAATATTGATTTTTTTGGCAAAGAGTCCTGAACATCGGATCTTCTGTTTCATAATAACCACTTGGCCAGGGGAATAAATAAAAAATCTACACATAAATAGTTATTTTGAATTATCTATTACAGATTTATTCCAACGTTCAAGTAAACTTGTGAATCCAGTCGTAAAATCCATTTGAAAATTTCCAAAATATGAATTTAGATTACTGTTTCCAATGGCTCCTTGCATGTTAATGCTAATTTTAAAGCAAATATGGCTAGTATACAATTTAGCAAGCACCATTTCTGTCAATTTACTTTAATTCATTGCATATTCTTGTCTTGATTTGTTGCTTTTTGTACTTATTTTACGACAAGTAACCAACGTTCCTCAACTTGGAATTTGTCTGGAATCGAGAAAGTTTACTGACTCATTTATCACAAAGCTACCAAAGCTATCTGCTGCTGTCCTTAATTTTGAATTACAAAGCAGGGATTCACTGTTACTCTGATAACCCACCCACAGCTTAAAAAGTGAGGAATATTTTAAGGTATTGCAAGATTTCAAACCCAGTTTGCCAGATTCAACATATAAAACTCCATCTTGGGGCCAACCTCCAACTTTATTTTTCATTAAAATGAATAAAAATAAACAGTTGATATTTAATTTCAGCCTATATTGATTTTAGAGGTCTTTTTCATCATTGTGGTAATAACTGCAGCTTAGTGGACTTTTCCAATGATTTCGTATGTATTTTAGATATATTGTTAGGGCAAAAATTAGGTTTAATTTTATGGTTAGGAATTAATACTTATTGACAAAGAAAAAAAATCATATGATCAGTCAGCATACCCTGACAATCAATCACATTAGTTAATTCAAAAAGCTGGATAAAGCCTTTAAATTGGTGAGTTCTGCTGCCTGGCAACACTCTGTTTGATCAGTACGGTTTAAAAATTTGGCCAGGTCATTTGTCTGGGTGCATATAATTATGGTGGCATTTAGGTTGAAAATACAACTATATAGTAGTATTCTTCACACTGCAAGTCTTAATGTCATATTTGTGGCTCTATTCATATTTGATGTAATTTTTCATTTTCCCTCTTATTTAACTCTCAGATCGAGAGACAACCATACAGAATTTAATGACCGCTTCGGTCATCACAATATCTGACAAAAAAATAAAATAAAAGCATTAAATTGCCTTTTAATGATAAGTTAGTGTTAGATCTTTCGAACAATGTCATTTTTACGTTAGCTGGTTCGTTTCTTGCTCCTGTTTATCTCAAAAACTTTATGAAAATCTATTGCAAAGTAGTTGACCTAGACACAGAAGACCCATTTTCAATGCTAACTAGTCAACTGACACTGGAAAACTGTCCGAAAGAAAGTCACGTTGACTCTAGTCTCACCTGCAATTACAAGACTGGAAGGTATGGTGTTCACATTTCTTCATGCATACACTGTGGATATAGACACGATATTTTCGAAGTTAGAGCAATCAGTAAAAAAGATCATTCACAACTGTCAGAATCCAATCAAATGAGGACAAGAAATTGTGAAATAGAAGGAACAGAAAAACAACAACAAAAATTTTTTTATCTTCTCATTGTAACCATTTTCATTATCCAGTAATTGATCATTCCTCAAACAATGAAAGTCATAAGAAGTAGATGAAAAACAATTATTATTCTTTCATACTAAGTGTGCAGTTTGTTCTGTGGATGTCATAAACACATTGAAAACTATTCTTACAGTGCAATCAAGGTCAATATGGAGAAAGCCCTGGGCAAAAGTAACCTTGCTTTGTCAAGACTATTCATCAACACCAAAATATTTTGGGAGTTCTACTGTATTTCTTTCTTAATGAAGAAACCAAACCCTAAACACTTGCAAAGTTATATATGAGGAAGTGGTCAAGAAACATTTTCATTGTTCAAACCTGCCACCAAAACATGACAATTTTTGTACAATCGGTTAATGATTTTAGGGTTAACTAGTTGCAAATGACTGGGGTAACATGCTCTGCATAAAAGTACTGCTCAAGTATTTTTAACCAAAAAGGCTCATAAGACTTAAGTATAACCATCCCTAGTTTAGAACTACTGAACGTATATGAGAGGATAATCAGTCAATATTAGCTGTTGCCTATTCTTAACCAAATAACATGATTGACAGTGACAATCCTATCACTCCCACACACGTGCAAGTGTGAAGCAGTAAATTACAACTAAAACTTTGGATCTTTTCCACAGCCACTTTTCACATCCTTTATAAGACTAAAGAAGCTGTACGCTTTTAGAATAAGGTAAATGCATTGGTACCTATTAATGCATAGTTGTCCCCAATTTATTATATTTACTTATGTTTGCAGTTACCTGTTTTAAAACATTATTACCTTAGTTTAACCTTATGATGACCACATAATTTTTTACAGCTGTATTTGTGGTTATTTGGAATTTTCCGAGAATAAACTAAAAATATGTAACTATGTTCAGAATTTAGCAGAAGGAATTGCAAGTTAAAGTTCAAGGGAAACTCCATATAATATTTTGAGGAAAGTGCACTTAGCAGATGCTAAGTGCAATGGTTCCATTTTGAAAGTGTAGACCACATAGAGGAAAAGTTATGAATTCATCCACTTCATTATGAATTTAAGTAATCAATACTAAATTTCCAAAA
>NW_013665614.1:1493371-1496635 GCF_000517525.1 Limulus polyphemus
CCATTTTGAAAGTGTAGACCACATAGAGGAAAAGTTATGAATTCATCCACTTCATTATGAATTTAAGTAATCAATACTAAATTTCCAAAAATAACAACACTTAATTTAACGGAAATATATATCAGTATACAAGGAACACTACTGCAGTTACTCTATGACTACCTTACACCTTTGTTGTGAGACCATAAAGCTTTTACTTATAAAGATAATTTTTTACAGCTGTATTTGTGGTTATTTGGAATTTTCCGAGAATAATCTAAAAATATGTAACTATGTTCAGAATTTAGCAGAAGGAATTGCAAGTTAAAATTCATGGGAAACTCCATATAATATTTTGAGGAAAGTGCACTTTTCCATCTGCTAAGTGCAATGGTTCCATTTTGAAAGTGTATAAAAAAACAAATAAAAGAGTTCACTATTTACATTAAGACCTGAAAACACACCGAGTTGTCCAAAAATTATAACTACTCCCCCCCAAATAAATACTGAAACAAACCATAATCCATTATTTAATCCAAAACTTATTCTAACTCTTGACCTAGAAAAATTCTATGCAAAAACACGAAAAACATGAGTGATTTTCCTTAGCGAAAAGCTACACAACGGGTTATCTTCGCTCTGTCAATCACGGCGAATAAAATCTCGGATTTTAGCGTTGTAAGTCTAGAAATTTACCGATGACTCACTGGAGGACCGGGGGTGGGGGAAATAATAATACACACAGACTGCTGAGAATAATTAATTTTTTACTCATATAACTAAAGAACTAAGAACAAACATCTCAAGAAGCTTCCTCAATTCGAAACTTATATCCAAGATGGCGGATGTCAAACGTTTATCACAAAACCCACTATGCCTCATAAAAATAAATAAGTTTACGAAGTTAATCACAACCAACTTAAAAGAGCACAAACAATAACGTAAAAACCAAAAAAACTACATTTTTGTATTTCGGACTATAAAGAATTTCAAACAATACTAAAAGCATTCTGAACGTTTTAATGTAATCATGAAAACCCTCAAAATTATCTCAAGTTATTTCAGAAGGAAGGAAATTGTTTTTAAGAGGATGAAATAATAATTACAACACGACGAAAAAAATTCAGTACTTATCTTATTTTCTTCCTTACAAGGAAATGTTGCAATGTATCACGATACAATGTATATTTAATTTAACAACTGCACGCGAATTAAATCAAATGCTGATTTAATCGATGTCGTTTTCTATGTATATCTAGCCTATTAGGCGTAACAAAAGTGATAAGATTAAACTTGATATTAGAAGTTTCTTCTTTGGATTTACCTAAATTGATTCATAAATGTTTAATTGTGGATGAGAAAAATAACATTTCAGACATAAATTTTCTCAGCAAACAATCTTTTCATAGTTTTGAAAGCTCGCAAAGAACATCATGGAGCGATTAATCCAATGGTCAGAAATTAGAAAAACTAACACCGCAAAGAGCCGTTCATTTTTTAAAAGTCTAAGCTCGTTTTAAACAGACTTTTCTTCAGGCAGATGTAGACCATCAATATCGTATCATAAATCTCATGATGCACGTATGTGATTCGACAGGCAAATAAAATTAATATTAAGAAAAAATAGGCCTGTATGAATACTTCTTTCTGTTATGAACAATCTATTTAAGATTATTGATATTTGTTGAATTTCGAGGAATCCAACAGATTATCTAATTTTTGAGAAATAGTTTGGCCCTCTGGTGATTAACATCATTTTTGTTTGTTTTGTTTATGGCAAAGGTACCAGGCCTTTTTGCCGCCGCTCCTAATTTTGAGCTTTCCATCAAAGGGAAGGCAACTGGCAGGCAGCACTCACTGCCAACTTACTCTTGGGTTACTTTTTTTTATCAACGAATAGTGAAACTGAACATGACATTATAATATCCCCAAGACTGAAAAAAGGGCAAGCATGTTCCGTGTCTGGTTTCGATCCCACAGCCCTCAGAATACGAGTCGAGCACCAAACTACCAGGTCTGACTAAAATAAGATATAAAAATATATAAATAAATGACATATACGTAGAATCAAGTTGTTTATTTCCATTGGATAGATAGTGTCAAATTGACGGTTCAGTTAATTTTTTTTTGTATTTTTCTTTTCTTATTAGCGATGGGTACAGGTGAGTTAGTACATGTTCTGAATAGGCAGAAGTTGTAGTCATGCTATTTGAAAGTTTCAATACTGGTCCATCTGAATCACAATCATGGATACTACTGATATGATTGTCGTTCTTTTCAAGCAACGGCAGTTTGTGGTTTTAGTTCTTTGAATTCTTAATCATTGAACATCAAAGCATAAATGCAGGCTAACTGCCACAGTTATACTGAGGCTCTGGCGCAACCAGAAAATACTGGGACCCCTTTTAATAACTGTCTGGCTGTAGATAATTTCATATGTATTTCATTATCTTTTATATTTATATCCAAATCAGCAATCGAATCATAAACAAGATGACTGAACGCACAAAACAACATGCCATAGTCACTTTCCTATATAAGCCTGCGTTTTGGCTTCGATATGTAGATGACGATTTTTGCGGCTTCACTTGTTAAGATGAACAAACAAAATTCCATCAACATATAAACAACCTATCAGCAACGCATAAAGTTGAAAATGAAAATAAATATACAATAATGTTCTTAAAGATTAACATCACACAAAACCCCTAAAGCCTTATCACTAAAATCCATAGAAAAAACACAGCGGAAATTACACAAACTGGTTTTCTAATAATGCAGTCCACTAGATGCTAGGCACTCTACAAAGCCTTCTAAATTTTACATACATTATATGTAGCAAAGAAAACATTGATGAAGTTGCATACTTAATTCAATTCTTTACGAACATAAACCGATTTGCTACTACTACAAACTATTAACAAATTTTAAAAACAGACAAGACGCATTTAATAAACAAACTCAAAAAACACTCCATAAAACAAAGAAAACCTAATCACTTGCACTATTCAATATATAGAAAATAACAGCATATCTCTATCAGAAATTTGGAAAAATTAGCACATAAATATAACCTTAACATAACGACTAGATTCGTTTTCACCTCTGAATGAAACCAAAAACACGTTAAGAAAATTATATAACGAACCAACTCCACCAGAAAACATCTATAAAATAAACCGTAACAATTGCCCAGTCGCCCCCCCCCCCCCAGTGGCACAGCGGTATGTCTGCGGACTTAAAACGCTAGAAATTGGGTTTTGACACCCGTGGTGGGCAGAACAC
>NW_013665614.1:1497303-1515969 GCF_000517525.1 Limulus polyphemus
CACACCTTTATATGTCTTTGATTGTTATTTCTCGAGACATTCCTAATAATATGCAAATATTTCGCATATTTCCACATTTATTCACCTTTCCTTTGTTTTTTCTATTCAGCCACAAATAAATAACTTCTCAACTCACACGGTTTGATATGCACGTGCGTAAGCAACCATTATCAATTCCAAAATTTAAATACATTGTTAGACTGTTGAATGTTGATATTAATACTTTACCGTTAAAACTTGTGTATTTGAGAATGATCACACCAGTGATCAAAACGTAGTACCCATTTTAAAATTTTCTTCCTTACTGTAAAACCTGTAACTTGTAATAAAATAACATAATAGTAATAATTAGTAAGTAAACATAAATTAGAAACTTCTTGTTTAAAAAGTAAACATTATCTAAGGGATTACAGGTTTTCGTCTACGCCAAAGAAATGTGAGCTTTACAGCTATACTAATAATACAGAATTGATACAAACTAGTTTTTAACCAGTGTATGGCTATTTTTTCTCCTAGAAGCCACTTTATGCTATCACATTCAGCAACAGGGACGGTTTACTTTCATAAGCAAATTTTTAACAATAACGCGATTAAACTAGATCGCTCATATACTATCCTAAAAGTAGTTTTCTATATAGAATTTACAATTAAATTTTAAACTTCGATATCATGTTCATTCCTAGAGTTATCTTATAACTAAACGACAGCGTCGTTGTTTATACGAAACCTATAATTTTCGTCAATATATATATATAGGGAATATTACAGTTATTTACAAACACATGCCAAGGATTCGATGACGTATATTTCACGTTCATGAAAAAAACAAAAAAACAACCTAATACTTTAATATCGATTATGCGATAAAGTTTCCTGGGAAACGCAGAATAAACATAACTACTTACCTTGTTACTGTTGCTACCGTGGAAACATTTTAGAAAGTTTGTTTATGATAATCTCACTTAACGAATTTTCATTTCGGACTTCACAATAGACACCTCTTTGTAGATTTAAACTGGTTCATGCATAATCAAAACAAGTTAGCTCAGAAATATTTCAACTCTGACTCTTCTTGACTGTCACGTTATTTTGTATTTCTTGGCAGTTGGATAATAAATCAAAACTTCATATTGGGCTGTTCAAATATTTCGAAATTATTTCTCAAAAATAAACAAATAAAACATCAACTGTATCCACGTATAAGCGCTAAAACTTTTGCTGCAAATTACGTAAAAACTATTGATTACAACAATGTATTTGTAATTGTTGTTGTTTCCTTAGTGCAAACATACACAACAGACTATCTGCACTCTGTCTAACACGGGGAATCGAACCCTGAATTTTTGAATTAAAACGTAGAACTTACCGCTGACTTATCATTTTATCTTAAGTTACTAGTGAGAAAATATCTGGAAGTAAACATTAACAAAAGGACGTCACCATTCAATTAAATGAATTCAAACTCGTACAAAGGAGAGACCATTAAAGCAATCAATGACCCCAATAAAAATTACTAGGCCCCCCAAAAAAAGTTTCACGGAACCTGCCCGGCTCATAAAAAAAACAGTTTTTTATGTTACTTCTTGAATATATTATATTTTGAGGACTAAAACACAGAACGTTCACAAATAAATTATATTTAGAAAAAGGACCAACACCGATTGACTCAAGTCCGATTACTTATAAACAAAGAATTTTTAAAGTTCGGTCACATAAATTGTACTTAAGAGTCTGATTTTGCAAAATAAAATAAACTGCTTATAAATATATATGAAACTCTCTGAGCTCAAATTTCAAGCATCCATTTTGTATATTTATTCTCCAAATGCAATAATCACTTCAACTTATCGTACAATAATCAGTTAAAATACGGTAAAACCAACATGACTTCATATTATAGTTTTAAATATAACGTCGAAGCGAAAATGTTTAGGCAAAGTTATCTGGCAGAAAACAATAATCATACGATGTTTGAACAAAAATAGAAAGTCACACTGGGGATAGCAACCAATCAGGTAGCAGTAAACAAATGAATCAGTGCATTAATTTAATGACACATCACTTCAAAATAGGTAAATAGTAGGCAGGTGATGTGTTTATCTTGAAAGTAAAACGATCACTCAGATGTAACTTCATATATATATATATATATGTGTGTGTGTGTGTGTGTGTGTTTATGCTAACGTCAGGTTTTCTTACTTACCCCCAATGGTAGGACCTTATTCACTTTTGTTTTTCTCTAATTTTACATTTCTCTGGAGAGCAGTCCTGCTCACCTCACTACAAGTGGCAGTGAAGGGTGATACAGATGTGCGACGTCGTGGGCTTGAGTACCCACACCTTGCTCTCCTTACTTACCTATTTTATGTTTATTCTTCTTTCGTTAACATGCGAACAGAGGTTTTGACTAGTAGACGATGTATTCCTACTGCTATATGGGTCTTACTTCCGCAGTCACCTCAAAAACCCAGAGCACATCTTATATCCCACATTATAGCCTGTGCCCTAGTGATCTTCTCGATATATGCAGCGTTTTTGCTGTAGTCGTTAAGGCTTGTTTTTATAATTACAATGTTTTTTTCATCGGAGGTTAAGTTTTGCTGTTTTTAATGCTGACCTTCATTTTGATGTTAATATTTATTTAACCGTTAATATAATGTTTTTACATATAAATATATATAAAATGCACAACTTCATCATGAAAAATTTCAAGAGGATACCTCCTCTCAGAGGGTGTTTTATTCAACTACAGAGAAGTTGAGTATGTTATATTAAAACAATTTTGAAATCTCACCACATCATAATCATCCAGTTATCACTCAGTTGTTAGAATATGTGTAGGAATGCCCAAAGCATAATACAAATATGTGTGCTAAAAATCCACAACAATTGAGTGTTTTGCTTTAAAGGATGACTGCCACTCATTTTTATTTGTTTTCTACCAAAAAAATCCCCTTAAAAAGACAAGAAACCAATGCTATGATACCAAACCAGTAAATGACCAACCCACTAAATTGTTCATCTTTCTTCTTGTTTCAGTCAAGATAACTACTTTATCCCTAATATCAATTTAAACCTAAGTCCATTTTATGTGTTTCTGGGCAGTAAGCAATGTCAGTGCTTAGTAATAATAACTAGTACTATAAAAAATAAATAAATCGTAATTCTAGTGTACAATGTTATCATTACCTTATGAGGTTAACTTTCTTACAGAAATCTAGTGTTCTTTTAAAAATCTTAGTACAAGATGGAAAAGGAATTACCAGCCAATAAAAGATGAACATTAGATGGCTGTAACATGTATAATACTCAATGCTTTGTACACTATACAACCAACCTCTATATTATGTATGAAGGAATAAAAAAATAAATCAATACACACAATATTAAAATTTATTACAAATATTCACAGAATACACTTACTTCACAAAACAAGTAATAAAAAGCATTTTGTAAATGTAAAATGATGTAAGGATGGCAGTGCCAAAAAGAACGCAAACAAAAATATAAGGATGATACAGCTATACACAGGTCATCCCTACACGACTTTCAATATTAACATTTAATTCTATCTGATGACATGATTCTTTAGAATAGTCTTGTAGTGACCTCAATTGCCAAAGGCTACAACATAGGGCCTATGATATCAAAAGTGCACCACTACTCACTACCTGCGGGCTTTTCATATTCCATCGAGTTTACAAGGATGACAGTTTCACAGTGTCTGTTTCAAAAGGATGACAGTTTCACAGTGTCTGTTTCAACAGGATGCACTCACAGAAATGTATAGACTGAAGATGAATTAAGTTTTGCTAAAGCTGTGACAAAACAAGCTATCACTTTGGCAATTGTAAAGTGTACAAAATCTAGCAAAATGCAGCCAAGTCTTCCAGTGTCAAAATCTGAATCTAAGTATGTCTTAAACAAAGGAAACAATAACATATACAAAAATTTACATACCATCCATGTGATTGAGCCATACTTATGTTGACAAGAGGCATCACCCTCTTGCAACAGCAATCTCTCCTAATGGAGAACATGTGATGTAATAAGTGACTCACCCAGTTCTATGAATAACCAAAATGAGAGAAATTTGGTTTTCCCCCAACAGACATTTTATATTTAGAACAAAACCTGAAATACACTGAAACTTTTAAAAACTTATCTAGAATCTAAGGTGTAGAAAACATAAGATATGCTCAAAATATCATACTTGAACATTCTCAAGTTATAAGTGAATGAGTATGAATCTTAAAAACAAAATGATGGCAAAGGAGTTCATGTCATGTATTGCAGTCAATGAAAACTGGATCTAGTGCACCTGGTGTTAATTTTGTCAACAATGATAATGATAAAATGAAAATCACTAGGAATGACGAAGGTGATATAAAACCAGAAATGAAAATTATTTAACTATTTTGCTGGAAATGGTGACAAACAAAAATTAGCAAAGCTTGTTGGAAAACTGATGACTAACACAATACCATTTTGATGGGTTTTTTTAATACAATTTAGCAAAGTAACTGATGCAAGGCTTTGAAAGAAACATTTTGGGTTTATGATAAAAAGTTTTACATATCCTATTGTATTATCACAAATTAACATAACATTGTAATTATACAACCACAATTACACAATATTATTTTTTCTATATTATTATAATATTACTTTATTATTCCTGGTAAGGTAATGTTTTATCACAGTTTGTCAGAATAACTGGAAATATAAAATGTGAAAGGTGTAACACTCTTACACATAAGAGTAAGGCAAACTCTCAGTCACTACCTAGTACATTGCAGAGGGTAAAATTAGATACTATCCTAAACAAAGTTGAGAAAATGGAGAAAGAAAAGCGTAAAGTGAGGGAGATAGCAGCAGGATGTAAAGAGGAACTTAAGTTCTTAATGTAGCTAATGATGTAGGAAGGATAGGTTAGAGGAGCTACTAGATAAGTACAGGGGTTGATACAGGCATTTAAAGAAAAGATCCATAACCTCATTTTGTCAGAAATTAAGAACTATATTCTTCAATTTTGTATAAGGAAGTGCAGATTTAGTGGATGGGTTTAGGGAGCAAACCCCCCCCACCAATTTTTCCTCAAATTAATAACTGTATTACTTAAAGTGGTATAATCAGGCATAGATTTAGGGGAGGGGTCTACACCCCATTTCATCCCTTCCATATTTTGTTTTTCAAAAATTAATAACTGCATTGTTTAATGCCATATATAGGCACAGATCTCAGGTGATTGAAGCCCCTTCACTGTTTTCAGAAGTTGATTAAAAAACATCCAATAATATTAAAAAGAAACACTGGATGTCAGTGTGTTTATTTGATTAGCATGTTAATTGCTGTAAAAAGCTTTTTTTTTTCAGTTTTTCTGAAGTCCACTGCAATACAATAATGGCCTCAGCCAATAACTGATATGAACATCAGTTAAACTTTGTCATGGTAAATATTCAAGCCATGGCTTTTTCCAAAGACAGTGTGTGTGTGTGCTCTAGACCAAGATTTCCCAAACTGTGTTCTGTGGAATACTAGGGTTCCGTACAATATATCCAGAGATTCTGTAAGAAATTCTGTGTAGTCAGAATAAAGGAGCAAGCCAAATATAGGTATGGCTTAAAAGCTTGTCAGCCCATAAATCGTACCATCCTGTATTCTCTTTGTCATTGGCTATTTCATTTATGGGCAGAGCCTAATTGATGACTTCCTGTAAGTTAATCACTAGTGGTAGTCGAGTGCAGTTTTTCATGGAAACAAGCTAGCCTTGATTTAACTTTTTAACATAAGAATGTTTCTTAAGGGTTCTGTCAATAGTTTTTGAGCTCAAAAGTGTTCCATGGCTAAAACAGTTTGGGAAATGCTGCTTTAGACTTTAGAAATTTCTTTTCATCAAAGTTATTGTTGTTTTTCAGAATTTGTAGTGCATACTGAAGGGGTTTAAACATTTTGGCAATAAAGTTAGAAAAATATTACTTTTAATCTCATTTCAGCCAACGTTTTGCCATTGCAACTTCATTGTAGCTAGTAGTAGTAGAACTGTTTTCAGTTAATATTGCTTAGGACACTTGCAGCTCTTATGACAAACTTATTATAAAATAAATTTTTCATTGTTTGGAAGTTACAATACTCATAAAAATGATGTTTACATATTATTGATATCCAAGATAAGTGAAAATGCAAGTGATATAACTGTATAAGTGATGACTTAATGAAAAAACAAACATACTGTTTACGAATGCTAAAATATGAATCTAGGTGTAAACTATATATTTTTTTCTAAATAAATTTCCAATTATTTAATTCTGATTACAAATTTTAAATGTTTGTCTAACTTTTTATTTTAATTTCAATCACATTACTATAAATAAAGATATAAGCTTCAAAATTGCTGGATTTTAACATTTTAACTTGACTCAGCTACCAATAATGATTTTTGGAGGCTTTTTAGTTAACTTTATCACTAAAGTTACTAGTAGTGGATAGTTATAAGTACAGTACACAATTATAGGGATATAAATTTCATCAGTAGTGCTAACAGAAGATCCTTCTTCCTTACAGCATCCTGAATTGTCCATTTTCAGTAACAGGTTGTTAAGGTATGAATCCCTAACAATGTTTAACATAATTTGAAATATGCATGAATCATATGAGTAAAATAATGTTTATACAGGTACTCCATACAGCCAGCTTTGACATCTCTCTATTATAATTTTATGAACATCACTATTGTTCCTGAAATAGATGTTATGCACGGGCCAGCTTTGAACAGCAACACAGCCAATTGGCATTATTACACAATTCAGTTCTAACCATTTAACTGCTAGGTTAACCGTTATTTCACTAGTTTGTTCTTATGTCCAATATGGCGGAATAGGTTATACAAAGTAGAGGTCTGATCTTTGGTCATCTTTGTTGCTGTCTTCATGTAGAATAATGTGGCTGCTAAATGAGAGCAACACTTTCCTAGTCCTGTTATACATGCATAATGTCCAGTCAAGACCTGGCTCTCTAGTTGAACTGCAACCCAAACACTCAAAAGGCTGTCAGACAGTTGTTGTGAATGACATACCTACAAACATATTCATATTGTATTAAAAGTATTTTCTTTCAGACAATGAAAATATCATCAATAGTAATACCAGCGCCACAAAATCTTCAAGCTATGGGTTTGAGCAGGGAACATTTTTTGATAAAAACCCAGGCAAGCCCATCTTATATCCATCCCAACCAATAATTATGAATGTAGGCTGAAATACAGCATTAATACATAAACTTTTTTTTAATGTGTGAACTACTGGTAATTTAACAACCTTGTTAGTCCTAATGTTTTTACCATTTAATTGTCAAACAGGATCAGTACTTCACAAATATGAAAACATAACTTTTGCTGTAAATGGTCACTGAGTCATTTTAATACATTAAACTGCTATTAATTACACATAAATCCACATACACATTAACAAGCTTTATTATTTCAGAAACTATAAGTATATTTAGGAGCCTGTAGCTGATGTAATGCAGTGCTTGTTTCATGAAAAATGTTAATATTTGGATTGAATCATGCATTAAAAGCTTTACTAGTATAGGGCCTATAAAATGCAAATGTAGATGTAAAGTAACATAATAATCCATGTGTTATGGTGTAAAACAAGTAGATCAAGATTCTAGGCCTAATACTCAAGATCTAGAAAATGTAAGCAACATTAGCAAATAACCTCACAAACAAGTCGATTCTTTTTAAGTTTAGAACAATAACAATTATCAGCACACATGAAATAATGCTAAGCAAATAAAGGTGATTAATTAGAACTCATGCAGGTTCAGTTTAATATTTTGTGTACCAGTTGTTTACCTTCAGATAAATTACAAAAACTGACAAGTCATACACTTTCCACAGTCTGACACTGTGCATCCAGCCTGTCACAAAGTATTTATAGCCATTTAAAATTTGTATGCCTTCAGTATGAGGCACAAAAACTAGATAACTAAAAATATGTAGCTATTCCATGTTGGGAATGTCCATAACTGTGTCTTTGTTTGTCAACATAACTAACGAAGTGGCACCAACACTTGTAGTCATTACCTGGGGAATAGAGGACAGGTCCATCATAGCTATTCAAAATTGCTGATGTTTTGGCTTGTCCCGATGTTCAGACGGTTCATCTAAATCCTGTCAAAGTGCAGATAGCCTAGTTGCTTTGCACCATAAAACACCAATCAAAGCACTAAACTCAAAGTTTTCCTGTACACAATATAATGTTACAGTTGGGAGTCATTATGTTTATGTCCAAAATAGCAGATGATAATCCTAGTTATTCTTTCAGTCATGTTACTGCATATTTCTACATCATGGAGCAATATCTGTACGTTTTGAAACATAATCTTATCTCCAAGAACGAAAGAAGTATTCAACACATGATGTAGGCCTATAGCCTAAACTAGTCACGTTTTTTAAATATTTTATTCGTGATAATTTCATGGTGAAAGGTTTATTACCTTTATACAAAAATTTTGGGTTTGTAAATGTCACAATGTTTTATGCATATCTTCATCAACAAAAAAATTATTATGAATTACCAGCACTTGTGTAATATTCAAAATTATAATGAATAATTAAAAATGTTTCCTATTTACAAAATTTAAACCTTTATTGAACTCATGTGGCTTCCACTTTAAAATGACACTCTACATGTATAACTTTCAACGTCATCTTCAAGAGTTATTTACAAGACATACTTTATATTTTTACCCCTTGTCATATTGCTTCACTATTATTTGCATATTTCCTTGGGCTATTATTCTTTAAATAATATATCTCACCATATATCAACATATTAACTTGCTGGTCCTTCATCTCTATTTAGTACTTCTTTTCCTTTTTTTATATTTCATTATTTCTAATGTTTCTCTAATATTTAGTGCCATAATACTAAGAGGCCGAGTTAAAATTAAAGTTTTCCCCATAATATTGTATGTTAGGTAGTTTTTACAAGGTCGGCTATAGCTGAAGTTTCTATTTTCTTATATAACCTTTATATTCTTGCAATCTGAGATAATATAATAGCTTTTATGTTCTTGCCATCTGATACTTGCACATGTAGAGTGTCATTTTAAAGCGGAAGCCCTACGGCTTCAATAAAGTTCTAAATTGTGTAAATAGGAAACGTTGTTTTTAATTATTTATTACAATTTAAAAAATTAGTTTTAGTACAGTAGTCTTGTGAAAAAATGTAGGGAAAAAAATGTTATTAATTGTATTTTCAGGTTATGGGTTTTATACAACTTTGCACATTGACACATTTTCATGTAGAACATTTTAGGATTAATTTACTCATAAATTCTTGTACCAGATAACAGGATTTCCTTTAGCTTTTCATACATTTTCATCCCACACTTTTAAGGCAATGTCATATGTTAATTCTAACTCTTTAAATAATTTTTAACTTGAAAATAGTTCAAAATTGATATTTTGCCATTTTCTGGCACTCATTTAATATAATTCATGAAGAAAAAGTTCATATTTTCATTTCTTCACAGCAAATAGTTTTGCCTATAAACAAAACAACATATTTGCTGATTTTTTTTTTCATTTTTCTGTCTGTCCCAAAGAATAACTAAGAAGCCTATCACCCCTTGAGAATATATTATCCATTTCTAGATTTTCAACCTTTTTCACCTGTTTGTACAGGTCTTGAATGAAACCTTGTTATGATGCCATACCAAGTGGTCTGATCATTTACTAATGAAACACAGCTGCAAAGTGATAGTTAAAAAATTAAATTGTCATATGTTAACAGAGTAAATAATATAGGTTTGAGATTTTTTTTTCTGTAAACTTTCTAATAGAGTAAATATGTAGGTTTGAGAGATTTTCTGTAAACTTTCTTTTTGTTGTGAATTGTGAAAGTATGTGTGTGTTAAACTATATCTGTTTGAAAGCTAGAGAAATTTTCTTATACAACTTAGAAATGGGTTGAATGGGGTAACCACGAGGACTTTATTAAACATTTAACACTGACAAACGTACAATGTTTGGAGAAAGTTTTTGTCATTATCAGGTGCAAGGAGTTTACCCAGACACAAGGATATATGTATAGTATATAGCATAGAAGTCACATGACTGAAGATTGCTTAAGGCATAATAAAGACATTTTGTTGATGTTGGATCTTTGTTTAAAATGATGGTGTTTTAACTTTTTAATAAATATACTATGGTTTTAATGTGTCGCTAGTAAACAAGTTTTTGTTTTATTATGTTCACCAAATAAAATACAATTTTCATAAGATCAGATAAGTGTTTACTGTTTTTTGAGTAAGATAGACAATTTCTTTTTACTGAATTCATGTTGACATTCCTTTATATTTCACTAGATGATTTTGAAAAGCTTCTTTAATCATACTCTCTAGGATTTTTCTCACTACAAAAATAAGACTGTTCTGTATTTTCCAGGGCAACTCTTATCACTCTCTTTAAAAACAGTAGAAATGTTAGCAATTCTCCAATCCTCAAACACATACCCAATGACTAGCAAAAATGAGAGAGAGAGGCGAACATACCTGATCTTTAACCTCCTTTAAAATAATGAGAAATGTCTAGTCCTATTGCTTTATTTTAAATCTCTTAATCTGTATTTTTACTACACAGGAATTAATATCTTTATGATTCAGAGGAATCCCAATACTTCCCAGAATATGCACAACATTGAAAATATTGCTAATATCCTCTCTTGTGAAACAGAAGAGAACATTAAAAAATACCTTGCCATCAGCATCCTTTATTAGTCAAATCCATATTCTTTTAACATTTTGCTTATTTAAATCCCTGCTATTTTGTTTAAACAAATTCACTTTCAGCCAGCTGTTTCTTATAAGCCACTTTAGATTTCCTAATTTTGTTTTTAACCAAATCTCTAGTTTTCCCATAGTTCAGAAAATCTTCCCTCTGTCAATTTAAACCTCTTAAACTTATATTTATCCTTGATTTACTCTTTTATGTCTTTAGTAAGCTGATTAGTTTTGATGTTCTGATTATCCTTTTCTTTCAGATGTCCAAGGTAACACCTCATACTTTTTTATAACAAAAACACTACAAGACCAAACAAGAGAGATGAGAACCTTAAGAAGATACCTAAAAGTGTATATTGAACTTCTGGTAGGTACTTATGTAAAGACAGATTGTGAAACCCATGTTTTGTAAAGTTTTATCATACTTTGACTTTATATAAGTTTTTGTATTGTCATGACACATAACATTTTAAAAGAAAAAAAGTGAATAGTTACAAAAACCTGATAATCTGTGTAGCTTCAGAAGGTAGATCTTATTTTATCAATAAAACTATGAAAATTTACAGTTTTTTTACTTATATTCCGTCTGTAGAATCTTGCATTATGGTTTATAATTGGTATACCAACTATCATGATATTATCATATATTAACACTTTGTGTGGAAGAACTGAAATGATGCTTAGACAAAGATATTTAACTGAGCAGAAGCTGAAAGTTTCAGATTCTTTTTTTCTTCTAGAGAAAACAAATAACAAAGGTAACTAACTATAGGTTCTTAAAACTGCCAGTTTTGCAGACCTTCTGTTAGATTTTTTAATCCGTCTTCTATAATGTACAAAATCCTCATCTTCAGCATTCAGTATGAGACACACACACACACACATTAAAGAAGCATAAAATTAATAACATGCCCCAAAACCAAATCTTGAAAAATGCACACATGACACTAATAATGCAAACTGTATAGGTGCACTTATAGTATGCATAGTGTACAAATACATATATTTCATGCTTACTATGCAGTATTAGCCATTTAAGCTGAGCCTTAGCTCATACCTAATTAGGTGTTCAATGATGGTTGGTTGCTCCGAGTCTTTTTTGTAGAAATTTGGATCATGACATAAAACTAAATAGGCTTTTTTCAAATATTTTCAAAGGGGACTAGTTCATAATATAAAAATGACTTATTGTAGCCTATTTTTAAAAAACAATCACACCACCTATTATATCACTTGTTACCTTTAAATTACCTGCAATTATATATGCCTTAAGGGTCACTCACAATTCAACATTAAAAATTTAATAAAAAATTATTGTAACTATTTCAATAATTTTTTTAATCAAACTTTTTATAAATTTGACAATTTTGCAATACAGAATATTTAGCTCCTGGATAAAAAATGTTTTAAATGTTACAACTTACATTTCTCTCATAATTCTTGGTGTATGAACTGTAAACATCACATTTCTAGATTTTTAAAATTTTTTGCTCTTTCCTAAGATTATATTTATTTCTCTGAATCCAATTTCAGTATCTTCCATAAGCATGATGAATATTTTACATTTCTGTTTATTCAGAAGAGAAATGTAACATTTAACACTCTTTAGTCAAAAACAACAGAAATATGAAAATTAGTCAAGCATTTGAAAAAATTTGATACTAGTATGATCAACTGTTATAGAAAATAATGAAGCAACTTAAAAGACTATTTTAAAAACTTCCAAAACAATTAGAAGCCAGATATTTTTCTTTTTTTTTTTGTTAAACACAAAGTTATACAATAGGCTATCTGTGCTGTGCCCAACACAGGTATTGAAACCCTGTTTTTGGTATTATAAGGCCTCAGACTTACTGTTGAGCTACTAGGAGTCTTTCCTTTTTTGATCTGATTTTGAGTGACACTATATCTACTAGAAAGCTACAGGAATATTCTTCTATGACAAGAAATAATCAATTGTAGAAATTAGCGAGTACAACAAGGCTAGGCCTGAGAAAGAAAACTAATCATATTACAGAAATTCCTTTTTATAATGTTGAGTGCAATGTTACATTTACTGTATTCAAAGAACATACACACAAAGACAATACCTTTATATTTAAAGAAAACAAATTATAACTATTAGATATAAATTGATCTTGACAAAAAATTTTTTGTCAACATATCTTTCTATGCCACATGATAAATGTAATTGTGACACTTTTTTGAAAAGTAAGGTCATCTGTTTCCAATAAATCTTTGAGTTTTTCTTTGTTTGTACGATTTATAGTAGATTTTTTTCAATAAGGAAGGAAACTGAAAAGTTCCCCAGTTACATGTTAAGGTGAAAAAGTGAAATAGAATATTTTTTAAAAACAAAGATTAGCTGTCTCATTCTTTATGTTATGAATTATCAACACAGTCTACTATATCATGTCAGACTGAAAGAATAAAAATATATAAAATTTAGTTAACCTTCCATTAGTAAATGTTACAGATAAAAGTAACTTTTTGATACAAATTGTATTATATATCTGTATCAATTACATCAATATATGATCTTTATACTACATGAAATAATCAATTCTCCCAATCTTACATGAGGACTCTCAATTTCTAAATGCTAACCACTACTGTAACCCTTATTTTACTTATTTTTATGGCTGATGATCACGCATCAGCAGTTGCAACATAAAGTGAAGCAATAATCGAAACAACGTTCATCAGTTCATCATGCCGTTAATATGTGTTTTTATACATGCAGTCAGTATGCATGTCTAAATCTTGAGTGGAATATATGCTTAAAAACACAGAAATCTGCACAAAAACAATGTTTGTTTTAGAAAATCTGTTTATAAATGGCCTTATTAGGTCATGGAATTATTGTGATTATGGTAAAAAAATATTGCTAATAGTGAGGAACCCAACATATGAATCAATGCATTCTATTTATTATAAACAAGAATAGTATATTAAATTAGCTATATTTGTTACTGGACTAATTCTTAGTTCTCATGCATGTACATAGCTCACTTTGAACAGAAGTTAATTGTAGCTGGAATTTCACACTTGAATAACAAGGATAATAATAATAATAAGTTTTAAAGGCCTAAAGACAAAAATATTCTTTAATAAAAATTATTATTGGGTTAGATATACTCATTATGTGATATTTCCTATAAACCTGAGTTATTTTCAGGGCGGGAAATTTACAGCAGCTACAGCGGCAATTGCCATCATATTTTTCAAAATGGCCATGGTGCCCTCAGAAAATCACGAAAATGCACCCTTTGGCATCGCTTTGGCCATTGTGCCCTCATCATCTAAATTTATATCACATAAAATGCATGTATTACAGAGAGTGAAGTTTTCTCTTTGATTGGCAGTAAAACATTCATGCAGTTTGTTCAGCCATACCATACCACTCAAACAACAAACCTGCAGATCTTACACAAACATTCACAGTGACAGCAATATGTGATGACCAAAGTCAGCACATACGCACACTGGTCAGAGTGAAGTGCACAGCTGCAAATACTCCTTGCATTAAACATCCCGAAAAAGGAACAAGTTAAGGTTAAGAGGGAGAATGCCGTGAAACTTTTTTTCTGTGGGGTCAAGTGCCAGAAAATTGGATTTTTTTTCCCCATCGGTAAATATGTATATTACATCCTGATTTTTAGCTATGGCATATGGGCTCATAGAATGGCTCCCAGTTTGTTTTTTCAAGTTCAAACTTTTAGCTCATAGTTCTGTTTTCTCTTGACTAATTTGAGATCTAATTACAGTTTACGATTCAGGAGGTCAAACCCTTTTGGTTGATGTATTTGACCATGTCCAAGGTCTCATAGATTAATTTACTCTAATCCTGCCTAAAAGAATTTCAAGTGCCATGGCTATAATTCACTCTTTGTTTAGAAAATGACGGAAAATGGGATATGTCAGTAATTCGACTTGATAAATTTTATGTGCAAACCCACCAAAGGCTTAGGCCTACTACATTAGCTAGCTAGGGTTAATTCCTGAATTACAAGTAGCGAGTTTCACAATGTAATGTGTGACAACACATGATTTATAGGTTATGAACATGAGCTATACTGTAGTGCAGGCCTAGTTTATTGTTTATCAGCACTCACCTACATTAGTAATTATGCAAACAAAATACTACTAGGAGTATTGTTTGGAAATACAATGCTTACTTTATGTCATGGCAATGTGTCTTTCTATCTGCTTGTCTATCAAGATGTTCATATGGGTGCTGTTTGGAGACCATGTAACTGATTTTCATCAATATTGGTCAAGTAGTCAGACATGTTGGGGTTGAATTTTGTTAGTAGAAATTAGGCTTTTAAACTTCTCCTCCTCAGAAGGATTTTGTGTGATCATTCTCAAAGTTAGACAAAGTAATAAATGGCTAGAGGTGCATAAAAGTTATCTACAATTCTTAGGTCAAAGGTCATTTGGGGTCAGGAGAAGGCAAATAAGATTTCTAGAAACAGAAATATTATAAATAATTTGTTCTATTTATGTGTAAGTCTGATTTTTATCAAAGTTGGATAAATTAGTAAGTGGATAGATATGCCTAAAATTTGTTCATGATTTGTAAGGTCACTAGAGGTCAAATCCAAAAAATCTTTAAAATGCTTCTCCTCCCAGGGATTTTGTTTGATCCCTCTCAAAGTTATAAAAGTAGTAAATGGAGAGAGGTGCCTAAAAGCTGTATACAATTTTCAGGTTAAATGTCATTAGGGGTCAGGAGGGGCAAAAACTAGGAATCTTATTAAGGTCACAGGGCATTTCATATAAGCATGATACCTCTTTTTCCTTTATCTAAATCCATCCACTGCATCAATGAAAGGGTTAAAGCTGATGAACTGCTACTTTATAAGTCTCATTGGTTAAAGTTAATACTTACCTACCTGATACACATAATCTGGGGGGATAGGCCAGCTTTCCAAGCCCCCATTGAAAAAAATGTATGCCATATTTACCAATCTAATTGGGAAGCTCATTTGTATTCTGTTAACATTAGTGTGTACTGTGCTCTCCCATGAATTTGTGTCCTTGAAAATAAAAGAAAATCCAAGTTCAAATGGCTTTGCCCTAAAAATGATGAATCTTAGCCTGTATTTTAAACTTTTTTCGATAAGATGTGAAAGTGAAAAACTAAATTTAATTTAACCTTTAGGTTTTGGTTGTTTGTTTTTGTCGGTGAGAGGTGACCCTGATAGACCTAACAGCCTTTTTCTTAAGAGTTCTTACATGAATTTACAACAAGAGTGAAAGTCAATTTACACCCATTTTGGTTTGACATTATACTCTGGTGTTATTAGAGTAAGCGTGTGTTAAAACAGTAAGTTAATATTTCCAGAAATTATTTACATGACAAAAAATTATAACTGGTTATTATTCGGTAAAACTTTAATTACAACGGTTTAAATATATATATTTTGTGTTATATTACATCAACAGAGAAAAAAGAAGTGCATACTGATTACAAATTAATATATTTAAACCTACTGTACGTATGAATCTATGACATACAAAATAGTGTATAGTACTACTGGGTCCATGTTTGTATGTGTAACAGTACTACTAGTACTATTCAAGCCTATTCAATCTTCATTTAGTTTTGTAGGAAATACTAAAAGGTCCAATAGAACTATGGAGGGGGGGGGGGACTGGTGCCATTTGGACATCCCGTAGCACCAGTAATGCCACTATTTCATATTTCACTAAGTAAAGTAAGTTATAAAGTTAGACATAAATATTAAGAGACTCAGCTTACAGCTATTTTCAGTCTAATATGTTAGCTCTCTCAAAAACTATTAGAAGTATTAACTTCTATTTAATAAAATAATGACTAAGACACATTTATATCTACTAATCTAAATATTATAATATAGCCTTACCCAAGTAAAAAAAAAGAAAAAAGACCTGATAAGAGTAGCACACAAACAACTGAATAAATTAAATACTAATAGTAATACTGTAGCACTAGTAGCAGTACACTTGCCACTCACAATAGGTTTGGAAATATAATATAAAATTAAAATCAACACTGGAGTTTGCACTATTGTCGGAGTACCACGACAAAATATAAAGACTAGTCTACCCAAAGGCTTAATAGTCTAAGGCATATATAACTTATGAATTAAACTAATAAATAATAGGAGTCTAGCACAATAACACTAACTTACTGGCTAACATAGTAACACTTTGTTCTCCTGAAGAAGAATAGTCAACTAATCGAAATCACTCAAGTTTTGGGTCTTATTTTAAGTCTACTACACTTTATATGTGATCCTTTGTGCTAACTCTTTCATCAAAACTGATATTACGGGATATTTGTATTTTTGAGTTAGTAATACTAATATTACTATTAGTATTAGTAATCGTAATTGACTTTTTACTCCCCACAATTTTCATTTTTAATAGTTTTAGTACAACCAGCTACGGTAGTACTATTACTAGTATTATACACTACTGTATTAGTGAGTAGTACTACTACTAGTAGTACTGACTCAGTGACCGTTGCTCTGTTACTGTTAGTACTTTACTATTACTTGTAGTGTACTACAGTAGCAACTAGTAAAGTATTAACCATAAGTCTCATTCTTGAGTCTTAACCTTGGCTTAATAAAAGTTCGAGTATTATTATTAACTTAATAGAATAAGACTTAATTATCAAGTAATGAGTTATTGATGACCAGGGCCGTCGAGAGTGGGGGCAGGCCCCGGAACCCCAGTGGGATCCAGGAGCTGAGCCCCTGATGGGAGACCAAGAGGGAAGCTGTAGACTTTTAGTCATTTTAGCAATATCTTAAGTCTTAATAGCACTGAGTTACGGCTTACAGTGCCAATTTCCTTTGTGAAATTTTCTGTGGACAGAGGCCTTTAACAAAACTTCTGCCAACTGCCAAATATTCTAAATTTAGAACACGGCGACCTCCTTCCTGATAAACCTCATGTAATGTGCAGTTCTGCATGTATATATTGCACTACGAATATTCTGCACATTGCCAGTTACAGTAGCATCTGCTGAGAGATCTTTCAGCAAACTAAAACTCATCAAGAGCTTCTTGAGGAGTACAATGACACAGGAGAGACTGAATGACCTAGCCGTCTTTAGTATTGAGATTGAACTTGTGTGGAGAATTGACTTCAATGAAATAATAAAAACATTTGCTTTAAAAAAGGCACGTAAAGCATGTTTTGTTTAGCTATCACAATTCTGCATTACTGAACTCATTAAAGTAATTCTTGACAATGTGTTTAAACTTTCAATAAATTATCCAATTAAATGAACAGATGTTTAAGTTTTTTTCTTTTCTCAAAATGATATTGTTGATTGGCTGGAATTTTGGACAATGCGTTGGAAAGTGCTCGCAGCATACAAATCTCTCTTTAGTGCGAAATATTTGTCTTTGACTTTAACTCGAAAATCTTTGTTTTTACTGTCAGTTGCATTACCATTACCGGCAGTTTTTGAATGTTCTATTGCTATAACAATGTTTGAAGGAAATTCCTTTATTCAGTGCAATCTTATGCTATTTTCCATTTTGAACTTGGCTTGTAGACTAATTTCGCATCAGTTTTTCTGTTGTTTGGATTCTTAGCTTAAGAGTATGCAAATTTTTAAAAAGTCGAGTTTAAAGTTGGGGCGTTTTTATGGACCCTTGGCCATGCATGGGCCTCAGGGTAGTTGCCCCCTCACACACCCCCCCTCTTGGTGGGCCTGCTTTTAACCCTTTCCAGATGGGTCAAAGGCCATGTCATCGTGTTTGTTGACTCGCATTCAAAATTTTATTCAACTACTATTTCATGAATTTATGTCAATAAGTTTGGTATCAAACTGTAGATTATAATTCAATATAGATTATAATTATAATTATA
>NW_013665614.1:1516906-1522762 GCF_000517525.1 Limulus polyphemus
GATGAGTTTTAGTTTGCTGAAAGATCTCTCAGCAGATGCTACTGTAACTGGCAATGTGCAGAATATTCGCAGTGCAATATATACATGCAGAACTGCACATTACATGAGGTTTATCAGGAAGGAGGTCACCATGTTCTAAATTTAGAATATTTGGCAGTTGGCAGAAGTTATGCTGGAATTTTGGACAATGCGTTGGAAAGTGCTCGCAGCATACAAATCTCTCTTTAGTGCGAAATATTTATTATTATTTGACTTTAACTCGAAAATCTTTGTTTTTACTGTCAGTTGCATTAGCATTACCAACAGTTTTTGAATGTTCTATTGCTATAACAATGTTTGAAGGAAATTCCTTTATTTAGTGCAATCTTATGCTATTTTCCATTTTGAACTTGGCTTGTAGACTAATTTCGCATCAGTTTTTCTGGTCTATGGATTCTTAGCTTAAGAGTATGCAAATTTTTAAAAAGTTGAGTTTAAAGTTTGGGCATTTTTATGAGCCCTTGGGCATGCACGGGCCCCAGGGTAGTCGCCCTCTCGGTGGGCCTGTTGATGACTTAAGTTATTTAGTTATTAATGACAATCTTATGACACTTTTGACAGTTCTCGATAATTCTGAACGTACACTAGGCATTAATATATTTCTACTTATCTGAAGCTTTCCTACGTCCTGTTTATAAAAGACTTACCTCGTCTTGAATAGTTCGATTTTCTTCGTTTCTGAACGACTCATTATTTGGAGATTTGCTTTGAGAATCAAGGTTAATATTAGGAATTACAACCGCCATATTGAACATCTCTCAAACTTGTGTCACGTGATCGATTGTGATTGGTAGAAAACAGTGGGCTCTGTGGTCGAAACATTTTGTAAGTAATATCAACTTCAATTCAGTAAATAAAATAAAAATATATCACATACGACTATACATAATAATTATCATATTCACTTAAAATAATACTGCCTCTTTCTCTCTGTTTATGTAGTATATGCCCTAAAATAAAATGTTCAAAATAAATACATAATACTAAAAAGAGGAGAGAGAGTCATTATCCACAACGTGATTCACAATTTTGCAGTTCGTACAAAAATATATTGAGGCATAAAAAAAGTAAAAAAGAACATTATAGGTGGTTGATGTTAAGCGCAAAGCTGTGATCTGCCCACCACGGTATCAAAACCAGATTTTAGAAAATATATTCAAATTTTCTTAAGTTTAATATGTGGGGAAAACAAACAAAAATGATATATAATTATAAACAATTCAAATATGGATGTATGCGATAAGTTAAAAGTTTGAAATAATAGTGAAACGAGTACTCGAATAATAACGCATGCTGTAATATCAGTTCTTTAGGAAGATTACTCTAAAAGTATATTACAATAAAGGTTAACTTATTGAGAGTTTGTTTGGCTTGTTATAAGGTAAAGCCACATTGGGTTATCTGCTATATGCACCGCGGGGAAACAAGCCCTGGATTTCAGCATTTTAAGTTCGTAGACTTACTGCTGTCCCATTGAGAACTTTAGTAAAAGAACAAACTTGTTTTGCTGTAGATGTTTATGACTAAAAGCCTTGAGGGATTGATTGTTGCATTATTAGCTCTGAGAATGAGTAAAATGGGAAATAAATTGATTGGTTTGGATGAGTGTGTGGTTCAGAAGTCTTTACAAGTTATTTTAAGGGATTCATTATTGCATCATTAGCTCTGAGAATAAGTAAAAATAAAAATCGTTAGTTTAGATGAGTGTGTGGTTCAGAAGTCTTTATCAATTATTATATATATAGTCTTCAAAATTATAAGCTCCGTCAAAACATGATTTAAAATTATTTCAGAATTATAATGAGTAAACACAGCAGAGTGATAAAACTGTTATATTATAAGCAACTCTTAAGACGATGCCTGACTTTTAATAGACTGTTGTGTGTAAATAAGTAATAAAGTAATAATTCAGCACAATCCTGTAAATAAAAGTGCCTAAAGACACTTAATATTATACTTGTAGCGCTGCTGTCGTTTAGAAGATATATCTTACAGAACCAGTACTTTAGAAAAAAAGATATTAGTGTGGTTTAGGCTAAGTTAATTACCATTATTTTATTTTTTCTTCTTTGTGATGGGGGTGACATGGCTTGTTGGTAAAGAAGTTCCACTCGCAATCTGCGGGGTCAAAGAATCGAATCTCATCACCAAACATAATCACCCTTTCAGACGTTGGGACGTTATAAGTTAGTGTTTTTGTACAAAGCTACACACTAGGCTATGTGCGCTCTGTCAGCCGCAGGGAATCGAACTTCGTATTTTAGCATGTCAGTCCAGAACGTTATCACTGAACCTCCACAGGATCGTATAATTTGAAAGCCAATCCCACTATTCGTTGGTAAAGCATAGCCCAAGAGTCGGTGGTGGGTGGTGTTAACTAGCTGCCTTCCGTTTAGTCTATCACTTCAAAATTAGCGACAGTTATCGCAGGTACTCCTTGAGTAACTTAGCACGAAAATTAAACAAACTTTTATTTTTACTAATTATACCCAATTCATCCTGTCTTTGATTTAACATTAATATTTACACACGCGTTTTTCCAGATTATAAAACTATTTACAAGAGCTAACTTGTGAGTTTGAAATGTCTTTTCTCATTTCCAAAAAATCTAAACTTTGCGAACAAACATTATGATATAATTCAACAAATATTTACGCGGAGTATAAAACTTCATCGTGTTTGTGCATTACATTTTGATGAAAAATTTATTTGTTGTACCGATATCGTAATGGGAGTTTGGGTGTGTTGAATTAAAACGATTTTGAATAAATAAATCATTAAACCGCGTGACAACCACAGCCGAGATAAAGTCGTGGTGAAACAGATGTATCAGAATTACATTTTGATGCCACCGGAAATTAATCACTTTTGGAAAGAGTATGTAACTGTCTTTTTTCACGTTAAGTATTCATACACTCAGATCATGAATATGTGTTAAGACTGTGTATTTATAATTTCCAAGACTGGAGTATCCCTTGTACTAAATCACACTTGAAAAACAAGGCAATATGGATCAAATAACTTAACAGGTGAGACTCCACAAGCGTAAGTGATAATGGCAAAACAGTCGACGTGTCTGAGGCAACAGTATGCAATATAATGAAGAAGGATCAACCGTCGCATCCCTCAAGCGGCTGGGGAATAAAACAGTTATTCCATGCTATTACATATGAAAACATTCCAGTCAAGCCTCTAGACGAAGCACCTATGGATATCTTTGCGATCAAACTGTTGGAACAGGCACTGGAAACCTGTCGTCCTCGTAAACTAGATGGCTTATGGGAACCCTGCCAAGAGGAAGGGTGTGTGTGGCGTTTCAAGATTTTTACTTGGGGGTGGTGTTAATTTTGGGGCAAAAAAGAGTAAGTGAATGGGGTCAGATTTATTAAATACAAAAGAAATAGGTTTTTTGTCCTTACGAAGTGGCTCTTTATTCTTTATAATTAGATATATATATAAAGAAACTACTTCGGGTTCTCTGTCCATAATTTCTTGGCGGCCTGATGCTGTTTCATATTACAGTTAAACTCATCCCTAGGTCTCATCTGGTTGAAAAAAAACCACTTTCATGTCAGTGGGAATCACAATGTGGGGAGAAACTTAAAATTTTAAAGACTAAATCCTGATATCTCAGATGAGATGGAACTGCTGAGGGGCAGATCTCTTCAAAAGAGTCTTCCCCTACACAGGATACAACCCTGGCTGCAGGACTCTTGTTGAGATGCACAACTGTTAGGTAGAGACGGATTGGACGCATCGATATCGATTGTAACAACGTGGTAATGCTTCAAATGATTTTAATATAACCTATTCAACCTTTATATATCATATATTCTGTAGGTTTCTTAACTAGTTTTATAATAACCAGAAACAAATTAACTACTGCAATTCGGAACATTGCCACCAGTTAATCGAACATTAATACACATGCTTAAAGGGCTCGGATCAAATTTAAAATAATATCAAACATTCTTGAATTCAAATAGTTAAAATAAACCGAATAATGGTAAATAAGCATTATATGTAAATCAACAGATGAAGTATCAATTAAAATCATAAGATTTAGAAGAATATATGTTACGTATATCAAATACATCTTTTCACTTGTATATATAAGTATGTTAACAGATAGCTGCGTTCTTCTATCCTATTATATCAATATATAAATAGTACAATGTCAATATATATTAACCAATGTGAAAGATACTTGTTCAAAATCCAAACATATGAAGAATACATTCAACATCTCCACACTAGAGGTTAACCTTTATATTTGTTCATTTTAGGTTTATTTTTCCTGATTAAAATGGATTTTTAATCTTTCGGTCAAGAAAACTATGACATTTAGATAAGATTTTGTCATCTCATAAGATGTTATCTGCTTATGATATTCCATGTTCTTTTCCATAATGATCAGCAATTGCTTATTAGTATCGAAGTTGTGGATGTCAAGTACGTGTTCAGATATTATATCACGTAAGGGTGAGTTCGTTACTCCTATATACGTACAAAACAACGTTCCTATTATAGCACCGACCATGTAGTCCATAATTAGCGGCAATACACTTATTTTCTACACACTGTGTTTCTTTCTTTTATGCTGAACTTGTTATTAAAGATTTAAGGGGGTGATTAAATCTTTAATAACCATTTGAATAGATAAATCTTATGTTATATTTATTCTCTTCAGTTTTGAGGTGATGTATATCATATTATTACTCATATACAATATCATCAAAATAACCTGGGTTTTAAATGTGCATTCCAAATGTTCATGGTTCAAGGAACTTGTATGTTTGGTTTTTGGCTATCAAAATCTCTTATTATGTTTTGTATAGAAATCTGTAGGTAAGCATTTTTTTCATAAAAGAGACATCGAATTTTCTCTAGCCTTCTTTTTTACTATAAACTTTATTAATTCAACGGAGAAAAGCAATAACTGCGCCTCTTTTTACTAAAAGGGGGATGATATAAGTGAAAATGGAAGAAAAAGACCTTAAGTAGATTTCTTGCTAAAACCACCGATAATGATTTCCCCATTCTCAGCATGTACAGAGAGATTGTTTTCATGGAAATTAACATGTAACTCTAAATTAGGATTTCACGTTTCAATTGGCTTTGAATTTCGCGCAAAGCTACACGAGGGTTATCTGCGCTAGCCATCCCTAATTTAGCAGTGAAAGACTAGAGGCAAGGCAGCTAGTCATAACCACCCACCGCCAACTCTTGGGGTACTTTTTTACCAACGAATAGTAGGAATGACCGTCACATTATAACGCCCCCACGGCTGAAAGGGTAGGTATATTTGGTGAGGTGGAGATTCGAACCCGCGACTCTCAGCTCGCGAGTCAAGCGTCCTAACCACCTGGCCATGCCGGGCCTTCACATTTCGAATATATCATTTATGAATCTGCACCAGATTTATGGGCTTATCCAAGAGATAAGTAGTTTTAGCTCAATTATGTGCATAAATATTACAGGTAAGACTACTGCTACTCTATTTTTCGTACTAATTCTTTGAATTTGTTTGTAACATTCCTCGTAAATCTTACACCAACTCGTTACCTTGTACAAATCTCTTAGCTCATTCTAACCAACCAGTTACAAATATTCAGAAGTGCTAATTCATTTTTTTCTCATTGTCATAACACAATTTACACCTCCTCCAATCGGAATATTGAAGTACAACCGAACAACATTCAGAGTAAATCAAATATAACTATTTTTGATGACGAGGAACCCACTTTGAGACTAATAATGGTTGGAGACAGCTTGAATGGGTAATGAAGAAAACTTTGATACAAGTTTAACATAACA
>NW_013665614.1:1522881-1531030 GCF_000517525.1 Limulus polyphemus
TATACTAACTACGTACGTTAGTAGTATATATTATATATATATATATATAAGTTTTTCTTCATTACCCATTCAAGCCGTCTCCAACCATTATTCAAATATAACTATATTTAAGGAAATGCGAGATATTATGTAATTTTTCAAGAAAATTACATTCAATAACAGGTGCAGGAAGTCTATCCATGATATACTTGCCATAATTGCTAAGAGTGTAAGAAGTAAATCTAACTTATGATTTTTAGGATGGCTGTACAATTCAGAGACTCGACTATTATATGGTTTTAAATAGTTCATTAGTTGTGAAGAAATATAAGTATCTTTCTTCAATTCATTTCAAAGAATTTTACTTTTCACTTCAAGTATTTTATCAGGTTCTCTGTTTAATGTTAGATAGCTGTTTCCATTTAATAAATGATCATAAATATTTCGCTTAATAACTATCCTTCACTAAAACTATGAATCTTTTACTTTTCTCGGATTTTTTAACTATAATGTCACTGTCACTTTCTTAATTTATAAAAAGCCCTTTTCTCTGGAGAAGATAAATTAAATTTCAATATGTAATATGAAATTTTCCTAAAATGCACGATACCCTTCAAGAAAGTCATGCCATAGCGTCTTTAGGAAAGGTCAAAAGGACGGTTCGAAAATGAGTTAACCGACAATGGATATCCATTTCTTTGTTCTGATGAGTCTCTACTGTTTCCATCCCAGATTTTTAGTTTTAATGTGATTTTAGATACGTACGTTAATATTCGACTAACTGATGACGATGTCCCAATTTAGTTTCAGATGGGTTAGCGAACTTGTAGGTTATTGTTAACTACTGATGAAGCTGTACTAACGAAATATTGAGCTAATAAAGATATATCCTGGAGATATAGGTCGTTCTCTTATTTACATTAAGAGAAACGTTTATTAATAAACTCCGGTTTGTGTTAAATAAAGTTAAGAATAATAAATTATATTCGGTTGAATAAGTGAAGTTTCAATGAACGTTGAAAGAATTGCTAGATTTAAACTTTGCTCTTCTGTAACTAGAAAATAAAGTGCATTTATTTAGGTATATATATACATATATTACTTTTCGTGCAGATGTTATCCATGTAGTTAGTTGTATCTTCGTAAACAGAGTATGGTTTGGGTTGGTTTGAATTTCGCGCAAAGGTACACGAGGGCTATCTGCGCTAGCCGTCCTAATTTAGCAGTAATTGACCAGAGGGAAAGAAGCTAGTTAACACCATACACGGGCACCTCTTGGGCTACTCTTTTATTAACAAATGCTGGGATTGATCGTAAGTTCATAAAGTCCATACGGCTGAAAGGGCGAGCATGTTCGGCGACGGAGTTTAGAGCCCGCAACCCGCAGATTGCGAGTCGATTGCCATAACCACCAGGCCATGCCACGCCAAACAGGTTATAAAAGTTGGTAAATCTTCATTATACAAGCCCCCAGTGGTACAGCGGTACGCTAGAAACCGGTTTTCGATACCCGTGGTGGGCAGAGCACAGATAGCCCTTTGTGTAGCTTTGTGCTTAACTTCAAGCAAACAAACAAATAAACATCTTGTTTCGTCAAGTTTCTAAGTCAGATGCTAACAATGTAATAACTACAGAAAATAAGTGTGAAAAGGTGAGAAGTATAAACTCTGACCATAAATTGTTTGGAACTTTGTGATCAATACTAACAGAACTACACATTTTATTTTGCATTTTGCAATATTTTATTTCATTATACTTTGATAACTTACCTACAACCTGGATGAAAGGGTTAATGACCCATTCTTCTAAAGGTGGGCAACACTTCACGAAGTTTGAGATTTGTAAGGTCGGATTTGCTAGAAATAGTGAAGTTACGGAAATTCTGCCAAAAAAAAAAAGGAAGGGAACGCCGTTTCAACGCGTTCCCGCACCACTGGAAGCCACAGACGCAATACGTAAGTTATCTGGATTTTCTTCTCTACAGATCATCAGAAGCTAGATGCCACTTATATGCCGCTTTTCAGCTATCCAGAACATGCCAAAGTCGAAAACAGACGGATAGCCAAAACCGAGATTTCTTAGTTTCGTTCATTCTCATCTTTCTTCAACAGGCCTAGAGCCTCTCTAGTTCTAGTATTATTCATAATTTTATCATCATTTGATAGAGCAAAACAGTCTTCACGATCTTTGACTACCTGTTTTATTATTATTTTATGCAAAATACAAAAAAATAAATTATAATTCTAGTGTAAACGATGTTATTGCACCTTGAAGTTAGCTTTCTTAAAAAATCTAGTATTCCTTGAAAAGCTCAACTACAGGGTGAAACAGGAATTACCAGCCAATAATAGATGAACACTAGATGACTGTAACATTCATAATACTCATTGCTTTATACACTATACAATTGGTGTCTTTAGGGAACCAACCCCTATATTATGTATGAAGTGAAGAAGTAAAAAAAACATCAATCCAGGTAATCAGAAGCTAGATATGAAGAGCTAACTGGGGTAGTCGCTCTATTTCTGGTGCAGATGCCGCTTTTAAGCTATCCAGTGCTTCTCAAAGTCGAAAACAGGGGGATAGAAAAACCATGATTTTTTAATTTTTTGTTCATCATCATCTTTCTTCAACAGGTCTAGCGCCTACTTAGTTTTAGCAGTAACTATAATTTTATCATCATTTGATAGAGCAAAACAATCTTCACGATCTTTGACTACCTGTTTTATTATTATTCTATGAAAGATTTACAAACCTTTCGAATACACTCTTTATTTTAGTAACCGACGTACGCCATCTTATAAAGAAATGAAACAAACAAGTATCAGGAAAAACATTTATCGCAAAACAAAGAAAATATGTAGGGCTGGCTACGAACTTGAAGAAAAGAACCAAACAAGATAGAGGTGAAAGTGGACACATCACTTGATCCGGCTAATGGTCACATAGCAGGCTAAGCTGTCTCGACTTTACATGAATAATAAAATCCTTACATTACTGGCTTCCTCACCGGCAAAACAAATACAACCAGAATTTCCAATCGTAAAATGTTACTCTGCGGTGAAATAGCCATAAAAGTGGTATTTTAAAGTTAACTGAAGAAAAGGTATAATGATGAAAGATGATATTCCACTCAAACATCTAGCTTTCGATAGATAAAGTGGGGAAGCCAGTAATGTAAGAACTTTATTCTTCATGTAAAGTCGAGATGGATTAGCCTGTTATGTGATTATTAGCCGGATCAAGTGATATGTTCTTGTTTATCTATCTTCTTTAGTTCCTTTTTTTTTCAAGTTCAGTAGCTAGCTCTAAGTAGCTTTTTTATTTAGCGATAATTTTTTTCTAATATTTTCTAGTATTAAATTAACAAACTGGCTTCTAATGAATCCCAGGCACGATATAATCTTCTAAGTAACCATTGTGCAATAATTGGTTTAAAGAAAATACCTAATAGCTTTTATTTTTGTTGATAAAAATTAATTGATTCGATATTCGAGCATCAGTCATAATTACAATTTTCAGAATGGATTATTATTTAACTCTTTACTGAAAACACTGAAAGTTGTGGAAAGTTTAGATAAACTTTAAATGTTCTTTAATTGCAAGTCATGTTTTTTAAACAGAATACAAAAATTATAATATTATGTTTATTGCTACCTGTTTGTCTCTGCACAGATCAGAGTTTATTTTGAAGACTAGACATTAACGCATACGAAACGTTTAGTACAAGTTGTAAAATAACTGTTGTTGCCGTTTTCTTCGTGTGAAACTATACAATCGGCTATCTGCACTGTGTACACTGTGGAGAATCAAACTCCTGATTTTAGCGTTGTAAGTCCGTAAACTTTTGTTTCAGGAAAAAGCAGGGAGGTATTCATACGAAAAAACAAAACAAAAAACAAAATACGTGAAAGATGGCAAGTTTCATTCAAGAACTCAGAGGAGAGAGCTTATCAGGTGTATAACTCCATAAGCTCTTTGCTGATATTTTATACATCTGTTCACAAGAAAACATTTGCATTCAGAATGAGAAACATAAACACCATACTCAAAATGAGAAACATAAACACCATACTCAGAATGAGAAACATAAACACCGTACTTAGAATGTGGCATTAATTGAAATGAGTAATTCCATTAGTTGTAACTATATTCACTACTAATGAAATTACTTATTAATTAAAATAAGTACTTTCATTAGTAGTGAATACAGTTACCAGAAACTATACAAAGACATGTATTGCATTCAAGCTATCTCTTCATGGTAGTTTAATTTAGGGTTTTTTAACAGAAACAAAACAAAATATTTATTTTAGATATTAAAACAATTATTTTGGTAATTACTGTTTGGCTGGTTACACACAACATATTAAAGGGTCCAAGGCTGATCTTGATCGATACATGAAAATCATTATTTTTTGACGGTTTTGTCACTACACACCAGTAGTATTAAAAACTGGCTAGAGTGGGTTTTAGAACAATTCTTAAATTAAATCGTAAGTTCGCTTAAACGCTTATTTGGGAAGAATTATTGAAACTCATATGTGTAAAGTTTGATTATTTGAAATCATGTCCGTATCCAAATTATTTTTCTTTTCCTTCTTTCTTTTCTCTCATTGGAGGAGTTTATCTTAATAACAGAAGGATAAGAAACCATAATACGGACCATAGTAGCATGACTCAATTCACCGTTCACTTATGAAAATAGAATTCCATAAAAATAGTATTTATTTTATGCTAACGTAACTAATAAGTGAACGTATAGATTTACTTTTGAGGAACAATTTTGTGTGAACGCAACAATTTACAATAATTAAGAAAATAATATTGTTAAGTTAATTTATATAATCACCAAAACATTGTTCTTGTGTAACTTAATAGTATAAACCGTTAATAAGAAATGTGATAATACTGATAATATTGTTAACAATGCATTGCTCTATAGAGTAGCGTTACTTAGTGAGTTCTGTTTAAAGTTTTTGTTTGTTCGTTGTTGTTGTTTTTTGGAGAAAGAGAGCCAACAGCGATTTTGGAAGGAGCTAAGCCCTTGTTCCCCAACTACCAATATTCTGTGGCTACAGGTCTATTTGGAAAGAAAATATATATCTTCTATTGTAAATGTTATAATTAATAAGTAGATGTGTGAAAACAATAAGCCCCCAATGGCACTTACAACGCTAAAAACATTTACATATGTTACAATCACTCCACACAACGTTACATTAGATCAAAATTGAATTTCACTCCTGTTTTAATTTCTGGTGAAGTTCTGATAAGTAAAGACCCGAACATTACTCTTGTTAAGAAAAATGTCTGTCAATAGTGTTCGACACCACTAAAATATGGTTAAAAATATCCAGTTAAAAATAAATAAATAAACGAACTTTGCTTCAAATGTTTGAATTTGTGGGGAAATTCGAGGCCAAAATCAAGCTCAAATAATTTACTGTAAGTATGTATTTATTAAATTGATTTTAAAATGTAACAAGTTAAGGCTATCCATAATCGCTCGACATTTATTTAAAAAATACCTTTTAAATCCGAAAGTCTGTTATTTCTGACATGAAACTACAAACTCTGGAGCTTTTATTTAAAAGCCCTCGGTGAATCAGCAGTAAGTTTATAACTTACAACGATAAAATCCGGAATTCGAGTCCACGTAGTGCCAGAGTGCAGGTAGCTCATTATGTCGCTTGAACTAAAACAAACTGACTTTATTTAAAAAACCAAGGGCAAAAATATATATTACCTATGGTATTGCCTTATTCCTTGCACTATATTCTGAACAATTTGTGTAAACATTTGTTAAATGTATTTAACATGACGTTATAAATATTTAAATGTGTCACAGGCTTTAACATTTCCAAGAACTGAATATCCTGAACTTTAAATCATTGTTGTTTGTTTTAGGCGCAAAGCTTCACACTGCATGAGCTATCTACAGAAAGTCAAACCCAGGATTTTAGCGTTGTAAGTCCGTTAATTTACCGCTGACCTAACGAGGAACAAAATGATAAGGAAACAAAATTTGATAGAAAAAAAAGTGTTTTATGAAATTAGATTAACAAAGTTTCTTAAGTTATTTATTATATTTAGGAACAATCAATTTTTTTACCTAATTAACACCCATTGTCTCCTTTATATACATATAATGGAATAAACGGTTGCTTTAGTAGTGTGTTTCTTTAGCCGCTCAGTTTGTAGATTTAGTTTTTGTCAGCAGTTTCTTAGTCTTCTTAACGCATACTGATGTAAACTGAATAAAATAATATCACATTCCAGTTGAAGTTGTACTAGGACTAGAAATCATACGAAAACGTTAAATTAGCAAAACCCTGACCAGTTAATTTATTTTTAATAAGGCACCCACAGTGAAATGTTTACAAAATAAACAGTTAGCAATGCGAGATATTTCTTAAGTGCTAGTATTTAGTGAAAAACAGTAAACATGTTTCTGGTGTTAAGAATACCTCGTCTGATCAACTGAGTAAACATCTTCTATCCCGCCAATACCGTGAGACATGCCTAAAAGAAGATTTAGGATCGTTAGTTGTGGACAGGAAAAAAAATATAAGATGCGCAACATTACAGCCCAAAATATTGTGTAGAAGTTTATAATACAGCCATATAATTTTCAAAAAGAACTGAACACAAAACACTCCCCAGAAATAAAAAAGTAGGAAATTCAAAGTAAGCTGCGCTACTTCCAAAACTATGCAATACTAAGTACCTTCCAACATCATTAAACCACAAAGTATGTCAAGCACATTCTTAAGTCACCAAAAATACTCACGTTATCGATAATATTTAAAAAACAACAACTAATCTTCAACAAGTTTAAATATACGAAGTGTGAACTAATGTTTGGTGTTACAAAAAACAATAAAATATCAAATACTCTCCAGTACTGCTAAAAGTACGAAATACCAAGTTCTTCTATAGTGTTACTAAAATAACGATATAACAAGTTCTCTCCATTATTAGTAATGGTGCGAAACACTAAGTATAGCATCTGGTATTATTGAAGTATGAAATATTCGCTTATCTTTTAAAGTAGATGGTATAGAGGTAAAAGTTTGAAAAAAACAATAAGAAGTCCTATATATGGTTTCCTACCTGTGCGTTATTTGCTGCTGTGATTTTCGGCGAAAAGTAATCGTTTCTCATCTGACGACGCTGGGTTCTTCTTTGCCTAGGCCTTAGAGATCTCTAAAGCCACGAAAATAACTTGATTACTACACGTACTTTTATATTATAATTGTCTTTATTTCTTCATTAACGTTTGTTACTAGTATTACTAAAACGGTTAAAGTGCCGCTATATGTACTACCCTTTGATTAACGAGAAAAGATTTGTTAAATAATTTAATTCTGTCTTTGTATTTATAAATTTTACTATTATTAAACAGACCATTGCTCTTTTGTGTTGAATATAAGAGTTTCTGACGCTAACTACTGTAAGCGCGGTACATTCAGGATCCTCACATACTTTAGAAGTTCTACATGATACCACAACATATATGAAACGAACAATGAGACTATTGGAAACTCATAAGATATTTAGCACAGAGAATTAACCCTTTGCCTATTCGCTCTTCAATATTATTCTGTAAATTGTTGACGAGGTCACTATTAAGTTAACTCTTCAACAATATTTACCTGTCTGCATGTCAGATGTTGTTTCACTTCTATGAATAAAGCTAACACGAAAATATACTACAACAATTGCTTCTTGTAATGTGACAGATAGGAAGCTTTTATAGGTTGTGTAAAAACACACTCTAATAGAATTTTACTTGATATAAACTTAGCAACACAAAGCTTCAGCTACTAACGATGTATTAACATGAACAATATTAACAAAAAGGTTTGATGAACTGATTAATATAGTATGGAAAATGAAGGTCGGAAAAAGTGAAATTACTGTAAAAAGTGTATTTTGCAAACAATTAATTTCTTATCCTCCTAGGAATGGAATCTGTAATTTGTTTTGTCCAGCCACTCGCCTTTGTAAAGAACAAAGCTAATACAAATCTAACTTCGAATTAAAAAACGGGGCGATAAGAAAAGAACATAAGTTTGGATCTGTCAACCGCGTATTCAATTTAGTATTTCTGCAACACAAACATAGGATAAATATATATATATATATATATATATAATAGAAAGGT
>NW_013665614.1:1531939-1569094 GCF_000517525.1 Limulus polyphemus
GGAAAAAGTGAAATTACTGTAAAAAGTGTACTTTGCAAACAATTAATTTCTTATCCTCCTAGGAATGGAATCTGTAATTTGTTTTGTCCAGCCACAAATAAAAATTCCAACTAATACAGACATTTTGTTATCTTTTCCTTCTAAGGATACTTGTAGAATAATTAGCTTCAGCTAAAACCACTATTAGATCAATGTTATTTAATTATTAGGATATTTTTAATTCTTTACTTTAAAACGTTAACACTTTAATCGTACTATAACACCAGCAGGATAGTACATTAATTGGTTACCATTATTTTCACAAAGGAACAAGAAACTTAGGATTTCTATTCCAGAAAATTTACAAATAGAAATCATTTTTAAATTGATCAAAGTTTAGATTAGCACTATAATTTAAAATACACAATACTATATTGTCTATCAATGAGGATGCTAATAATTACATTCGGGAAATTGATTATCGACTAGTTTTACCCATAAATGGAAATCAAAATGTTTTCTGTTACTAGATAATATCACAATTTATCTAAGGAATAAATTAAAAATAAATAATGTAATTCAAAAACGTCATAAATAATATAAAACTCTGATACATAAATTTGCAATCATCACTGTGAATTAATCAATACTTATAATAGGAATTAATTTAACAAAAACATTTTTTCCCTCAATCGTAAAGCACTAAAATTAACAATTTTACAATTACTGAACTAAGTGGAATAGTTTCTGACAAGGGTAACCATTTCAAATTTTCTGTATATGTAATGTACTCAATTTTGTTTACAAATATCCGAAATACATTTCGATTCAAGTTCAAAATTCAAATTAATAAAGACTAAACGTAATATGTATGAATGATTTGATTATATTAAAGAATATCATGGAAGATATAATTAAGTTAAACGACAAAGAATATTTTCTGGATAATAAAAAAAACAAATAACATTGAAATGTTTGGAAAGTTGATGTCAAATAAAAATACCTTTTCTGACTTTAAAACGTTATTGTGACGTAAAAAAATCAACAACAAAACTAATCTCAACAAATTTGTCAAAAACAATTAAATAAAAATTGTCAGCAATTGATTTTACCAAAAAGGAAATTTTACATCTTTGAATTATAAATGTATATATATATATATACAAACAATAATAGACCTACCTATAAGGGTTAATTTTATATGAAACTGTGAAAACCTTTAGCTATATTATTATGAGTCCAATTTTATATTTAAATGCATACCCTCTAAAAAATGTCAACATGTGTTTATTTTTCTGAACAATCATACAATTGTTGAACGTCTTCAAAATATCAACATACCGTACTTGAAGTAGAAGAAACACCATCCTCATTCAAATCTGTCAGTATTCAGTATTCATATTAAATGTCAGAAAATATTTTTCAACTACTGTGTTCGACAACGAGAGATATTGCAATTTCACATGTCTTTATTTACCATTTTACAAAAATGTGCTCTTTTTTGTTTTAAATTGTAATTCAATTTCCTCCGTAATAAACGATACCAAAATAAATATATTAAATGGTTTATTAACATTACTGTTGGCGGAAATTTTTCACTTGTTTTAAAGTTTAACTTGAATATCTCACCTAGCTCTATTCTGCTTAATATATATGTAAATTTTCAAAACTTTCAAATTTCGTTATCTTACAAATGTTTTAAACATTTCTGAGGGTTTCATGTGGTTAGTAGCTTGGGACAAAAATATTCTTATACCTGCTTGGGGTTATAGAGCGAATAATATTTTCACCAACGAGCACGAGCCTTTGAGATTTTTAATTATCATATACTTTTACACGAACCTTTGACATTTTTTACTGTCTTATAATTTTCATAAGATTATAAGACAGTCCGTCTGCCTTAGTGCGATATGTTTAGTGTTGACGAAAATTCTCAATATGGCATGTAAAACGTTAGGTATATAACCTTCTTTTCGAAATAAGATTAGCATCGGTACTGTATGGCCAGGTGGTTAGGGCGCTCGACTCGTAATTTGAAGGTCGTTGGTTCGAATTCAAATCCCACCAAACTGTTAGGGTATTATAATGCGACGGTCAATCGAAGTCAGTAGTGTATACTTTTAATCGATTGAATTCATTAGATTAAGTCATTAAAATATGTGGTAAGGGTTACCTTATCCATATGAAGGTTTGGATAGTCATCTACATTTCGCGCAGAGCTACACGAGGGTTAATTGCACTAGCCGTCCATAATTTAACATTGTAGGACTAGAGTTACTTAGTCACCAACGAATAGTGATCAGTTATTTTTGGTGGACGTTTTCCCAAATCCAATGAATCGTATGTTGTGATTTACAAAGTCAGTTCCAAAAAAAAATTAGCCGAATATATTTAGAACTTTCTTTTTAGAAGTATATTTTTGCTGATTTCAAAAGGTGACACTTTGCAATTAATAGTGACTAAAAAGTTGAATTTTTTTTTGAGATGGGCATTTCATCTCCGTCATTATAACCCCACAAGTAATTTTAACTACGAAAAAAAGCTTTTACAACTTTGGGGGAGCTGGAATTAGGTATGCCATTACGTATGGAAGTTATTAAAATGTAATTTAAATACATCTTATTTATTGGAAATAAGATATTTATTATAGTTGGATTGGGGCTTTTACCCCTGATTCCCTGGATCCGTCGCAATTGTAATATCCATGATTCCTTATACCTACTACAGCTACTGTCATATATCCATACACACACACGCACACACACACACATATATATATACACGGTTAAAGTCATCTCATATGTTTGTTATCTTTAACCTTTTCATAGTGATAACGTACAAAGTACAGCTTAACCTACGGACTTACACTCGCGTGATTGTTTTTAAAATACAAAAACTAATTCTTTACTATGTTTAACCTCAGAAGCAATAAAATGACCGCGTTTATGTGATTAAATATTATAGTAACAGTGAGTTAATTTAATGAAATACTTCTAACAGAGTAATATTTATGTTGTACAATAAATACCGTAGCTAAACCTAATGTTTATTTTATGCAATGGAAAATTTGTCTATGGGAAATTAAAACGATACGTTTATTTGTTGTTCTGAAGGATATGGATTAATTCACTAAACTTATGCTAATTATGTTTAATGTATTTTTATAGCTCATGCTATATTTAGTGTGGTTGGTTTTGCCCAAGTTGGATTTTTCATGGGCCAGTTTATATTCTCTCGCGCAGATAATGTTTCCCAATAAATAGATTATCCAAAAGTACAATTAAAACATATCAACTAGGCCATGATTATCCTTAGTCTTAAGTGAGTAACTACTACAGATGGAATTGTTATGAGGTTGGCACACCACATTGTAATGATAGAAAATGATCTGAAGAAATGAAAATTGAGAACTAAGTGGGATTCTGTCTTTTGTTACTGCCAAACATCCCACTCTTACATACGAATGTGCAGAAATTGTGTGGGATTCTCTCTATTGTCATGGCTCAAGAATATTGCCAACTATCCTGTCCTTATAAACTAATGTGCAGAAACTTTGTGGGATTCTGTCTATTGTCATGGTTCAAAAGCCCTGCCAACTTTTCTGTCCTTATAAATTTATGTACAGAAATTGTGTGGGATTTTCTCTATTGTCATGGCTCAAGAGTACTGCTAACTATTCCGTCCTTATCAACTGATGTTTAGAAACTAAATAGTATTCTATCTATTGTCGTGGATCAAGAGTCATCCAATTATTCCGCCCAAATAATGTACGAAAACTAAATGGGACTCTATCTGTTATCATGGCCTAAGAGGTCTGCCAACTAATGTACGGAAACCTGAGAGAAAAACCTTCATAATAACCAGTAACTTAATTTGTAAAGCTAGCTGACCGGAAAACAAAGCCACAGTTTTGAATCTCACCTAGTTTGGAGTTATTTTACCTCCTTAGTTTAACTATCCCAGGTCTTAGCTTTTACTTCTTCAGATTAATTTCCAGCCCTTATCTTTATGAATCTCGCTTTTTTCTTATTATATTCAATACTTAGGTTATTATTTAGCGATGCGTATTTATGTCAACCACTACTTACTGTAGCTGTTATAATCCGCCTCCTTTCATTCCTCCAGTTTGTTCTTGCGGCTGATCTTACACATGCTATCATCTACAAAAAACAAAATTACCGAAAAACAGTCAGTAAAGTAGAAACAGCTATTATATTATGTATAAAATGACAGCTATTTCTCTCTATAAAGTTACATGCGTAACAATATTATTGAAAGCACAAGTTAAAATCAAGATATATACAACTGCCTGATATTTCAATAACTCTCAGCTTATATTTTCAAGATCTAATTGTTTTAGTTTGAAAGTTCTTTAAAAGCGTTAGCTAGTAGTTTACCATTCGTTGGACAGCTGAAAATGTCTGAATTTAATATCGTGTTCTTAATAATTTAATTTGTTGTTGGTTCTAGTGGTCTTTACATGCATATCCACGAAAGTCTAACCAATGAACCTCGGAGAGGTAGGAAAAATATTCTATGGGTTACAAACTGGATAGTTAAAGAAGGGATTAGATAAGGGAAAATACCACAGTTAAAGAAGGGATTAGGTAAGGGAGAATACCACAGTTAAAGAAGGGATTAGATAAGGGAGAATACCACAGTTAAAGATGAGGTAGAAATGTTAAGAGAAAAAGGCTGGAGATGAGCAGGACACATAATAATAAACATCGAAAGTATATTGGGACAGAAGGCAACAATATGTCAGGTGACTGACAGGAAAAAAAGAGACTAGGGCAGAGAAAGGGGAATGAATTAATTCGACATTTAGAGATGGCATGGATGAGACAAGTGGAGGATAGCGAACGGTGAAAGTGAGGCTATTGCCAAATTGCGGGAAGATAACGGCTAGAGAAGAAAAGGCCACAGAACCACATGGACTGACTTAATTATGAATTACTTGTATTGCTAATTTATTAGAAGAATTAATTTTAGTTCACAGTTTGAAGCTTATACTTTTGTGCTCATCAGTCAGATGCTAATTAGATGACACGTTTATGAATGTCACAAAGCTTGTTAAAATACGAATCAACTAAATTATTTTTTAATGTTGTCGTTAATTAACTAAGTTACGAAAAACATTTTGAAGAAAAAAAAGTCCCATGGCGAGTTCCGTCTACAGCATGTTTATAACAAAAATATTTTTTTTGTTTCTGTTTTCAAAACAGTATTAAACTAACCGTTCTGATGTTTCTCTGTGCATCACAGGCAGCCGTTAGAAAACCAGCGTTATCTGTGAAGCCACCAGTGGTTAAACAACTATTCCATTCGGTTCCATCCTAGAAGTTACAAATAAATGTAACTGTTATCTACATGAATCATTCACTAAGCATTGTCTTCACGTCATAAATATTCAAATTTATACAAAAAAAAAGTTTTTGAAGACAAGAGTTAAAATTTTCATACAACACATACACAAACACACATATAAATTTCAAATTACCTACTGTAACAGTAAAATAGAAACTGTAGTGAATTTTGCTATAAACTATCATTGTTAAGTACACTGTAGTAAAATCTGTTATAGGCTATAACTCTCAAATACACTGTGGTAAGTCTTAAAGGCTGTGAATGCAAATACCATTGTGGTACAGTTTGCCATGGTCTGTAATATTCTAAGCCACTGTGATAAAGCTTGTCATATGGAGTAACTTTCAAATACACTGTCGTAAGAAATTTATTATAGGCTGTAAGTGCAAAATACACAGTCTTAAAGTTTTTCATAGTATGTAACTTTCAAAATTACTATATTATAGTGTACGTTTATTTTGTATTGTAGTACGCTAATGTAAAATGAATAAAAGTTACCAATTAAATAATTTATATTTGTTAATTACTAGGAATTAAAGTATATAAACTCAACAAAACGGAGATTAAACAGAAGGAAAGTGGTAAGGTTAACAGTACCTTCAATTTATACAGTTTAGCAGTAGCCAATGAGTATATATATATATATACACGTTAATTATGAAATGGTTAAAAAACGTTTCATCATCTTACCTCTGCCTCTAACATCATAATGCAGCTGTCAAGATTGAGACCTGTAGTGTTAGCTGCAACAACATATATTTATCATTGATTTTTCAATTGTTTTAAAATATTATAAATTATACAAGGTTTTTAGGTATATATTGTTGTTATTTTATTAGTACAAAGCTACGCAATGGGCTATTTGTGCTCTTTCCACTGCATGGAATCGAACCTTGGATTTTAGCACTGTAATCTTACTGCTGACTCACCTGAGAAATTACTTATGTGAAATATTATGTAAATTACAATAACGAATTATATAAAACATCTTTATTTTACTTCTTAGAAAAGAAAAAAGTAATTTGTCAAATAACGTCATCATTTCAAGAAAAATAATTTTCAAACGAAAAATATAGACATTGTTTATTTTATGGAATGAAAACATATTATTAAAAGGTTTATAAAAATGCATTTCATAGAAAAAAATTTAAAAGTGTAGATTTTATTTCGTAGAAATGTGTGTAAGAACTGTTTCACCTTTAATAATGGTGTAAAAACTCTCAACTTATGTAGAATAACTGATTCTATACTGTTTTTAAATGTGACATTAATTAAATTATATTTTTGTTTGATATTATTTGCACTGAAATATAAAACAAAAATTATAAAAATTAAGCTTTAAAAATAAAGGTTTCGCTTTATAAAACATCAAAGTGTAAAGCAAAAATTGAGTTAGCGATCTACCAGTAAGTAAGAAACTTACCCAAAATTGTTTGTCATGTTATACCAAATATGATCTATTAGTATCTTAAATAAACATCAGTCATATAACTAACGATAAATACAAAAATATAAGACTTTCAAATGTATGATGGCGGACGAGGCAAAATATCCACACAACTAAGTACGACTTCCAGAAATAGTCACCGTGATATGACTTCCAAGAATACTCATATTAAGCTAAAATATATTGTATCACTTGCATCACCTATAGACCTAAAAAAATAATTTAAATACCTGTTCACAGCAAACTTATGAATACTAAGTTACTCGAAAAACAACAACAACTATATAGAAATGGTTTTTTAACACGGAAAATTTAGAAATTGCGCGCTAATAACTTTGTACTTCGCTATTATCATTGGTGTAAAAAATATTTGTAGGCACATTTTACTCTGGTTAAGGGTAATTTTTTAACATCTGACGTAATAGTACTTTATTTTTTTAATTTAATCACTTTGCTTTGTTGACAGATATCAATTTACTGGAATAGGTACACGGTTATGCCGAGCATAAAGAGAAGTGATAGGACGAAGACAAATTTAGAAGTGTTACGCACGACAGTAAAATCCCCTCGCTCAGTTGAACCCTTACTCGCAAAAAATAAGACGGTAACATTGGAACGGTTGCCAAATTTGAACCGTTCGTTCAAAGAGTTTCTCTACAAAATTTAATCGAAACCGATTGATCCAGCTCACCACAACACCTTGTGACACATGGCAGATGGAGGAATCTGCTTTATATATATATATGACTATGGAAGAGTCCAAGTGTCCACAGCTTTTGCTATTTAACATTGTTTTCTTAATTTTGATGTCAAAGTACCTCTTTATATATATATATAGTCACAATTTCGTCCTGGACGTAATGTTAAACTGCATTCAGCAGTAGGACAGTTAACTGTCAGGGTAACAGTGAGACAAGTACTCTCTAGGTGCTGTAGTCTCTAACTCGCCCTTAGGCAAGGCGAAGCACCCATTAGCATTCCTTACCAGGGTTACATTTGTAGCCGTAGAGGGTGCAGGGCGGTGGATCATTTGGTCTGGCGGATGCCTTGTGCAAATGGGACAACGATAGAGCAGACTCGCTCAAGTTAGTTGAGCACTGAAACTTGCAGCAAGAAATAGCAATCTACTACAGTACATTGAATAATGTATGGTAGTTCACGATCCAAAGATTGGATGAATGTATCGACGTTAGAAATTCTTTGTGCCTCAAAGAGAAGATATCCGTGGAAGACCATGGCCACTAACGTCTTGTTTGGTCATGGTACATAGAAAGACTTTCATAATTAGCTTTGTACTTATTTTAGTTTTTGGATTAGAGGCTGATACAGAGATGTTTTCTAACCACGTACATGGATGCGTGCACATGCAACTTTTTTCACATCCATTTACTGTGTTCTTGTAAATAATCTCTGATACGTGGAATATGTTTTAAGCTGTTTTGTTATCACATGTAGAAGCCAACAGTTTGTTGAGAAAATAGCTCTGTTTCTGTTGCTTGTTACTTTGTTTTGGTATAATGAACAACCATTTAAATCTCTAAAATACCAATGGAAACAACGCGGTGATTCAATGGAAAGGTCTGGAGTGGATGTTGATATTTGATATAGCGTTTTAACAGCAACTCTAGATAAGTGTGGGCAGAACACACAAAAACAATTCACTAAACATTAATTTAATTTGGCATAAAGACATGCATATATTATTTTTTATCTGCTCATTCCCCCATCTCATATCTATTTCTCCTCAAATCTGATGTCTTAATTGACCTATTGACTTTCTACTTAGAGTTACTATCTACATTGTAACGTATAATTTCATTTATGAGTGTTATTTTCATTCTGGATTAGAGCCATAAATCTCAGATAATTAATTTTGCTAAAGTAACTACAGCTACAAAAATCTAAAGTTATCTGTAAATCTAGAGAGTCCTGACAGTTCGAGAAGAATAGCAAATTGTGATACTGACCAAGATTGAACAGGGAAATTTTAGACAAGAAGTAAATGTTAGATTACACACAAAGATTATCTTCAGATGATTTTTTTAATTGGCGTCTCTTTTGCATTTACCATAAATATAAGTGGTAGTAACTTCATAAATGTATTCTTTCACTGTAATAGATGGAAACATTAGACATGTGCGTTTTGAATAAGAGAGTTAGTAACTTAAGATATGCACCTTTTTATTACGAGAGTTAATTACATTAGAAATATATTCTTTGACTACAAGAAATGAAAACATTAGAAATGCGCTCTTCGACTGCGAAATTTAGCTACAGTAGAAATATACTATTTAACGGCGAGAGATAATCACACAACTTTTACTCATCCATACAGGTTTTTCAGCATTTTTTGGCAAGCAGAGTATATCACGTGTTTCAATAAATTGATTTCATTATAATTCTTTAAAATATTTCCATAACTTTTAGTATATTTTAAAACATTTACATGATAACTCTAAGTTAGTGAAAAGTTAATTATTAAACATGTAGAACTTGCACCTTTATAATTGTAAAATTATAATTATCATGTGACATTTTAGTTTAGAAATTCTTACCGCACAGTCCACTAAAAGCACGAATGACATTTACCAAAGCTCTTCGATGTTGTCCAGGATTTGAATTTTGACTATTAACGTAAGTTATCAAAACGAGAACATTGAAGACGACAGATTTAAACATTTTGTTCGCCAAGAAAGTGTTATCGATTACGGTACAATTTTTTGCGGGAGAAAAATATTTGGAGTCTTGTTTTTCACTGCTCTGTTTTATAGAAATATCGAACATCCGGTATTTGTTGAAAGCAAATTTGTTTCGCGATCGTTTTCGACGTTATTTTTGAATGCATAAAATAAAATGCCGGAACTTGTTGTGGTATCTTAGGCTGAGTTAACAAACTTCTTTATTTGGAACAAATATATCATGTTCTAAAAACATTTTTCCGTTTATAGCGGATGTAATTAAAAAGCACAGAACATACATGAAAAATATCTAAATTTATTTACTTATTCAAAAATAAACTTGATGTTTTAGCTGATTAAAGTACTAAAGAGAGCTTCATAAACAGCTGTGTACTTTGGAAAATACCACCAGTTATTTGTTTACCAATTCTTTACATGTTATAACAGCTGGAGAGCTGCTATGTTTTATCTTTCTATTACTCAGGAAATATATTTTTACTCTGACTTATTTTGAATTTTTTTCTAATTATTTCATGCATGTATTCTGCAGTTGGGTAAAGCCCAAATGAAAATGATGTGACAGGTTTTAAGTTTACATTTCGGGCTATTGTTAAATGCTACAGTTATCGTCTTATATGGTTTATGCTCTTTTGGCTATGCTTCTGTATCGTGGCTTCCCTGGGTTGTGGGTCATCTCCAAGTAGCTGGGTGATACAGAGGTCAGAACAAGTATTATGATCTGATTCTAATCTTTTCTTATCCATTGAATACAGATAACGGCAGTGGTCGCTGACACAAGTAATCTAGAACTTCTGGCTACCACACTACGTCTAACGACTAGATACATTTCTCTTGTCCTTTGTGAGTGTAGACATCCCCGTATTCTCCTGTCTAGGTGTACTCTGCTCCTGATTTTACTGCTTATTGTGAATAATAATATTTGCTCGTTGGACATCAGTAGACCTGAATACTACACACACACGCGCGCGAGTTAATGCCTTCACCGTTGGTTTTAGGTAGAACACGCTGTGTTGGTTTAAACGCCTATTTGCATATGCAAATAAATAAATAAATAAATTGGTTCTACTGATTGTGTGATTGTAGATGTCATATCTATATACGTATAAATCTACCTTAGTTAACTAATTAAGTCATTTTTCTCCTTATTATTATATTTTTAATTTTAAATCGACTACACGTTCCAGCTGGGACAGTGGCAAGTTCATGGACGTAAAACATCAAAATATGGGTGGACAGAACACATACAACCAGCCGAATGTGCAGTTTTACACTAAAAACAACACGAAGAAAAACATGAACAACAACAAATCGACTACACATTCCAGCTGGGTCAGTGGTAAGTTCATGGAGTAAAATATCAAAGTATGGGTGAATAGAACACATACAACTAGCCGAATGTGCAGTTTACACTAAGAACAACATGAAAAAATCCCAACAAAAACAGATATGAACAAAAAATCGACTACTTCTTTCTGAGGAAGTGAATTCACCTTCTAAATGTTTTTTATAAGAATTAGAGAGAGCAAACTCTTTCTTTATATGTAATTTCTCGAATTACCAATCTTGTATTTTCTATATATCTACTTGTACTCGCATTAATTGCAATCTCCACTTTTTGAAGGTAAACGAACGACATTAAGAGAAACAAGATAAGTCCAGAAATTCTATTATTTTAATTTCTTTACCTTTTCAATATCACTGAAGTTATGATTATAAATCATTTCAACAAAATGTCCCTAGACAAATAAATGTTCTTCAGTCTTTAAAACTTCCAGTTGTTTGTAATACCATTAGCATGAAAACCTCAGATCAACTCCTGTCTCTTACGTCAAGTTTTTCAGATTATAGTCTTTACCGTATTAAATTTAAATCCTTTGATTATGATATTTCGATTTGTTGAACATAACTGCTATTATATGACTCATACAGTAAACATACTTAAAAACTACCGATTCTATTTTCGTTAAGATTAATGTAAAAACACATGACGTCTATTTCAGAAGTCAAAGTGGAAATGTGTTTAACTTTCTAATATCAAAATTTAATTTTGTTCAAACTAACAGTATAAAGGAGGTTAACAAAGCGTATCAATCATGCTATGAATACTGGAATTTTTCTGCTGTCTCCAGATACAGATTCTTCTAAGTATCAACGGGTGGCAAGGTTTCTTTGTAAGGGTGAGTTTTTTTAATCTTAGTGTGTAGACTGAATTAGAAAGTCACCGAGGATCGTTTCACATTTTCTCCTCTGTGGTGCATTTCACAATCATTATTTTAATTACACTTACGTCACTCTTAACGCTATTAAGGGTTTTTTGCTTATTTTGAGTTTTAACAACACAACGAATTGATGTTTTGCTTGTTTGTAATTAAGCGCAAAGCTACACAATAGGCTATCTGTGCTCTGCCCACCACGGGTATCGAAACCCGGATTCTAGCGTTGTAAGTCCGCAGACATACCGCTGTGCCACTGGGGGGCACAACGAATTGATATCAGACAATATAGTAAAATTTAATAATTTATTTATCATTCTGTAGTACTTTGAAAGTTCTTTTTTTGACACAAAATATGACACTCATAAGTGCATTGTATAATTTCACACGTAAAATTTTGATACAAATAATATAAGTTAGCTTATATAACCAAAATTGTATTAAATGTGTAATCACAAATGTCGTGTTAAATCTATTTTAACAAAGACAAGCTAACCGTAACAACTGAAACCATGTATATAAGAATTACAAGAGTTATTACAGAGTTTATGCAGTCATTTAGTAAATTGAAACGGACAAGCTGTTCACGAGTTTATAAAGTATGTGGAAAAAGTTTTAAACGATATCAAACTTCTAATTATCATGTTCACACACACACTTCTACAATTTTTATATTTATAAAGACAGTTTGACACTATCTAAGCTTTTCTTTTTCTGCTAGAGTTAGCACTCAGGTTTTCTTTCTTCATATCTCAAACTGTAGTTCTTAGCTAATGATAATATAGGTTTTGTTACCTAATGTTTACAGATAGGTTTTATGTCACTAATGATAATATAGGTTTTGTTACCTAATGTTTACAGATAGGTTTTTATGTTTTTATGTTAAGTATCTATGAAAACTTTCGGATAAACATGTTAGTTGTGACTAAAGTCAAGTAATTATCCAGATTTGTGGTTTTATGGTCGATTGGTGATAATAAAGCTAAAAATTGATTGGATCCCTGCAGCGTACAGCTCTGATAGCCTATTATGCAACTTTTCATTTAAAACAATCCCAGGGACGGAAAATGTGAACTAGATTTTTGTTTTATGAACATAAGATAATATTTTAAATCCATCAAATTTTACAATCACATACATATCTGCTATTTCTTGAATTTTGCGCAAAGTTACTCGAGCGCCATCTGCGCTAACCTTCCCTAATTTTGAAATGATAGACTATAGAGGGAAAACAGCTAGTCAATATCATTCACCGTCAAGTCGTGGACTACCGTAATCCAATATTGGGATTTGACTGTCGCTCTTATAACGCCTACCGTTGTCCCAAAGTGCGACAATGGTATGCGAACCAGGAATCCACAGTCCGGCACTTTAACCACTAGGCCGAGTTTGACCCTGCATATTTGTTATTACTTTTAGCTGAACAAATGAAAAGTTATAATTCTAAATAGACGTAAAATTGGTGAAAGCACGTAGCCGAAACGTAACTACGACATACTTTAGTAAATCATAATTCGTATAGCCATTGTCATTCATTTTCTTTGCTTTTGTTAATTGTATGTCTCGTGTGCTGCTGTTGATGCATCATGTTCCGTCTCTATAGGTAAAACATAGTCATGTACCAATAATACATGACACATTTTCAGTTTTTATAACATACTTAACAAGTAGTTCTGTATGTTGTTTAATGTTTCAGTCGATCCTATTCATATAGTAAAGTTTGACTGATATAATCCCTGATAGTTATTTTTACTGTAATACATTTATGTAATATTTACAAGATGATTTAGGACTTTCCAACTCGGGGAAAATGAAATAAGCGACCTCGTGGCAGCGGAAACAGGACGTATCATTACTGTTGATTGTAAATGTTAATAACAAGGAAGTCACAATTGATATGCTAAGTACTGTTGAACAAGATCAGCTGCGCAATAAGAAAAATATAATTTAATGACAATATTGGCATATATTCAAAGGATAGTGAATGTTGAATGTCCAGAATGGAAACGGCAAGCTGACATAGAAGCCACAATAGCATGCTGGCTGTAAACTACCTTTAAAACAAGTTTCAAGTATACGATCAAGCGATTGTAGTTTTTCCGAAATTACATAGATGAAAAATAAAATTCATAATAACATCCTTTATTCGCGATTTTAACAGCAACAGATGTAAAATACTGAAAATGTGAGTATGTTTTTATGATAAACAGTCTTATAGGTAAGATTGTTTGTTTGTGTGTAATTAAGCACAAAGCTACACAATGAATATCGAAACCCGGTTTATAGCGTTATAAGTCCGCAGACATACCGTTATGCCACTGGGGGCCACAGGTAAGAACTGATTGTAGATAAACGTTAGAAGCAGACACTGGAAGACTAAGTATTCAACATTTAGAAACAGGTATTTCTTGTTTGTTTGTTTTTAAGTCAATGATAGACAATGGGTTATCTTCACTGTGCCCATCGATGATATAGAACCCTGATTTCTAGCGTTTCTTTTAAAATTAAGATTGCTTTTGTTTAATTTTTTTTTCGTTAATGATTATAGCTTCCATATACTTTCTTTCTTAAAATTTTGTGCTTTTTGTAAAGTAGAAATTGTAAATGGGTTTTGATTATCTATGTTTGTATAGGAAGTGTTCTACTGGAGTGTTTTTGTATTGTTCATATTTATGTAACGCATTAATATGTTCCAATATACGCGTGTGTAAAGGTCTTTGGTTTCACCTATATATGTGTCTCCATATATATTTCACATGAATTGACAGACTATGTTTTTGGTGTGACATTTTTGTCTCTTCAGTTTGCTCAGACATAGTATTTTTTCTGTCACATTTTGTTTTAAGTACGAAGAATGAGCTAATAGTTCTTTCAGTGTTTTATCTGATTTTGCGTTATGTTGAATGTCAGTTTGGATTGTTTAATGGCTTTACTTTACGAATTTTGGCTTTGATTATGTTGTTTATAAAATAATTGTTCATCGTAGAGGTGTTGTGAATGTCTTTTATTTTCGAATCTCAATTTTTATTTATTATGTGACAAAACATATAGCATTTTGAAGCTATTTTAATTTTATATTTCACTCAAGAAATATATATGTCAAATGGTAGTGTAGTGATATAGTTAGTGTCATAATTATATTATAATGCTAGAACAATTGTGAAACAACATTAATATTATAAACATTGTTATAAGCACGTTACGAAATTCTCCATCAAAAGAATACCAAAAGTAGTTTAATAACTAACATATATTTTCACATCAAACAACTCTTGTCCTATTGTCTACAAAATTCAGTACTAAGAAATCACAAATCGTTTTTCTACCAATTTCCCCATATAACCTTATAATATTCAATACGATAGCCTCTTATCCTTCTTTATTTAAGAGAAAATAAGTTCAGAAAATTAACCTATCTTCATAAGGTAACCTTTTCCATCCCCGGAATAATCTTAGTAGCCCTCCTCTGAACCACCTCTAGTAACTCAATATCCTGTCTTAGATAAGGAGACCAAAACTGTGAGCAATAATCTAAGTGAGGCCTAACTACTGATATGATAAAATTTATTCTTTTGGCTTCTACTCAATACATATATAAAATATCCTAAGATTCTATTAGCTCACTACTGTATTAAACTTTTGTCCATATTATATTAATCTAAATGTATTATCTTATATTTGTTATAATAAAAAGCTCATTTACCACATATTTACCTAACTTGCCAATTAATCCAAGCCACTCTTTCAATGTCACAGGAAATACAAAAGAGTTTAATAAATCGGCAAACTTTACTAATTTATCAATATGCCTTGTCAATACAATTCATGCAATTAAGAAAAATCAAACGCCCAAGATTGAACCTGAAGCACTCCACTTCTAACAAAGGACTAGTTTGAGTGGACTGTACTAATAATAACTTTTAAATTTTATTTCAGCCAAACAGCTTTCAATGTATTTAACTAGTCTTTCCCCACTAGCGCCCCTACTGATGTGATATTCGTAGCTTATCTTTTGTGTGGTACCTTCTTTTTTTTAAAATAATGTACATCAAGATTGCACCATTTACATCACCCAGATGATAAACAATATCTTTTAGTAAATCCGTTGGCTCTCTTTATGATATCTTATTTGAGTAAATGCTTTTGCAAAACTATTTTATCAGACTCTCTAGAAGTTTCATCACTAAATAAGCAAGAATAATTGGCCTGTACTTTCCATGGCAACATTTATCACATTATTTCAAAATAGGACGAACGTTAGCAACTTTCCAATCTTTTATCACCTGTCAATTATACCAAAAATAAAAGAATTGTACTCTAATATTTGATATTGGACCTCAATTAAAACGTTTGGGAAAATATTGTCTGAATCTGACACTTTATCTGTTGCTAATGTTTCAGTCTTTTTAGGTCAGTTTCACTATTTCTTATAGAATGAATGCCAAGGATTAGGAATATTGTTAATATCCTTTCTTGGGAAAACAGAAGGGGACATTTAAAAGCTCAGTTATTTCATAGTCTTAAAACATTTTAACATTTTTTCGTAACTTTAACATTATTAAAACAATCCTCGCTATTAGTGGTAACATTATCAGTGAACTATTTCTTATAGAATGAATGCCAAGGATTAGGAATGTGCCTAGCCTGGTAAGCTGCTCGAGTTTGCTGTTGTGTGTGATATTCTCCAAAGCTTATGATCTTTTGTAAAATAACTACAGCCTCGCTTCATTGACCTTATTCAATGCACTTGTACAGTCATACCAAAGGAAACCAAAGTTTTCTGCGAGTTTCTTGATATTGTTTACAATGTGCATGTTTGGGGGGAGGGATTATACCTAGCATAAGAAAGACAGGATTAGAAGCTAATTTTGGCTGTGTATGTTATGAAAGTTTCATTGAACTTTTTCAAGGAACAGCTGATTGAGCATTCTCTAGATGTAATTGCAAGACAGCGACAGTAGTTGTAGGATCTGTGTATGGTGGCTCAATGGAAGCACGATACCATGCTAGGTAGTCATATTCTTCAAGTTATGGTTTTCCAACCAGCTGTTTTAGTGTTCTTGACATTCGATAATTTTCTGAAACTATGGCACTGGGTAGAAATGGTTCTTTAGCTAATAGATACTGCTTGAAGAAAATGCCTATACTACGGATTGAATTTGTTCTAGTTGTGGTACTTGGATTATGGTCAATACTCTCAACAATAGCTGTTGGAAAGAGATTCAATGGAAAGTCTGACAGGCAAAACAACATATCTTTTTCATAATTAGCACACATAGAGTTGGCAGTGTATATGGATATAATAAGCACATGATCATAAGCGATATAAAAGCCTATGTTGTATGAAATGTCAACTAGTTCACTTTTTCTTTTTTGTATGTGTATGTTCAAAACCAAATAGATTAGCGCTGTTGTTTTCTATTTTTTATGTGTCGGTGGCTAGCTCTTGATCCAGCTGCATTGTTTCTAGATGTTACAGTATTCAAGGTAAATTAACAAGTCAGAGAATCTATTATAGGGGATCACTCCTTAACAGATTGATCTTTAACGCTTAGGCCATCTAGTATCGTGTTGGTAAGGGCTATCAAAGACTATTTAAGTTTAAAACATTTTTATGGATAGTTCTATCTGTTCTTGCCAAATAAATTACCTGAGAGTCGAAAGGTTATTCATAAACATTTTTTACTGTATCTCCAACGTTACGGTCAAATACTAGTAATACATCCCTAACTTAATAGCTCTAAAATCAGAAAATACTCTGAGTATTCGGTTCTTTAGTCTTGTAGTATACTGTTGTCCTATCTTAAAACCAAGTTCCTGCAATTTAGATGAGCAAAGCTTATAATGAACATAATAAGCCATAATGAACACAGAAGTCAATTCTCTTAAATCTATTCCATGTAAGAATATTTGGTCTGTATTATTTTCATTGTCTCTGTTCATATGCTGTGTACGTTTTTATTGTGTGGTATTTTACATAGGTGGCCACTATATTTTCACCTGCTAATTTTCGTACATTGATACCATAATTGAATGAAGATGCCAAACAGCATTGTCGCAGGAGATAGAAACTTTTATGGTTTTAACAGGACTGGTTTTGTTTGATTTATGCTACATTCTTTTCTTTGCATTTTCAAGACGATGATTGCTAATTTTATTTCTACATGATCTGTGCCATGTAGCATTGTTGTTACTCATTGTATCTTCAACTCCAGATCCTTCATCTAAGTGGTTTACATTAACATTAAGAGGAATTTCTTCAAACTCGTGGAACTGGGTGATATTTTTAGTTACATATTTTTATTCAGCACCTATTTCCTTTCTCTTGGACTTTGCAAGGCATTGAAATTGCTATTGTGTTTTAATTTGGCAAAGGACACAGGATTCTCAGTTAATAGTTGGGCTTTCAATGTGCTTAGAAGAATCTGGTTCACTGCAATCTACTAATTCGTACTGCTTAGACATGTATACAAGTTGGTTCTGCCACAAATGTTACAGATGAGTACTGTCCTCAGTTTTCAATGTGACTCCATTTTTGTTTGAATAGTCACTTCTTCAAAGATAACCAAAAAATAGACAAAAGTAGGGATTAATGGTAGTTGTATGAAATTAGTTTTCTTTTTGTGAAGACTTATGCATGAAACTTTGAAATATGTGTTAACACTAATGCATAAGCAAAGCGTTACACAGAAGTAAAATCAAACCCATCACACCAATTCTGAATCACTGACAGGAGATATGCAGACCCAATTTACCTCTTAAAGAGGTAAGAAAACAAAGGAATCTCCTCTAAATTGGCACCTGCAATTCTCTTGCATCTTTATTCTATATTTCGAAATTTTAATAGCATTATAATGCATTTATTAGCATTTGTACCCCTGTTAACCTAGAGTAAGTAGATTCAGGTCTTACCAGCCTAGCTATATGTTGCAGGGATTTCACAATACACTCTAACTTCCCTATTACTATAAATACACACACCTTCACAATATTTACTGTCTTAAAGGGACGCTCTGACAATTAATACCATGGTAAGCACCTATTGCATCTTATTGCAGACACATTTATCCCCATCTGGAGATAGGTATGACATCATTGAATACCAATAGATTGCTTAGAAAATTTAAATCATTCCAAAGAAGGCAAAATCTGTAGTTTAAAATGTTGTTTCTGTAATATTGGAGCCAAAAAAGGGCATTAGTTCTACTTAATACTAACAGAGAGCAATGTGGACTGAGTTCCGTAGCCAAAAACGTTTAGCGTTAGCCAGTGTGTGTCGGTACTAGGTTTCATGCTCTTAACCTTGTTTGTAGTTAAGCACAAAGCTACATGGGCTATCTATGCTGTTCCCATCACTTGTGTCGAAACCCAGTTTGTAGCGTTATAAATCTGCAGACTTACCATTGTGCCATTGAGGGTACCTTTAACCTAAAGCGAAAGGTTATTAGGTTTAATTGCCCTACTATAATACTTAACTAATATAAAGTGAAAGTTCAGATTAATCACTATTATCAATGTTTTCTAAGTATAACCAGGTTTCCGTAATACCCGTTATATTATAGTCTTCATTTCAATTTTTTTCTAAATATAACCAGGTTTCAGTAATACCTGTTATATTATAGTCTTCATTTTATTTTATTTTTCTAAATATAACCAGGTTTCAGTAATACCCGTTATATTATAGTCTTCATTTTATTTTTTCTAAATATAACCAGGTTTCAGTAATACCCGTTATATTATAGTCTTCATTTCAATTTTTTTCTAAATATAACAAGGTTTCAGTAATACCTGTTATATTATAGTCTTCATTTTATTTTATTTTTCTAAATATAACCAGGTTTCAGTAATACCCGTTATATTATAGTCTTCATTTTATTTTTTATAAATATAACCAGGTTTCAGTAATACCCGTTATATTATAGTCATTTCACTTTTTTTCGTCTGAATTCATAAATTTTCTCCCTATTACAAATCAGTCAATAAGAGTCAATCAATGAGAGTCTCTGCACACTACGTAAACTTCTTGACCATCTTCTTCCTCTTTGCAAGTACGCAGCCATAAGTTCTAATCTGTTAGAGATTGGCGTTTGAATATTAACTGAATATAACGGTTCTATAACACTAACTTTTTTGCTACTTTACGCTTTACGTGTAAATCCACATTATTCTTTCCCTCCCCTAAAGATATTTTACACCAAGACCTATCTTCAGTGTTGCTTTTTTGAGTTCAGCTCCTAATCTTCTAGTTTTGTTATCTAATAAAACAATGCTTCCCAAGGCTACGTCTACCTTATCCTCAAGTAAGCCAGATCTGTAGACTGTTCTGTATCTCTCTGAATCTCCTGAATTAAACCCCCAATGCTCTATCATAACTCACTCCTGGCACTTATAGTAAATGCATTGTAAACTTGAACCCACTTATCCCTGTACTACCTTTATTATATTGAAGTTTTGCTACTGTTAAGTCTGTATTAACGATCTAGCCATCCAATATTTGTAAATCAAACTAAAGTTAAGCTATCATATAGCTCATAGATAAAAATCTGGATAACATTAACACCAAAATCTTCTATTAGTTAATACTTAAACTACTAATTACTAGTATCGTAACCATAGCTGTACGCTTGACCTAATTAAACGCAATTAATTGCTAATCCTAAATAATTTACTAAAGTATTTGACTTCTTAGATGCGCCCTCAGTGGCACAGCGGTATGTCTGCGGACTTACAACGCTAGCAAACGGGTTTCGATATCCGTAGTGGGCAGAAGACAGATAGCCCATTGTGTAGCTTTGTGCATAAATTCAAACAAACAAACAACTCTTAGATGCTACCAAATAATAAAGGAAGCAGTTATTTTAATTATTGATATTTAGGTAGAGTACTTAGCTAACTCTTGTCATAATTTTTTAGGCTTCTTTCTAAAAGAAAATAACCACCAAGAGTTCGTAATTTTACCTAAGACGAAGTTTAGGATTAAAAGAGAAATAAAGAAAATGCTAAAAGGAAGTTTCGAACTAATGTATTTAAAAATAACTTGTTCAATTAAAATTATATGGCATTAAACTACAGTAGTTTAGAAATTTGCCTATGATCTTATCGATTGCACGTAGCCTAAACAGCAACAGAAACAGCAAAACAGATAATGGCCTCACATATGCCCCAGCGATGAAAGATATAGTTACACACACGCACTTAAAATGTCAATTAAGCAACAACCAAAACGTACTTAATCGTTCATATATGCAATTTGTTCTCGATATAATTGTAGTGAATTGCACCTCATTTGCTTCATTCCCACGTTCATCTGCTGTTCCGTCTGGGAATCATGAGACCCTCACGTGCTCAGTTTGCTAGAACATTCGAGAAGTTCCTCGACTGAGCATAAAGTGGGTGGTGTCAAACGCCTTTCTCTCAGTTGCCTTTCACTCACTCAGTTGGTCACTTCATCTCACTCCAGACATAGTCAAAACAAAGCCACCTGATATTTCTCGCATCATCAAATTCTTCAAAACTTTGTTTTTTAAATCATTTAAACTCTAGTTCTGTAAACATAAGTTTTATATTTTTTTAGAAAATCATTTGAAATGTTGGTTGTCTCCAGTTCAAGTAAAGTTCGAAAAACAAAAAATCACCAAAACAGTTTCTTCTACATTTATGAAAAAAATATATTATAGTTTCATAAAGGAAATACATCACACCCAAGGTAAAGGTAGCTTACTATCACTATTTGGGTGTAAAATTGGTTACGAAGAAAAACATTGGGCTACACATGCGTATTGTATAGTTTGAACATCTGGTTTGACGCAGTGGCTGAATAAGAAGAGAGCAAGTATGCCATTATATGGCGTGAGCCCAAAGATAATCTAAGTCACTGCTATTTTTGCATGTTTAATGTTTCTGGATATCTAGGCAAAATTAAACAATAGATTAAATATCTAGATATTGCAGCTGCAATGAAACCAATACCTCATGGAGATGGTCTTCCAATGCCACATCCACTAGTGAATTGGGAAACAAAAGAGTAATCCTGCGAAGAAGACAATGACTCATAGATATGAATGATCGGCACTTGTGTATTGTCTAAAATTTAATAAATAATTAAAACCAAAGTTTCATATCTATACAATTTTAAGAACTTAATTGAAGCTGTCAACGGCTTCCATTTTAAAAATACACTCTACATGTACAATGTTTCAACCTCCTCTACGTCGTCTTCAGGAGTTATCCTGCCACGTGATATTACATTGGTTTTGTATTTACATAATTCCTCAGTCAACTTTTATATTACATCACGCCAAATATCAATGCTTTGACTTGATGGCCCTTCACCTCTGTTTTATACTTCTTAATCCTCTTTATTTAATAATTCTATTCTTGTGGCTCTTCAACATAAATTGCCTCATCTTATCACAGAAGAAGAAGAGCTAAATGATCTGATTCGTGACTTTTTTCTATCAAAATAGCATAGAGAACTTCTTGGTTCTCGTTTACAGCAATGGAATTTAGGTCCCAGGAGCAAGAATTTCAATTTACAGAAGTCACCATCAAAGTCTTGCTTCTCACTATAGCATGCAAGATACTTCGTGTTTCTATACAAATGTTGATGCACTAATGGAAGAATTAGGTACTGAACGTTATCTTCAAGAATGGAGACTTTTTATCGACTCATCTAAAGTTAGTTTGAAAGCTGTACTTTTGCACAATGGGAACATTAAGCCATCAGTTTCTGTTGCTCATGCTGTGAACACGAAAGCATGCAGGTTATAACTGAAGCCATCAAATATGATCACTATAGTTAGAACATATATAGTGATCTAAAAGTTATTGCACTCCTGCTAAGCCTGCAGAGGGGGGGTATATCAAGGATTGTTGTTTTTTGTGTCTTTTGATAACCGTAAGGATAAAAACCATTTCAAAAAGAAGGAATGGTCAGTGAGAGAGAATTACATACCAGGGAACAGAATATCGAGTATAAATATTTAGTGAATCGTCAAACTGTGTTTCTACAGCCACTTCATATCAAATTGGGACTCACGAAGAATTTTGTAAAAGGCACTAACAAATATAGTAATGGTTTCAGATGTCTGTCTGACAAGTTTCCAAAAATCAGTGAAGTAAAAATGAAAGGAGGTATCTTTGTTGGGCCACAGATCCGGAAAGTGCTGACCGATGATAATTTTGGAACATTACTCAACCAGAAAGAACTTGCTGCCTTGAAATCATTCAAACTGGTTGTCAAAAATCTTTAAAAGTCACAGTGATGATTGATGGAATGCTCGAGAACCACAGGAAAATGGGATGTCACCAAAGATGTACTTCTTATACTCCCATTTAAACTTCTCTCCAAATGATCTAGAAGTAATGAGTATGGTGAGCAGTTCCACCAAGATATTTCTACAATGGAACAGCGATATCAAGGACGATGGAATCCTTCGATGATGGGAGATTACTGTTGGTTTTTACAGCGAGAAAATGAGAACATATACAAAAGTTGCAACAAGTCAAGCAGATATTTTGTGACAAAAAGTAAAAAATAATACTATGATGAAAGTTTTAAACCTAGCCTGAATGTATGTTCAGTATGTAATCTTATTATACTCATTGCTTTTTAAACGGATATTGCTTTTATGTATTGTTTTTGAACATTCTGAAATGCAATTTTCAATGAATAAATAAAGTTACTAAAGAAAAAGTTATTATCACGATATATAAGAATATTTTGAATAAAACTATCATAACTCGAAAACTAGAGGCGATCAATAATTTTCAACATAATTTTTAGAATCAGCATCATCAAATTACTCCGAAACAGTTGCATTTTTTATAGTAATAGAGAAATTATTTTTATTATCCGGTGTTAGTTTTTAATCGCTTCTTAAAGTGTTGGTCCATAGTTCATTTTTGACAAAAGTTAGATCGTTTACTAATAGACAAAGTTATGAAACTTAGACTTCTATATATAAGGATACATTTAACTTATTTGTAAAGTTCAGCAAAGAATCAGGATAAAAAAACTGATATCACGTATTAAGTAAAAATCTAAATATCTAATAATAGCCAAGTTTACGAAATTTAAACATTTAAAAATTAATTTACAGATAATGACTTTGCAATAGTCAGCAAATAATTAGGATATAGAAACTAGAATCACGTGTAATTCACATTTTAATCAGTCTAAAATATAAATAAAGCTCAAAATATCGGGAACTGAAAACATTCGAATTGTGACACAATTACCAAAAATGTTCAAGTTAGAATCTAATCTAATCTATCTATCTACTCTTTTAAAAAGTCGACTTTATCTCTCATAAAAGTGGGGTCATATTCCAAAAGTACTTTTTCAACTGTGGCGATAAAAGTAATTCTTTCGGAAAGCGACATCAGCCAAGATGAAGGAAAGCCAATCTCATGGAAACGATAATTCTTCTATTATAAAGGACGGTTCATCAACTGAAAGCGATTCATTCTTGACGAGCAATAATCTATCTTCACGAAGCGCTTCTTTAACCCTGATTTAATAAGGTCGGTCTTCTAAAACTTCTTGAACTTTTGTGTTATTTTACTGCGTGTACAGAAATAAGTAATATTGAAAGGTATTTATTAGTTCGAGAGTACCGAATAGCTGATTTATGTATGTTTTGGGTAGTTTCTACTGTTTTGAGTTTCTTATTATGTCAATACACAGTGTTAATAAAGAGTTAAATATTTGTTTCTTAACAATCAACAAAATCTCAAACCCTAAAATGGCCATTTTCCTTTCATCTTTTTGCCACTAAATGTCAAATGTTTGCAGTTTTGTATTAAAACAATGTCTTAGTGATGGACTTAATATTATTAATAAATATGTCCACGTTTTCTTGCAATTAATGTACAAAAACGCATCTGATAATTCACCCAAAGAGCTATTAATAGGGTAATGATGGATATGACTCTTTTCATCGACTTATTGTAACTCTATTTAACAGAATTAATAACAACAAAAATAATACTTTTCACTCTGTGGATGGAACGTTTATTGATCTCTTAATATTTGACCTTTGACCTGCAAGTAGAAAAAAATAGGAGTCAAACGTAGTGGAATGAACAACTTTAGGGAGAGAAAGAGAGAAAGCTAAAACAATAACTAAATCTCCATTAGAAAATCGTTTCAAGCATCCAGAAGAAGTTGCGAAATATATGTATGAGAAATCAGTTGACGTTACCTTCAATATTCAATTACCTAATGTCTCGATATATTTATTTGGAAAGTCACGAATAATACCATCACGCCACATTTGAGACATAGGGCTGGATTTTTCAAATCAAGGTAGATCTCATCACCAGCTTGTTCGGATATAAACATATTTGTAAGTAAAAATGATGATAATAAGTGGGAGTTATCTGATCTAAGGTTCTTTAGGTATTATTCGGTCAATGATATGAGGAAATAAATAATCTGAGTGACAATTTATATATTGTCATTCTTGTAGTTTTAATAGCTAGCGAGATTTTAATAACGTCATATATCTGTATAATAAACAACAACATAGTTTTTCTTACTGGATCAAAGCGAAATAAAACCGTGATCTAGGCTTTTTCCTGGTTAAAAAAATAATATTTTCTCATTGATTGTGATTTGTCTTGTCAATGTATCGTTCGCAATAAATCAGGTTGTCATCATTTATATAATTTTTCATGAAAAAAATCTATAAGCATAATCATGTCTCTATGTATAAAGAGAAATTAACCCAACTAGATTAAAAATTACCAATATAAATAATTAAATACGTAGTGTTGACATTGCTTAGTAGATGGCAGGCTACTCTACAGAAGTCCAATAGATTTTGGGACAGTTTTAGAGTAAACCAAAAGCAGTGATTTTACCTTTTAAATTTCATGTTTTTATATTATTAAAGTTTTCACTGCTTATGCATATAAATTAACTCTTTTCTCTAACAGAAAATTAGCATTTCTGTTGGTTTTTTGTTTTCAGGGTGATTGTCACAGATGTAAACATTGTTAACAATCTAGGTATGGGATGTTTAATACGTTCCTTGAAGCACATATCGGCTAATGTTTCATATTGATAGAATTAATAAATATTGATCACTTTCAGTTGACAGTTTGTAAATTAATGTTAAAAGCTGAATATGAAACATCGTTCAAGTAATACATATGAAAACACACTCTTGCAATGTTTGGAGAGAGCGTGAGGTAAGATTTTCTGTCTATATATACGTAAACAGTAATGTGTGTTTGGTTTATAAATAGTGTATTAAGCTAGAAATTACAATCATCCCTTTTAAAATAACATCCATCAAAAATCTGTTATCAGCAGCTAAAGAATTTTTTATTAGAATTTAAATTCTCTAAGTTATTCCACAAGATATGTAATATAATATAAATGTTGGCACAACATAAAGAATATTAAATGATCAGAATGTAATATTTTTTTGGAGGGGAGAGGTTGCTATATTTCTTTACTCAATTAACTTTTACCTTCTATTGTAAATTTTTCTCGCTTTCACAGGAGTGATATGAATTTGTGCCTTTGAAACAATAGTACATATATTTTTGTATTCATTTCAAATAATGCTTATACTTATGCCAAACCTCTTTAGCCGGCCCCAACTATTCTATAAATTGTATAAATACATACCACAGAGCTGCATGATATCTCGAAACTTTCTCTTTTCTATTAACTCACAAATTTTCCCTAACCAAGTTTGAAACATATATTGCGTTTATTAATTATATATAAAACCCAATTTCTTATAATGATGATTAACCAACACCACCCATAAAATCTTGACAAATCCTTTGAGTTTAAAAGAAACAGCATGTTTTCAGTTAACAAGAATTATTGGCAAGATATAATAATTCATTTTGTCGTTTTATTGTTTTTAGGTTTTTGTAATTTTCCATAAATATCTTTACTATAAAAACAAATAAAGAAAACGTAACCCTAGTTTAACGCCGTTACAAATGTTCCATGTCTTTTGTTTTGTTTCAGTGAAAAATATAAATCAAATACAAATAATTCAAAATATATAATATGAATGCATCTTAGAATTTTATCTCTTTTATTGCCAAATTTTAATATTCGGACTAATTTGAAATTTACCGCTAGAGGACACTTTTATCTTTCTCGCTAAATCTGATACTTGCTTTTTTTTTAAATAATAGGTGAAGAGTGGATATATATTTAGCATAATTACACAAAGTTAATTTTCATAATTTATTTTGACTGCGAACTCTATTACTTTTCTATTGAATATATACATGTATGTGAGACGCAAGTGTGAACAATAAAATTTAGTAGTCACATTAAAAATATTAAATTTGGTATTTTTGATAGGCAGATCCCTGTTGAAAGCGTTTTGGTTTTAATTCAAATAGAGATATTGATATTTTGGGTTCTTTTTTGTTCCTTTTTGCCCAAATCAAGAGATACCTGTTTTTGTTGAACGTTTAAAACTGGTGATTCCAGTGATAGAATCTGAGCAAAATATTACTAAACTACTCCCACCCCACACTTATGTGGGAGTGCTGTCAGTAATATTACTCCTCTGCTAATATTTTATGTTTCTATGAGTAGATTCAGACTAGGAGATTTATATATATATTCAGCAAAATTGTATCTCATGGTTTTAAATCCATTTTCTTTGATTGAAATATAACAGGATTTTGCATAACTGAACAGATTCATACAGTTTCTGTCTTACCAAACTCGAGTCTCCAAGCAGCAGCGTGTACACATTAAATAGCACAGAGGCTCTTAATATTTTGAGTCTCTTACTTAAAAGAATCAAGCCTCACATATTATGTTACCCGTTTCTCAGGGATAAAATAGTGAACATATTTTAGTTTTAAATGTTATTTTAACGTACAAATGCTTGTTTTTGCATTACGCGCAAAGCTACACGAGGGCTATCTGCGCTAGTCGTCCCTAATTTAGCACTGAAAGACTAAAGGGAAGGCAGTTAGTCATCACCACCAACCGTCAGCTCTTGGGCCACTCTTTTACCAACGAATAGTTGGATTGTCCGTCACATTATAACGTCCCCCACAGCTGAAAGGGCGAGCATTTTTGGTGGGACGGGGATTCGAACCCGCGACCCTCAGATTGCGAGTCGAGCTCTCTAACCACCTGGCCATACCGGGCCGCATACAAATGCGAGGCCTCAAAAAGCGTAATAGCCCAAGAAGACTTGCTTGAACTGATTCCGGCAGTGAAATAAAAACATGTACTTTCGTATTTATTTGAGATTATGTAACACATTTTCCCACATATCTAAGTATCAATAGGTTATGTGATTCTACAATTATTTGTTTCTTTGCGTAAATTAGTGTTATGAGATGTTAACTAATCTCTGAGTTTATTAAAGTCGTATTTATTGTTACGTATCCTGAAGTTAAATTGAAACTCATAATTTCATATACCTTTTGGTGGGTTCACATAATAAGATATTAAACAATTTAAAAAAAACAAACAATATCATTTCATTTGTGATAAATATCATGTAATTTACAGACTGTGTCCCATTCCTTTTCATCTGTCTACTTCGTATTTCGAATTAAAGATGTGTAAAATCACTGCCTTGGCAGGAGCTTTTATTCAGCACTAGAACTCGTCAGCTGAGTTAGAGTATGAAACACAAAAGTATTTTGCTTATTTCTTGTGTTGTTTTTTTTCCTTCAGCGCAGGATCCGAATAAGTTACAAGTTTAGAGCTTCGAGTGAGTTCTGTGACAGTTGGAGTAAGACTACATAGCCTACCAATAAGTAAACAGACACCCCCAAGAATACAAATCGACCATCTCAATGGCGTCATATGCAAATAATATAAACATGTAATAAGGTATAACTCAGTCAAGACCACAGAAAACAAACAGCTGTCTCACGAACAAAAAGTTCCCGGGAATTAATAATTTTCATGAAGTCACATAGTTAGACGATAAAAGGACTATCAAAGTCAGCGAGAAATCGCTAGGTCACTTGCATTACCATTATTAATCAGTGGATCATGTGACAGTGTATTTTCAGCTATGTCGCAAAACAAAATATTCTGCACTGACCTGGTATCCAATACCGACAGAACTAACTTTTCATGTTATGAGAAGAGTGATGAATGACTCACATCAGACGGCCGCTACTATTAAAGAACAAGTGCAAATGTGCCCTAACATCATCAGAAGCTATCTTCATAGAGTGGGATATGATGGCAAGATAGTTAGACAGAATCCATTCCTTCATCTAGGTAATAGCGACAGCAGTTGACATCATAGATGCCATCATACCTTTCTACATTTGGGGGCAATAATTTTATGTAACGAATCTTTGCCAATTCTCCGCACCTGGGTTTAGCGACTATCCTGCCAAGTGTTGTCGTTGAACCGTTGAAAGTTACGACAAAATCTAAAGGTATTTCTGTTATACTGTGGTGTGACACTGTGGCAGCTAGACAATTACAGCCGGTGGTGTCTGAAGGAACGCTCACTGATGCTTGATACATCAAAGTTCTCTTGCAACATCTTCTTTCTTTGAATGACCAGCGTACCAGATAAGGAAGTGTTTTCATGCAAGAGGGGCACCTTCCCATTTAGCCCGAGTCACAAAACGATGACTTGAATGTCAGGGTATTCATTCGAATATGTATGGTCCATCCTTGATTTTTCATTGCGAAATCGTTCCAAATAACGAACTTTTAGGGAAGACGTCATCTAAGTTCTTCCCCAGGAATGGGGTAGAATCCTACAAGTCCAGATTTCGGATCTTGTAAACACGACGTGTAACCATGTTTCTACTTTCAATATTGCAAAGGGCTGGTCAATTTAATATTAATGGGAATATTGTACCACATGTTTCTTTTCTGTTTATTTGATAAAAATATATTGCTTCTGGAGTAAGTGTCTTCTTGCTTGTTGGTGGACTGTGTATATAAATAACATATGAATAATACAATCTAACGTTGTTTGTGAAGTCAAAAGATAATCCAGTAATGGACTTGGATAACTATCAATACTTATTATAAGGTTGTGTCAAATACATCTTAATCACTGTCATGGTTATTAGCCTATACAACCACCAAGTCTGAAACTAATTAATTATTAATTTATTTTTATTATTAGATAACATTTGCCAGTTACAATATATCTTACGTTTTGGATGCTAATATGATGCCATTCTCAGAGAAAAACCTGTATTTTGTGATGGCAGTGGCTAAGTTCTTTTGTCAGGAAGATAAGTGTGATATAGACTATTCGCCATGACAGTGACTGGGATTAATACATGTTTATTTATCTGAAGTTTTCTTAATTTGAGTTTATCTCGTTCTGAATTTTTCCAGTGTGCTCGTTGTGAAGGGCTTGGACATGTTATTTGTAGATTTGCTAGGAGAATAAAGATTAATATAACCGCCATTTTAGACACCTAACTCTTTTGGTCAACTGACCAGCTATGGTTGTCGAAGCATTTCAAAAACAATACATATAATTCTTCTCGTATTCTTTTACAATAATAACACTACTGTAAATTGGTAAATAAAGAATGGAAATTATTAAGAAGTGTAATTCTACTTGGCATTAAATTATTTTATTTCCACACCAGAATACACACAGTTTTACAGTTCTAACTAGGAAATTAATGTGTAAAAAAGTTAAAGGATGTTGTCTATTAACGTTGACCATTTTGAAAAATGCCTGTATTTGAATTGTGATTAATATGAAAGAAGAGAAATAAAAAATAAACATAAATAAAACCAACCAATTAATGAGTAATGCGACAAGGTAAGTGTAAGGAAATACATTGAGATAATTACCCTAGGGTTCAAACGGTAGTCTTTATTTTTGAAATCATCACGATATTTACTCTAAAGTTAAAAATAATTTAATTTGCATCAACCGCTGTCACCGTTTATGACCAATATTCTCAAGTGATTTATTGCATTAGTATTGTATCATTAAAAACACGTTAAATATTATTTTTTGTTAAATCAGTTGGGTGTGTATTCCCTTTTTCACAGATCAGATTTGTCAAAGGGGATATTATAATTCTATCAACTTGAAAAATATTTTATTCAAATCTTGTTATGGGTTTAAACTGTGAGAAAGAATTATATTTTATTTTCTGTTAATTTACTTGCTTTTAGATTACTATTAATGATACCCTAAATATTATTATGTTCTAGAAACTTTCAGTTCTTCAATATTTTAGTTGCCGGTTTTTTTTCTATCGTTCAACTTATTGCATCATATTGAGTGAACTTACGTTTATATCTGATACTGTGTTCAGTAAAAATCTGACCTAAACAATTTGATGAAATTACTTTTTCTTTGTAAATTACATGGGGAACGTCTGCGGTAATTAGTGGGAATAACTACAATAAGGTTTGTTTGTTTGTTTGCTTACATTTCGTTGTGTTGCTCGTATGTTATTAGTGATCTTGTAACCAATTAATCCATGGTCTCTCAAGCAATTTATTTAATAAATAGTTTACAAAAATTGTTAAAAAAGTCGTTAATTCTAGAGTGAGATTCTTTTGCGTGCAACAGATTTTTTTTTCTCTCCAAAATTTCAAGAATTCAAAAAAATAAAACACGCGAGTCCATGAAATTTCGTAGCCGTTACAATTATATTTCGAACATATTGTAAGAATCCTGCGTAGGACAAATCAATCATTAAGTCAAAAAATATATTCACAATGCCAGTTTCACAATTTCATGCAAGCATGTAAACCTTTCTAGGATATTCGGTGGGATACCTTAAAAACGTATTGAGTGGTAAATGAGCCATTGTTGAACATACTAATATCGATTATTATTTCATTCTACGCCGAGTCTTATAAATTCAGTATTGGAAAATTAATCTTGTCATTGTAATAGTATGTATGTTGTTGTTCTTTATGTAAGCTTGTTCTCTCCTTAACTACTTTGTTTTGATAAACTTTACTTGATTATCACACAAGATTCTAGCTTTACTTATATGTTTCGACAATATCTCTGACAGTTTCCAGTACAAAGAAATGGAAAACAAAGGTTAATGAATTTTAGTATCGGAATTTAAATAAGAAGTTAGAGTAACGATTTGTTAAATCTGAAAATGTGATAGGTTTTAAAGTTTGAGAAGAGGATTTTTTTTCAGGTGACAAGTGGCACATGTTTATTTATTTTCAAATTAGCAATAGCCTAATAAATTGTATTTCATCATAAAAATAACACTAAATGTACCCTACAATGTTCCTAGAGTACTAACTAGCGTTCCACAACAATATATTTCCGTAATAACAGCATATAAGCGAATGTTTATTTGAATACACATGAAAAATGTATATTTGGGTTAGCAGGAAACTGTACTTGAAACACTTAGGGATAGTGCCCGAGAGGAAGTCAAGCACAAAACAAAGAGAGAAGAGACGTACAGAACAGAGAACCGGAAAGGAGTATTAAACCGGACCTATCATATTAGTTTTACTGGGGAAGCCAAACCCAAAGACAGTCAGAAAAACTTCTAAAAATATAATAATTAGACCAAGGGTCGACATTTCAAGGTTGGACAAAAGTTCTCGGTTCTGCTGCCCACAGATCACAACAAACTCACTCTGAAAAGGACATTTTGAAGTACAGGAAGTACTCAACAGAATGGACTACAAGGTGAATGTGAATGGAAAGACCAGGATCTACCATGCCAAGTTGTTGAAGTACTTCGGGAGATAAGAAGATCTAACAGGTGCAGCTATTAAAATGTTGCAGGTTTAGCAGTTATAGATGCAGAACCTGAAAAGAGTGACCTTTTTGAGAAGATTAGGACCTACTAGACCTAAGACTACTAGGTGGAGATGAGACATATAAAGACGTCCACAATAGCGAAGAACTGACTGACCAACAAAGAAAAAGTATTACAAAGATCTACTGTACCAATGTGCAGATATCTTCACGGATAAACCTGGAAAGACCGACCTTGTGCAACACAAGATCCAGACCCCAATCAGAGATCCAGTCAGAGTGAAGCCCAGCGTGGAGGCAATGTTGGAAGGTGGAATCATCGAGCCGTTAAAGTCAGCCTACTGTTCACCAGTGGTAATAGTGAAGAAGAAGGACGGATCAAACCGTCTCTATATCTATATGGTAAAGAGTTCATCATCCAGACAGACCATCAACCACTTGCATACATTCAGAAGTGCAAGATCGACAGCGTGAGGATCATGAGGTGGGCGTTGTACCTTCAGAGCTACAGCTTCCGCATAGAAGTTATCAAAGGGACTGCAAATGTTGGAGCTGACTGCGTATGTGAACGAAGAAGTCTTTGTATATCGTGGAAAAGAAATTTATTGTAAATATTTTCCCTGAAGAGGTATTTATGTCATATACAAAAGACTATTATTGATTTGTTGTGTTGTATGATTATATTATTTCGCCCTTTGATTAAGGTGTTTATCAGTGAAACTTGGGGGCATATCATCTGCTGATGGCACCCCCATAAAAAATAAAAAAATAAAGTATCGGGCGTAATCTGAGGGTCGCGGGTTCGAATCCCCGTTACACCAAACATTCTCGCCCTTTGTGTAAGGTGTTTATCAGTGAAAATTGTGGATATAACATCTGCTGATGGCGCCCTCCCAAAAAACAAAAGAATCGGGAGATCGTAGGAAACTTATGGGTAAGGCAGGGTTTATGACTGTGCTGATGTATTTGTGTGTATTTAGTTCATAATATACATATTGATTTGAAACAAGTGTAGTGCTTGCTGCTCATTCATTGTTACCTTTACCATCAACGAGTCATAGACACTTACTGTAGAAGAATCCACAAAAACAAAAGTGAGTGCCAGACCATCGCAGACTAAACTCCAGCCATTGGTGGTACCCATTTTAGAGTTTAGTAGACTAATATAAGTGTTAGGCAAAATATGTTGATTAAAGACAAAATTAACAGCGACGAATGAGCTTCGAGCCCAGAATGTTTCGATTAGAAGTCCCATACGTTAAGCACAAGACCAAAAACGTCCTTCGCTTTAAGAAACGGAATGGAGGCTAATGGGGTTATAGTAGTAGGATGGTATATAAATTGTTTTACATGATCAAGATGCTTACTTATAAAGTAGCCTTAGTATTCGATGTATTACTCTACTGTCAAAAACAATTACATCTAGCAGTTGTAAATTGCGATGGAAGTTCTACGGAAACTCTCGCATTTCACAAGTAATGTCAGACCTATACTTTTTTTTATTTACCATGATTTTACATTACAAAAAATCATTATTTGTTCACAATCTCCAAAATCGTATTTTTTGAGAAAAGGGTGTGTTGCAACGTATTACACAGAAATAACAAATTACAAAATATCGCAAAGTCGTTCGTTCTAAGAATGATGTTGCGCATTAGAAAAGCCACATTTCGTTGACTTTTTACGTATTTTCAAATTGTTATTATTTTTGTTCGAAAAGACGATAAGAAGCAATTGAAAGCTTCGGTGTATATAATGTATTGCTAGTTTCTGTAAGATACTGTACTCCCCCATCCAAAACAAATTACTAAATGGTTTTGTAAAATTCTTTAATAAAAAACCTTTTTTGTAGGTTCTGCTACCGATCTTATGACTGGGGCAGGTTATTAACCAAGTGATTGTTCTCAAATATAACCGAACAAGGACTTGAACCACCAATAAAGAAAGCAGAATACAGATATTATTATTGCACGAGTAAAGGTATAAAACAATATCATGGATATTATAATTTTTTTACTTTAACTAATTTATATCAATATAAATATCAAAGTCTCGTTCTTTTCTTATATAGAATGAAAAGGAAATAATATAAGAATATAAATAATACTGTTAACATTGTATACAACTCGATTCTGCTTTGGAGGAGGACAAGAGTGTCTGTTTTGAACAATGTATCAGAATGTAAGTGTTATTATAATAAGCAGGTATGTAAAAAAAAATAACGTTAACAAAAGTAATGAATGAAAGTTTTGAGTGGTAATGTTAATGTTCTATCGTATGCTACTGATCAGTGTAACATGTGAAATATCTTTAATAACCCAGTTCTCGTGTTTGTTTTAGAGCAAAGATAAATTGGGCTATCTGCTATGTCAACGGCGGGGAATCGAACCTTGGTTTTAGTGTTGTAAGTCCGTAAACTTATTGCTGTCTCGCCGAGGGATAACCTCATTCTTATAATCCTGAACAGATACACGTGTTTTACCTTTATTTCTATGATATAGATATACCAATTTACAAGAGCATTTTGTAATATTTTGTGTATTTTTATACTTGTTTGTTTTTGGTATTGGTTCGAGTTCAGCAAATATGGAAAGACTTTTATCATATTTACGAGAATTGTCATTTATATTTCGGATTGTCAGAAGAAATCATATTTTGTTTGGAAACAGCAAAACATTAACAGGTGTTATGAAGAATCTGTTGGTTATGTAAACAGTGAAAGTCAAATGGTAAATTATTCAACTCGCAGTTACCAGATCAGGAAATTAATTCAACTCGCAGTTATCAGATCAGGAAATTAATTCAACTCGCAGTTATCAGATCAGGAAATTAATTCAACTCGCAGTTATCAGATCAGGAAATTAATTCAACTCGCAGTTACCAGATCAGGAAATTAATTCAACTCGCAGTTATCAGATCAGGAAATTAATTCAACTCGCAGTTACCAGATCAGGAAATTAATTCAACTCGCAGTTATCAGATTAGGAAATTAATTCAACTCTTCTAGTAACCTAATGAATAAACGTTACTTAATTCAAAATCGTATCGAATGAAGTAATAATTAACTGTATTTTTACCATATTGTGTGACTTGTCATTTAAACGTTACATGAGATTAAAAGTAAATTTGATCCATGGTTTTTTTTTCCTTATGAAAGTCTGATAAGTTAAGACCAGAATATTTTTATTTTCCAGAAAAGAATTTATTAATGGTATTTCACATCGGTGAAATACACTTAAAAATAACCAGTCAAAATATAAATTTTGTTTTTTATTAAATATAAAGTTACGCAATGGGCTGTCTGTGCTGTGCCCACCTCGGGTATCAAAACCCGATATTTAACGTTATAAGCCTTCACGGAGAAATTCCGGCCTAAAACTAAACTCAAGGAGTCTTACACAATTGCTCAACATATGTTTATAAAACATTCTTGAAATCCAAAGACCTGTTTTTTCTGAAAAAAAGTGTATAAAAATTTTAAACTACGATAGACGAAATGAATAAGGTATAGCACTACTCTAGGATTACATTATGTATTGAACAGCTTACGTAAGAATTTGTTATATATTTTTTCCATAAAGTTGTGAATTAATACGTTTTTCACTATAAAGACTGATATGCTTTAAACCTAATTATTTATTATTTTACTTAAATGTTTACCAACACTTTATTGTTACTAAGAGCTAGATATCAAAAATATAAGTCGATGATTAAACTGTTCTAAGACTAAAACAATTTGGTTAAACGATTATCTTTGCAATGACATTAACAATTTCTTCAGCTTTCAGAAACAATCGGTACAATTTAAAAAGTTTTATGTGCTTTGTAATTTCATAGACAATAATCGAGTATTTACATCAAATAAAAATAATTTTAACGTGTCTTTTCGTGATAGATTTAACAGAATCTAGCGATCGATTCAAGCCAAAAGCGTTGATAATTTATTATAATTATCAACAATCAGTTTTTTTCTTATTTAATTATCTCAAATTTTCATAGGGCTTCAACTAATGAAATGAACGTGTTTCTTTACATGTTTGGCAGTAGTTTTAGCTAACTAGGACTTTTATTTGTAATTATTATTATATGACCAACAGAAGGAATATTTTTTTAATCTTGGATGTTATATGATTAAAACACTTTCAGTTATCACGCGCCTTACTGCTGCAGTAGAAGTTGGACAAGGGTTCAACAATATCAAAACATTGAATTAACAACACCTTTGCCAGTTAGTTGATTTTCAATAAGCTTTAATAAGGCTTTCAATGCAAAATGTTTTCATACAGAACAGTTAGCAAAGGAAAAAAGCACTCAAATTCTAGTAGCTAGTGAAAAGAAGCATAGAGTTTCTGCTTCGGAGAATATATGTTTTCATAAATTGGGTCAAAATCTTCTATCCTGCTAAGGTCGTCAGACATGCCTGAAAAAAGATAGCCTTGTGAGTCCGATGAAATTAAAAAACAAGTGATATATAACGTTACAACCAAAAGAGTTTTCGTTATGTACAAACTTATGAAGTACGTTTTCTAGAAATACAAAAAGAGAAATACGAACTAAGTTTTGTCACTTTCAAAACTATGAAATACAAAATTTGAAAAGTTTTTTTTTGGTGTACAAAACTTGAAGATAGCTTTTATATGCGGAAACATCTGTAAGCTGAGTTATTGCACAGATCTTAAAATATAACGTTGATAAACGGAAACATCGGCACGTGTAGATATGTAGATCTTGAAAGTCGAGTTGTT
>NW_013665614.1:1569162-1578988 GCF_000517525.1 Limulus polyphemus
CAAAGGACAGGTTTATGTGTTTTAATAAAGGTGGCTTCCAAAAATATAGAGATGTAAGGTTGACAGACCATTTGCAATAATTTTAAACCTGCTATCCGTGTAGTTGTCAACACAAGTCTGGTTCACTAGTAAATGTTGGCCAATCGCTGATTCACATTTTGTGGTGGAATTTTTGTTTTACAGGAGCGACATGGTAAATTATTTTCTTTCACACTCTTATTTCTTATGGATGTGGGTACATGTCGGTACGTAGGTCGTGTCACAAAGATTGCAGAATAGAATTAAACAACAAATTTTGAACAACTCGACTTTCAAGATCTACGTATCTACATGAGCCGATGTTTTCATTTACAAACTTTATATTTTAAGATCTGTTCAAGAACTCAGCTAACTGATGTTTCCGCATATAAAAATATAAAATTATTAGAAGCACAAAATACCAAGTTATCTCCATTATTACTATTAATAGTGCGAAATACCAAGTAATATCTAAGGTTACTAAAGTAACTAATGCTTGATTGTTCTTTAAAGTAAATTGTATAGAGGTAAAAGTTAGGAAAAACAACAAAAGGTTTGGTATATGGATTCCCACCGTTGCGTTATTTGCTGCTCCGACCCTTGATGAAAGTATCTCGTTTCTCAACTGACGACGTAGGATTCTTCTTTGCGCCCCTCTTAGAACACGCTACATCCGGGAAAATAACTTGATTAGTGCAAATATTCTATATTATAATCATTTTTTAACGTTTATTTCTATCATTACTACAACCATCAAAGTACCCAAAGGAAGCTACATTTATTGGCCCTCTACTTTAGGAAAAAAGGCCTTCTTACACGATTTAATAAAGATGCTTTTTACGTATGAATATTTACTATTCATAAGTAAAGCATTACTACTTTATGTTACACGTTACCTTTTTCTAGTGGTAATCACTATAAACGAGGCTGTAAGTTTTGTTTGTCGAAAACAGGGCACTTTCACGGTCGTCATATGCTTCAGAAATTCTACGTGATACTACAATAGCCCCCCCCCCCCCAGTGGCACAGCGGTATGTCTGCGGACTTACAACGCTAGAAACCGGGTTTCGATACCCGTGGTGGGCAGAGCACAGATAGCCCATTGTGTAGCTTTGTGTTTAACTTCAAACAAACAAAGAAGTACAATAGACGATGAAACCCCAGGAAACTCATAAAAAATTCAATAGCAGTTTTTGCCACTTCAACCTCAGTATTAACTGTTAATGACGTCACTAGTAAATTAACATTACAGATAAGGACGCTTCCTCAGGATGTGCAAAAAATACATTCCAATGCAAATTTATTTAATACGAGATTACTAACATAAAACCTCAGTAGCCAAAAAATATACTAACATGAATGCCTCTGTTGGCTCAGCGGTAAGTTTGAAGGCTTACGGCGGTAAAATACGAGGTTAAATTCCTGCAGTGAGCACAGCTCAAGTAGCCCATTGTGCAGCTGTGGGCTTAAGAAACAAGCAATTAAAATGAATAACATGAGCAAAAATGTTTGACAAAAACTGAAAAATGAAATACAGAAGACAATAGTTCCCAAGACTTCTATAAATATCGGAAAGTGTTATTTGCAAATAACTAGTTCCTTGCACTAATAGGAATCACATCTGAACTTTTCCTGCCCAACCACTCGTTTCTGTAAAGGACAAAGATAATTCAAACCTTAATCGTTAAAACTAAACAACGTTGAGATAACGAAAGAGAAAATAACTGAAATCTCATTTAGTCAACCGTATATTTGATTTACTATCTTCAACGTACAAACATAGGAGAAAACATCCAATGTAAATGAAGAGGTGGGAATAAAACATTATACTAAGAGAATAAATTATGAGAAATTCTCAAAAACTCAAATACACTTGTTTAGACCAAAAATATTTCGCCCATTTTGTCCAAAACAGAATTTTTGGTTTAATAGCTTCAGTAGTTAAAGCCATTGAAAACTGACATTATTCTTTCAATTTATAGATGGTCATTTAATAAAAATGTCTGACTTTCTATCCATTAAAATTTAAAACCAAAAAAGAGGTTTTTAATTTCCTACAATCAACAGAAATTTGGTTTTTATTTAATTATGAATGTTTTACATGAAGACATTGATGTTTGTAACATATTCAGGATTTTGATGTAGAAATTCTTCTCTCTCTCTTTATATTCTAAAGACGTTCATATAAAAATGAATTAAAATCGTACCATCCAGTCAGTGTTATTTAATTATGAATATTTTGCTGATTCTCTAACTTAAAACGTTGACATTTCAAACATCAGCACCATAATTCATTCTTTATACACCAGTATTGTCATATTACAACTAGGAATTTTGGATTTTTATCAATGTTAACATTTTCAGCAAATTTGAGCTTAGTATCAAAATTTAACATACTCAGTGCTAACCCGTCTATCAATAGGGATGTTAATGAGTACACTTAGAAAATTATTTATCTAATAGACTTTCGATTAATTGATTAATTTCCTTGTTATACTAGGAACCGTTTAAGGACCTAAATTAAAACAGCAATATAATTCAAAATCTTCAAAAATTAAGACAAAACATATAAAACCCGAATTTGCATTATCACTATGAATAAAGCAACTATTTATTTAACAATCAATTTTAAAGCAATGAATCATTAACACTGACACTTGCTGAACTACATACAAGAGATGTTATTAAACTCATAAGTTTGAGACAAAAGTAATTATTTCAAACTCAATTTTGTACTTATTTTAAAACTTAACTTGAGTACTCCACTTAGTGGATGGGTGTTAAATTTTCAGTATCAAAATTTTAAACTTTCTCATCGTACAAACGTTTTTGATTGTTTGTTTGCTTTAGCACAAAGTCACATAATAGATTACACAGGTCTGCGATGGTTTTATTATCTTGAAATTTTTATATGTTCTACAGTAACTCCTGTACGCTGAATCTGAAAATGATATTCATTTTCCCCCATCACCTACAAATGTTTCACAAAACGTAATAATGCAATACATAAAAGAAAGACCACAACACGTAGTTTTGAGACTACAAGACGTAGTTTTGAGACTACAAGACGTAGATTTTACAAAAAAGTCAGGATGAATGAGGATGCATATTCATTTGACATCAATGTTCTTCCCTTTTCTTCAGTTTATTTGTATTTTTGTTAACAAACATAATAATAAAAATATTTCATTGTGGTAAACGAAATAATAATTTGATCTAAGTAAGAGTTTGTTTTATTTCTTCCCGATTTGTAATATATCTTTACGTGATAGAAAAAATAATAATATTATTTTCGAAATCTGCGTATCTGAATTATGGAAAATCCGTTATTAAAACCGAAACAACTTTTATGAAGTTTAAATTCGCAGGCCTGTGTTATCTGCGCTCTGTCTACCGCAGGAAATCCAGGCCCACATTTTAGAATTGTAAGTCTGGAAAGGTACCGCTGACTTACCATGCGATTAAAAGTTCTTAGATATATCTGTAAATTTTACATGATTATAAACTTATGAAATACATAGGTATATGATTATGAACTTATTAGCTAACGTACCAGTTCAACGCACAGGGAAGTTAGGGGTCAGATCCGAGCGTCAATCCCATATATCCCTCCCCGTTGTGCTTTAAGGACGCATTCGAAGTTTGGTATAGATTAATAGAATAACAAAAATAACACATAGGGGCCACCATATAAAGATATGGGTCAGTTCTGAACCCCTACAACCCGATCTGACTCTCCAAAGGGCCCTAAGGGTACTTGTCACGATATGTTGAGATTCGTCAAAAACTGAAAGTGTGAAATCAGGACACTCAGACAGACAAGGACCACGAGGAGTGATATTGGATTGAGACACAAATAGTAACCCATTTACGTCACTCTCCAAGGGCGTCTTCGAAGTTTGGTAGAAATCAACAGTATATCATGGGCAATAAATAAGAGCCCCTGGTGATGTCATAGATAGGACAGATCCGAACTCCAGTTGCCTAATTTACTGCCTGGTGTGCTCTAAGGGTGCCTCCGAAGTTTGTTAGAGATCAACAGAATAGCAAGCATGGGGAACACAAGTTCTCCTGGGTTGATATAGGGGTCAGATACGAAATCCGGTCTCCTGTGTTACTTCCCGGAAGATCCTAAGAGTAGATGTAAAAAAAAACTATAGGCATGAAGCCGCTGCGAATACACAGACAGACAGTTATCCCCCGAGGAGTGACATAGGGTCAAATCCGAGCGCCGCCCTCATGACACTCTTTGGTAGACCATAAGGGTGCAAATGAATTCATTGAGATCGGTGAAAAGTATGTTCATATATGTGTGGAATATATACCCACTACGAAGTATATAAAATGATTCTTCACCACCAACCGAACACAAACCTTTCGCACCATTCATTATTATGTAACATTTATCCTTTTATTTACTCTTATTATATAAGTTTATAAGTCTTTCTTGTGCCTTAGAATATAAAACATACGAACAGTTCTGTACTGTTAACACGGATTCATTCCAGTGGTGCCTACAAGTGGATACATAGAAGAGCAACTCTTCCATGAGCTCTAAGAAGGAGGACAATTTTCTATTTTAATAACATAATTTATTTGAGAGGAAGAAAGGTGAAATATTTCTTTCTTCCGTCCTCTTTCACACCCTCAATGCTTTACTAAATGTGTTTTTTTTTAACTGCAGCCTGGGGGGTGGCACCATTGATTCATACAACACAGAACACGAACAATTTTACTATATACACCACTTTTAGAGACAACACTAATATCTATGTCCATAATACTGATGACTGTCGAAATCCTGACATTAACTTAATATACATCTTTTCTCCATTTCTTTCCAACATTGTTTTTAGGGTTAAAGATTTTGATGTCTCTTATCTTTCACGTTTTACATACTGATCACAGTTAAGATATTTAACCTGGTATTATGATTTTGAAACACAACACTGAAGGTTTCATTAAGCTTAATCTGGAGAGTAGTGATATATCTGCGTTTTTTTATGACTAAATATTGGTTTGACAGTGAATCACTTACTGTGGTAGACGTGTTTCCTCACAATGAATCACTTACTTTGGTAGACGTTTTACCTCACAGTGAATCACTTACTGTGGTAGACGTGTTTCCTCACAATGAATCACTTACTTTGGTAGACATTTTACCTCACAGTGAATCACTTACTTTGGTAGACGTGTTTCCTCACAGTGAATCACTTACTTTGGTAGACGTGTTTCCTCACAATGAATCACTTACTGTGGTAGACGTGTTTCCTCACAGTGAATCACTTACTTTGGTAGACGTGTTTCCTCACAGTGAGTCACTTACTTTGCTAAACATTTTTCCTCACAGTGAATCACTTACTTTACTAGACATTTTTCCTCACAGTGAATCACTTACTTTGGTAGACGTTTTTCCTCACAGTGAATCACTTGCTTTGGTAGACGTTTTTCCTCCTCTAAATCTGCTCTTTCACGAAATGTTTGTTGATTACGTTTGATATTATTTCTTTCGGGGAGGTAATTAATTTAACAAAGACTGACTATATTTTTATATCTTATGTTGTACTTAGAGTAACTGATTTTTCCTATTTTAGGTTTTTTGTTGGGTCATTTTCTTATCTCAGACAATGTTAATGTCTCCCACTCACATGCTTATTTTTTCCGCAAGTGTAATTAATCTATATCAGACTATGTCTCCAGTCGCTCAAAGTGAGTCACTATTATAGGTATAAATGCTCTATGTAATGTTAGAAAGTGATAAGTGAGAACTGGGCGAAGTCCTATCTATTCAAGTAGCTTAATTGTCTGAAACATCAGATCAATGAACAAAATTGTTGGCTCGGATCTGACGTATCTATGAGTTCTTTTGTTGTTGTTTTTTTCATTTTGATAAATTAATTTTAAGACTACAGTAAGGAATGCCGCTTTCGAAATTTTATTTAGGTCAAAATGTATTTGGGTACATATAAAATAAAATTAATGAATTCCAAGTCTTTCAAGTGAGGTTTCAATTTTTACTTCTTCAGATTAAATTCTAGTATGTGTTTCTTTAACAGGTTACCAGCTAACAATGTGTACTTATCTTAACCACCACTTACTGTAGTTGTTCTAATCTCGTTCCATTCATTTCTCCAGCTTCTTATCGCGGCTGCTAATAAACAATTTCTCATCTACAGAAAACAAAGTGACCGAGAAACAGCCAATAAAATAAACAATTGATTATTATGTACAAAATAAAAACTATATTTCCTACAAACATAAACAAATTACAACATTATTGAAAACACTAGTTAAAATCAAAATATATAAAACTGCCCAACATTTTAATAACCATCAGCTAATATTTTCAATAACCTAACTGTTTAAGTTTAAGAAGCCCATGAAAGTATCAGCTACTAGTTACCCACACATTGGAAAAACTGAAGACATCCTGATTTAGGCTTGTCTTTTTTCAAAGTTTAATTTGTTGGCTCAGTTAGTTTAAAATTCACGTATTTACTAAACTTTACCCTTTTCATTGTTTTTAGGTAAAGTGACTGATATGTTCTCTCTTTGAAGTTTATACTTTTATGTTTATTAACAAATACAAATATTGTGGCACATTTGTGAATGTTGCACGAGTTTTAAAGTATGAAATTATCTCTTTTTTGTTGTCGCAAAGCTACACAATGAACTCTTTGTGTTTTGCCCACCATGGGTGTCATAACCCGATTTTTAGCGTTATAAGCATCAGACGTAGGCCAGTGATAAGTATATAGACTCATAATGCTAAAATACTGGGTTTGATTCTACGCTGTGAACAGAGCGAAGATAGCCCAATGTGTAGTTTTGGTCTAAAAAAATAAACAAACCAATAAAAATCTTAAAGTACGTTTATACTAAGTATGGTTTTTAATTTCTGGTTTCTTTTTTTTACAGCAAAATCAGTCAATATGTATATTAAGAGTATTATTATTTTTGGGGCTATGTAATCTAGTTGTTTCGTAATTCACAGCTGTTCAGATGATCCAAGGTTAAAATAATATTTAATAGTATTTTCCCAACTGTAAAATGTAACTAGGCTTAAAAGCACAAATGTTGAACGTAAGCCTATTTATCGTTAAATCGTTAAGGTGGGAGTTACAATGTCGTGTATAATGGTAAAACTCTGGACTTCAGATTTAAAGCCAGTTCCATACTTAATATGGTCAAGGCTTTTACATTTCGCAATTCATTTTCATATCGATTTTCCCTTAATATATTAAAATGGCTTTGCATGGGGACCACATTACAAACTACCATACATAGTGTTACAATACTAGGAAGGCTAACTGGTTTGCAGATTTCAGTGTTCTGTTATACGACTTTGAAATATCCTCGAGGTAGATCCTAGATATCTCAGGTTACACCGCAAGTACTTGAATTTGAAAACTACTCTAGACTTCTGCAGTTTGTCAGTTCGATATTTGAAATTTAAAAAAAATATATATATTCAGTCTCAAACCTGAGTTAAAAATACAAACTAAGTTTGCTTGTGGATGAAAAATTGATAATGTTTTAAGATCTTTTCCCATTTTAAACGATAATATTATAAAATTATTGTGATTTGTTTTGGATATTGGATACAAGGGTGTATCTTGTATTCGATGTTCCTAACTCACTACTCTTTTAATATCATTTGGAGAGCAAAGTTTTTAACTTAACACTTTTTAATTATATTTTCCTCCTTCATAGGCTATATTTGGTTATGTGTTTACAATATTTTCCCTAAAACCAATGGGACGAAACTCTCGAAATGTGAACACAACCCTGTAGAATTCGGCTCATAAAACACTTTTGTATTGAACTACTTGCTACTGTTTAAAATACAAGTATGAATAAATGCTAACCCATTTTTTTATCGCGAAAAATGTATTAGTGTGTTGACTAATTAAATACTTCAAACTCCTTAGATTGGTTCCTTTTCTTGGAAACTGCAAAAAGTGTTATCTCTGCATTTCCTTTTGTATAGAGTTATCATATGGTGTTGACACTTCTTTAATTCTCAGAACTTATGATTGAAAGCAAAGAGGAATATGTATTAATATGTCGTCCACACTGTATCTGTCATATCTAGTACCGAAGAGGTCTTTGTCTAATACTAGGGCTCATCAGGACAAATGAGGTACAAAGAATCTAGTTGAGGTCAAGATGTTATTTACACCATCAATGTCATGAACAACTATTATGGTGTGAGCTAAATGAAGTAAGTGAACTGTAATTATTATTAATTATATTTAAGAAATTTACAGATTAGATTTAGATAAAGGATTAATTACACATTATTATTTATCCATTTTTAACATCGGTTATTTATTATTATTATTTTTATTTGAATTAACTTTACTACCATTCAGAAGAACTGGCGAACCAGCAAGCTAGTCTAACTGTTTTTCCATTGTTGTCATGATAACTAAGAAATACATAAGCTCGAGCCTCTTGATACATTATAAAGTTTTTGCTAAGTAAGCCCATTAAACAGAAAATGAGATTCCTTCGTTGTAAATTCAAGTAATGTTTAAAATACTTTTATAGATAGTCCATTTACATTATCTAGATCCTTCAATACCAACTAATAGTAAATATCTATAGTTTCATCTAATGGTATACTAGTAAATAATGATTCAGTATCATATTTTACAAAATGAATATGTTCTTGGAAATTTAACTGTCTACAAATTATTACCAGCAGTACACTCGTTTTGTGTGAGATCTTACATATGTGTTTTAAAATACTATTTAGATCATAACTAACCTTTCTGAAATTCCTCCGACTCTGACAGATAGCCGTGAGAAGAGCGTTGTTATCTGTGAAGTTCTCAGTATCTAAACAACCATCCCAATTGGTTTTATCCTAGAAATAAGAAACAAATTTAAAAAACTACCTATTTAGATCTGGTTTTGTAATAAGCTTATTTGGTCACTTATAGTATGTGAATAATTACTTAAACATTTTTACATTTTAAATATTCAAATTCAAACAAAACATTGGCTGTGTTTCTTTTTAATCTCGATGATATAACAGGCTCCGAAATTCTGGCGTATCATCACACTATTCTTTAGATGGGTTCACCACTCACAGACTTTTGGGGAAGCCCCCCCCCCCAATGGCACAGCGGTATGTCTGCGGACTTACAACGCTAAAATCCGGGTTTCGATACCCGTGGTGGGCAGAGCACAGATAGCCCATTGTGTAGCTTTGTGCTTAATTACAAACAAACAAACTTTTGGGGAACAGTTATAATTTAACTGTCTTTACATATATCACACGACTGTTCACAGTCTTAGTATAGATATTTTATAAGCTTCAGTCTTTATTTAACTGTCTTTACATATATCACACGACTGTTCACAGTCTTAGTATAGATATTTTATAAGCTTCAGTCTTTATGCATATATCAACGCAACATTTCAAAAGTCTGCAGTCTTTTTTTATAATTATCATCACAAAATTTTAAAAAGTTCACAGTTTTTTACATATATATATATAGACACAATTAATTGAGAAATACCCTCTCTATTCCACCTTTACTATTCATGGATATTAAGTCCCCTATATACAATACATGTTAGTTTTAACCACAGCGAGGTCACAGGTTGATCTTAATAACTCAAGCTACTCGCTGGTCTATAACGTACTTTAAAATCAAACTTCTCTATCGCAGCAGTTTTCATTATTTACTTGGTGTAACCAGATTAAAGGGTTGTGGTCTGTTTCCACCACAGTGCTTTATCTAAGAGAAAGGATCTTAATCTGTCAAGCCCCCAAGCACTCTTTTTTTTTTTTTTT
>NW_013665614.1:1578998-1584766 GCF_000517525.1 Limulus polyphemus
TTTTTTGGTGGTGACTAAAACTTTCTCGCATGCTTGTAGTTTTCGGCTTAAATACGCCACTGGATGTTCCACGTCATCCTCACCTATTTGACTCAGCACTATCCCTGTGAGAATTTAGGGTAAACATTATCTTACACTAACACAGATGACAGAGAAACTAAAACTACATAGAGATTTCAATCACCACTTTGTTAAGAACAATTACTGTCTTACCTGTGACTCCAGCAAATCGATACACGAGTTAAGGTCGAGACCTGTAGTGTTGCCTGCAAGAATATATATATATATATAGTAAATTTTGCTTAGGTATATGACAGTTATTTAATATGGTTTATTTTTACTTCATTGAAAAACACTCTGCAATATTACATCTGTGATTCAAATGAAATAACTGGGAGGCGAGGAATATATATATATATTTCTCTGTCAAAATATTTCCTAATAAATGTACTTCATAGAACATTTTCAAATATTTTGTATTTTATATTGTTAGAAATAGTGCATAAGAAAGTCAGAAATTCCAGCAATTAATAAAGATATTTACAATTTTAAATTTAAACAAGATAACGTATTTGCTATTGCTATTCAAGATCTGTTTTGGTTTGGTATTGTTTGAACTGAACTGTAGATAGTGCCTCCCAATAGAACATATTATTAGTCTCGCCGTCATTATATTTCAATGTATGTTCCCTTAAATTTGGTCATGAGTAGATTACCCAATACCATTTAAAATAATTTGAATACAAAACTCTAATTTCTGTCAATTTAATATTTAAAAGTATAACGAACAACACAGTTAACTGAAGAGAATCAAACAACCACTTGAGAACAAACCGAAATAACACTATTTTTTTTTTCAAAAATATTTTTGTTTCTCTCTGTTTTGTACAAGTAAATGGTATTTGTTTAACTTATCTCAAAATGTTGTGCGCATTTTATTGTTACATATATATGTTTATTAAGTTTCTCAAGAGGTAGAAGAGATATTTTATTGTGCATATAAGCATAAAAGGTACTACATAGTTCGAAAAACAAAAGTCATTCAAACCAAAATTACATAATTATCAAAACTTATAGTAAAATCTTACATGACACTTCAGTATCTTATTATTAAATTTCAGGTACATTGATATAGTTTTTCAAACGGAAGTGTAAACAATCCAAGCTGTCCTGCACTTGCATTTCTGACTCCTGCATCCCATTTTGCAGCCACAGAATATTGCCTTGATATAATATTCTGGTAGTGTTGGTAACGATATTAGCTGAAGCATCAAATATCCATTTTCATTTTTACATTCCTAATAATTGTGGTAGGGAAAACGGTTTAATATGTGATCCTGTCTCCAAACTAAGACCTGATAATAGTTTTTTGTATGTGTAACATCTCAGTATCACTTGTCAGGGGTAAGGCTTGTGATGACCTCAAGAGTGTAAACAAAATGGCATGTGCATTATTCGTGCTGTGTATCTCTGACAGGCCATACACTTTAGAAATAAGCTCCTCTGTACATTTCAACTTTCCTGGAGTAAGGTCATTGTCTCCAAAGCTCATCAGAAGCTGATGGTGTTACTTAAACTCCTTCAATGTCGTCCTCTTCCTGTAGATAGCAATGTAAAACGTTGTATCACAGCCAATCACGCATGAAATGGAAGAAAAGTTTTCAAAACTGCAGGTGTGAATTGTAAATTTTCACAAATTTCATGAATAGGATAGTACTTAGGTTTCTTTTATGTGCCAACTTTCATCCAAATCTATGTAGATACCACTTTTTTAAAGTGAGCTGGCAAACGAATAAGTACCTTGCACCTCAGAGACTATTGCTTATCAGAGTCTTCATTATTATCATTGTTCTGAAGAACTGATTGGTCTTTATGCAGCAGGCAGAGGAACATCTACAAACTGTCAAGAATGCAAGCAATTACATCTTCTTCACTCACATTGAAACCTTCGTAATCAGGGTATGTTAAAATATCTCCACATTGAAACCTTCGTAATCAAGGTGTGTTAAAATATCTCCACATTGAAACCTTCGTAATCAAGGTGTGTTAAAATATCTCCACATTAAAACCTTCACATTGAAACCTTCGTAATCAAGGTGTGTTAAAATATCTCCACATTGAAACCTTCACATTGAAACCTTCGTAATCAGAGAGATCTGTAACGTCGCCCTGCTTTAACGATTCCGAACTTCAGAGAGATCTGTAACGTCGCCCTGCTTTAACGATTCCGAACTTCAGAGAGATCTGTAACGTCGCCCTGCTTTAACGATTCCGAACTTCAGAGAGATCTGTAACGTGCCCTGCTTTAACGATTTCAAGCTTCAGAGAGATCTGTAACGTCGCCCTGCTTTAACGATTTCAAACTTCAGAGAGATCTGTAACGTCCCTCTGCTTGGCTGCACGTTGAAGTTCATTTTGTAGCCATAACATTGCTGCGTCAGAAACTTTATGCTCTTGTCTCTTTTTCATCACAGACTCCATGGATATGAAGTAACGTGTGAGATGTTATTCCCATCAGAAGCAATAAGGTCATTAACCACAGCTAACTGAATAGTCAATTTGTAATCAAGTTCAGTAGTCCTCATTATTTATTCACTCATTTTGAATGTATTTACAGAAATAAGTGTCTGTTTGTGCTGCACTCTTTGACAAAACACACAGTATTCCCAGTCTACATATTAAATAGAACTAGAATATTGTTGTTTTACATGCACTGGTATTTTTCCTGAGGTCACTAATCATGGCCAGATCTGATAAATCAGTTGCAGAAAGTTTTGCTTTATGAAGCCTCTGGATTTTGCCTTCGGATATGTAATATTCATAGCAATTTCTGTGCCATATTACTGAATCAGTATGCTCTGAACTAAGATGGACTCCATTCTGTCGATGGCCTCTCTGTATTTAAGAACTTGCAGTTTCTTTCTCATAGCTGTTGTCTCCTTCATTGTCTTTAGTCTTTGTTAACCTGATTCACGTATATCTCCTTTACTTCATTCAGCCTTTCAGTGGCACAGCTGTATGTCTGCGGACTTACAACGCTAGAAACCGGGTTTCGATACTCGTGGTGGGCAGAGCACAGATAACCCATTGTGTAGCTTTGTGCTTAACTTCAAACAAAATAAGTACTTCATTCTTGGACATATAATGCAAAGGCTGTGAAAAACTGGCAAGTGTGTTTTGAGACTAATTACTAAAACACTTTACTGTGTTAATTCTACGCCAACTACAACGTCAAAAAACATTCACGTTATTTACTAATTTTACCTCTTCTTTAACAAAAAGCATTTGCTTAACTTTTCACTGTCACTGTTATAGTTATGAAGAATATTTTCTATAAAACAATGAATATGTAAATGTATTAAGAAATGAAGTAATTAATAATTTACAAAATATATGAATAAACGTTGAAATCAATCAATAAATAAATACGTATGTATCTAATTTTATTACCATGTTTATTGATCAATTTATTTTTAAATTTATGTATATCTGTATATATATATTTGTTCATTTCAGTAAGCATATATTTATTTTTATTACATTTGATCGATAATCTTTTATTTAAATTTTATTTTTTATTTTTACATTCATGTATTCATATATTTCAAGATTTATTTTTACAATTATTAACTTTTATATCAAGGATCAAAGAGTTAAAATAACGCTTATTAACAAGCAAGTTTGGACTCAGTAGGTCCAAGTTATGTTAAAAACAACTGCTGCCGACCTTTAACAAAAAATGCAACTTAAACTCTTAAAGAAGGCTGATTATCAGTTTACAATCCAGTCCAATATTAATACAGATATGTTTAGTGTCTTAACCTTCTTCCATTATCACTTTACTTAGAAATATATTCTTTAATTGCAAGAGGCTATAAGAAATACATTTAATCACCCATAAAAGTTATAGTATTTATTTTATCTACTTCAATAACTGTACATTGTAAGTTACTGAAAATACAATCAAAAGATATTCACTCCATTATTATACATATAGAATACGTATTTTTGTGACCACGAATGATTACAACCAGTTCTTTTTTTTTGTATTTTAATCTTCAAAATACTTACCACACAGGCCATTGAAAGCACGAATGACCCTTCTCAAAGCTCGTCGATGGTTACCTGGTCTTACATTTTGTCCATTAACAAAAATTAGCAAAATGACGACACAGACGATTGCAGCTATCAAACCTTTCATCTCGAAAAGACCGTTCTTTGTATGCTTTCTATCGAAGAAAGAACTGGAGTTTCATTTTCCCGCAGTTCTATTTATACAAAAAACCTAACATTTTTTTATTATAGTTCATGATAGTGTTGTTAAGCACACAATACATTATGTCACCTTTTAGATTTCAAGCACGTATATCATGTTGTAAAGACATGTTTCCGTTTGTAGCGGATGTGTTTTTTACATGTATTCCAAGATCTCAAATTTAGCTGTAAAGAAGTTGTATTATTGTTTAGAGTGGGGCGTTCGTTTAAAATGGACAAGCTTTCTTTGATGAGAAGTTCCGTGTTGGATGAACCTGTCAAAATTACTTTAAAATTGTTAATCAGAATAGGGTGGTTGTTATTTTCACTGTTTAAGCAGATTGCTTTTTTGTTATTTCCTGTTAACATCCTATTGGTTGTTGTTGTTTTAAATTGTTTGTTTATTTCTTTCGCCTTATGCTACTATAAATGTTCCAACTAAATGATTATGTGAATTTAATGCTATCGGTTAACTAATACAGTCGCTGAAGATGGAATGTGAATATTCCGAAACGTCCGAAAAATAAACGTACATTACCAAAAAACAAAGTGCCTAATGTTTGTTATTACCTTCGTTCTGCTAATTAGTAATAAATTCCCATTCCCATCGAACGAATCTGTTGTCTTCATTGTTCTTTACAATTTGCCAGTCCGGAAACATTGGGTGTCGTCACGAATTGTAGCTAATGGCATGTTTCGAAATTTTTCACAACAGGTTAAATGGAGTATGTAATGAGCTTAGATATATATACGTTTTACATGTTTCACAATGCTTTCTTTTGATAAATTTAGTCGCTTCAGCAAAGTCCATTTTGTGAATAAACATCCGGAAGAGCGAACAGATCGCGGAAACTCTACAATGGCTACAGTTCTGGTTGGTCGGTTCTTATTAAGAGGAGTCCATTAACAATGACTTCATATGTTGATGAATCAGTTGGAGAGAAGTGGAATATAATGACCGGACTATTCGTATTGGAAACTATACAGCTTTTTAGCTGAATTTAGCAGACCAATTTTTCTTCAATTCCTAAAACTACACTTCTCAGCTGATATGTCATAAGTGTTGTTACTTAATATGAACCTACTTGTTTTCATATCACAACATTAGACATTTATGAAAACGAACAGATAAATGTGTTAATAAAAATTAGCGTTAAATAACAGCGCACAGAAAATGTGAGATAAATTTTAATATTATCACTATAATTAAGACAGGTCTTTATTATAGTCAATATCACTAGTTTTCTTAATGTTATATCTCTTGTGCTGCTTTCGATACACAAAGCATCGATTCTGTACTTCGAATTTAGACTCCTACCAATAATATACGACACGATTGTTTCTATAGCATGCATGCTTAACAAAAAGATTTTCACATTGTTTAATTTTCAATCGATCAGGGGTGGCTCGGCATGGCCAAGGTGGGTAGGGCGCTCGACTCACAATCTGGGGGTCGCGGGTTCGCATCCCCGTCCCACCAAACATGCTCGCCCTTTCAGCCGTGGGGGTTTTAT
>NW_013665614.1:1585730-1603497 GCF_000517525.1 Limulus polyphemus
ACACTGCTAAATTAGGGAGGGCTAGCGCAGATAACCCTCGTGTAGTTTTGCGCGAAATTAAAAACAAACAATCAATCGATCAGGTTCATGGCAGTATTTCAAATGCATGTTCATATTATTAACGTGGAAAGTTATCAGACCTGATAGTTGTTTTTATCGTACTACATTCAGGTAGTTCTGACAAGAGAACTTATTACCGCCACCTCGGGGAAAATAAAATATATAATGTTGTGACAACAGAAAGTGTCATTGCTGTATAATAAGGTGATGAAACCAAATGAAATTATTTGTGTAACAAGATCAGAGCAGTTGTACAGTTAGAAAAATTTAACTTAACAACAAACTTAGCACGTGATCAGACTTTCGTGAGCTAGCAAGTCGAGATAGCGGATATATGGAGAATGAAATGCAGTATGCGCATAATTTTTCGAAATAAGTTTGAGTTACATCATCAGGTGATAGCAGTTTTCACAATCCCTGTAACACGCACATTCTATTGTAAATAGAGCAAGGAAACTTTAGAGCTGACTCAGCTGATAAATACAAATTAAAACACCTTTCGCTGGTGATTCCAACAGTAGTTGATATTACAATAAAATATGCCAAACACTGAAAATGTATGGCTTTTATGATAGACAGTCTTGAATGTATGAATTGATTGCGGTTTTGTCATAGAAACATCTATTTAAATTTATATTTTTGTGAGTTACATCCCAACAGTAGTTGATATTACTGTAAAATATTCCAAATACTGAAAATGTGAGTATGTTTTTTCATGATAAATAGTCTTAAGTGTATGAATTGATTGCGGTTTTGTGATAGAAACATCTACTTAAGGTTTATATTTTTGTGAGTTACATCCCAACAGTAGTTGATATTACTGTAAAATATTCCAAATACTGAAAATGTGAGTATGTTTTTTCATGATAAATAGTCTTAAGTGTATGAATTGATTGCGGTTTTGTGATAGAAACATCTACTTAAAGTTTATATTTTGTGACTTTAAAAGAATTAAGTATACATAGTTAAAAATAGAAATCCTTTAAAATTAAAAGAGTAGGTATAATTATTTTTTATGACACATGATTATTTCACGAACATTGATTTACAGTTAAGATGTGAATGGGTACAAGAAATATTAAAACAGCTAGAAACGGAGAATGATGAAAGGCGTAACAGTTTGACAAATTGCCTAGCCTTCATCGGCTACTTAGCCAGGGTTTTTACTTACCCTGTAACAATCATTTTATCTAGTAAGAGTTATAATGATGTCATATACATATATGATTCATACGCATTATTTAAATTGTTCCTACCTAGAAACCATTATTTCTGTGATAATTCTATATATTTTTTTATTCCTCATGAGAGGAATCTAATCCTGATCTATTACCTGACAAACACTGCTCTGCTAATTGCGTTAAAGAGTTAACCGACAGATTACTGCAAATACACATGCAGGAATTATATTTTGAACTTTTAAAGACTAGTTCGACTTGAAATTTATTCGTATTATACTTGTAAGGCGGAAAGAAATGTGTACGATACTTTGAATTAAATAAGCGTTTCTTTCAGTTCAGCTTAATAGGAACAAGAAATAGTTACTTGTGCATAAGACGTAGTAGTAGTAGTTTTCATGCTCTTGCTCCCTTTCGTATTCCTTATCACAGTGTTATTTGTAACCGTTTTTCTATTGACCACATAATTTACGTTACACTGATGTTCATGTTACAAAACCACAATGTATGAAACATTAGTTTTTTTTTATTTTAGAAGTACCTCTGGTTACAAACAATTAAATATTTTTCGGGAAGATTGCAGTGAATCAGTATATTTTTAGATTATCTCAAAATTCCGATTGTTTGAGCAACTGCGAATGTTGGTAAGTAAAATGATGACACGCATGTAATGTTTCTTGACAAGCTACTTGTATCAATAAAGTCCAATTCTAATGGAAAAGGTTTAGACGTATACGAGTCTAATTTCCCTTGTGATGGAGACAGCCACACAAACTTTATTATCCTTATGGCACAGATAAGAGTTTGTGGTTAGATGGTTTTCCTCAGTATTTTAGTTACTATTTCTACTTTTGAGTTGATGTAAAACAAAACAAAATATGGATGATAATACCATAGAACGTTGGCTTGACAAAATGGTACGACTGTAATCTAAGTTCATTTATCATCGTCAGAGGAAATCATTGCCATCTTGGGCAAAATAGCGATTACAACTAGTAAAGTAGGTTATCATTGATTTATTAGATATGTTCGTGTTACTTGAACTTCTGTCGGAAATGATTTAATGATTGTAGAAGAAGTGCTAAGCTATATTTTCTTGGAAACTCTATTAGTTCATGACAACTCTTTAATGTTGCCAGTTTTAAATATAATGTTATTAAGTGAAGAGATTTGGCAAGTCGTTAATTGATTAAATGATAGAGGAGAAAAATATTAACATCTTAATAAACATAATTTATGAGCATTACAATTGATACCGTACTTTGATCGAACTCTTTATAATCCAGTTTGAGAAATAAAGTGTCACAGCTGCCATTTGTGTTTCAAATAGCGAGAAAATATAAATATTAGACGGACAAATATAGAATATAGATTGGTGCATAAAGTCTATATCTCAGTATTAGTTAACATACATTATTTTACTTTAAAAAGCAGTTCACATCTGCTAGTCAAGATGAAGTTTCATAGAAGTCTCAAAATTTCACAAGTAATGTCAGACACAATTCGAATTGAGCCTGAACTAACTGTTATCAAATCAGATTAGGAATCCAAAAATCTCGTGCTCGACACTTGATGTTAACAAACACACAATTTTCATTTCACCTCTGGGTGTGTTATAACACTTACAGTCAATTATTCTATTTAGGCTGCCATCTGGCTTCCTTCCCTTTGTTCTGCAATTCAAATTTAGGAGTCTCTGACCTCGTCATTTAGCCCATTGTATGCATAAGATGTCGTTCAAGTGAACCCACAAGACAAACAGTTTTTTATATCACACAAAACATCACAATAAGTCATTGCTTGGATGAACTTTTTAGAAAAACATATATTTCAGTATATTAAACATAATATAACGAGTATAAAGTATTACATAATCTTTAATTTTAAGAACCATTTCGTTCGGCACAAAAGCCAACATCTATGTTTTATGTATTTTCAAAATACATTTTCTTTAGAAATTTCGAGAGAAGCTATCGAAGTTTCTAGTATCTACAGATATTGCATACATATGTAGTTCCAGATACAAGGATTGTTGACACGATTCCAAAATGAAAAATGCTTTTAATAAAAATGTTAGTCAGTTTTTCAACAATAATATCAAACACTTTCATATTTTTAGGATGATGTTAAATGCTACTTTAATATAAATTTTACAGTGATCGAATTTCATAATGGTATATCTTATCATTGAAATAATTATTTGTTTCCAATCGTAAAATGGCAAAGAAAAACCTATACTACCATTTTGCTTATAAATTACTAACACTGCTGTACTGTCCTAAACAAGTTAAGCTTTCGATAATGTAATATGCCCCTCTTTAGAAGTCCATGGTAAGTAGGAACAGAGGACACTGAATTTTCTATTTTTCTTATAGATAAAAGATCAAACTTGTAAACAAATTAACTATCAAACTATCACGAACTGGTACTTTGATCTTATGTCACAATTTTTTTTACCTGTACCTAAGTTTATTATTTTACTTTCACTGTCAGAAATATTCTGTGTTTTTTCCTTACAGAATATATTTGTGGAAACTCTCAATATTGTCACTATTGAGCAGTAAAAACTGGTTGTGTGCTGGAACAGCACTGCTGGTCAACCAGCATTCTTTGGGAATGACTGTATCATATGTTACACCACTGGCAGCCACAACCATTCGTATCCTCACTGGTCATACCATTGTAATAATCGAAAGTTTGACTCTTGCACACAGAGATTTAATCTTCACAAAAACTAAAGTTTCGAGGATCTAATATGTAGACGGACTGGTGTAATGGCTTGTCTCAAATGGATTGAAAGAGACAAGATACTGTGTTGTAGTCAAGGTAGGTAACATACTATCCTTTATTTCTTGAAAATAACTTATGATGAAAATTTGATTGTCTGGAGCACTAGAGCTTTTGCTTTATGAATTAAGAGACATGAAAATAAAACGAAACACTATCTAGAATTAAAATAAATTCAACGAAGCTTAACTTAAAAATGAAATGAAATTAAAATGAAAAGTCTACGATCAGTAGGCAGAAAAGGTTATAGTAGAATAATGAGTGATTTGATCAGGGAGTCTTGAACGTCTGAAACATGAACTACCTACTAGTCTCGAAAGCCAGAACCAATCTCTCATGAAAGTGTAAAATTTATATTCATAGCACGCATTTTTTTTCTGTATGTGACCAATCATAAAACACTTATCAGGATACAGAAATATCTCTGTTCAATGTGGTAGCCGCAAGATAATCCTTTGTACACAAGGGTGAAGTAGAATATGGTACCTCGTTTCCGTGAAATAGTAGATAAATTCCTTAACTGTATGGTTTACAGAAAGTAATACATCAAGCTAAATTTAGTACATGATCTTAACTGGAGTCAGGGTGTTACAGGTTAAAACTTCAATTGAAAACATTTGTGGATATGAAATTTATATATTATGGAAGAGTGAAATATGTAGCACTTGTATATTACTCTGTCACGCTATACTTTCTCATTTTCTGTTTTTGTGAATGTTTTATAATCAAGCAGACCTTGATTGTTTTATCGAACAGTTGTTGTTTCCCTTCATCATCCTGGAAGCGCTGGAAGTGTTTATGGGAAGTGGTCGATCTGTGGAGCACTTTCTCTCTCCTGATGACTTTACTTATTTCAGTTTCCCAGATGAAACATTTGCTGCCATTGATGTATCCATTTCTTAACTTTTTTTTCCGTCCTCCTTTTTCTTGATAGGTAGGTAGACAATGATCCACGAAGTAGTGATAATTTCCCGGCATTTTGTGAGACACTGTTTATAGTTGCTGCTACATAATTTGCGTGTCCTGATGGATGCTAGAGGATGCCAACTGTTCCTCTTTCACCACTCTCTAAGTGCTTCAAACCTACCTTAGTATCCTACCATTTCTGTTATAATAAAATCAGAATCGTTATATTTATTTACATTTTGAAGTTTGATATGCAAGTGTGCATTCAACATTTAAAGGTGCTCACTAGCCTGGAAAGTATTAACTGTTTTATTATTTTAAAAATTATGTTTTGTTATTCTGTACCATTTACTTAATATAATTCGCGAAGTAAACTGAAAAAATGTTAAAACTTACATTTCTGCGCAGCCCCGAAGAATCACTTGTATACATAAAACATACATATTTGTTTTTAAACAATTTTCTAACGGTCCCAAAGCATAGGCTTATATTTGCTACATGGTTATCGCTCTCTTTCTCTGCTTTATAACCACAAGTTTTCGTTTATTATTTCACAGCATATCATCTGAATAACTACTAATGACACTCAACACGTCAATATAAAATAAATAAATAGGTTTGAGAAGTGATTTATAGGTTTGTAAGAAAGTGGCAACTTGTAGCTCCTGCTGAAAAGAACAATGACATTTAATGGGAAATTATGAGAACTCGAAAAAAAACAGAAACCTAGGATACTTTTTATAGTTTATCTACATTTTTGTTCCTCAAGTTTATCGTGCTAAATTATAGTTGTTTGAAAGCTTTGAAAGTTTTATCCTCTGAAAAGACATCAGGTAAACCTCATTAGGATTGCAAAGTACGGTAGGTGACGGCAAAATACGCTAGTTATCCTAATTGACTCAAGTTCTTATTTATTAATATTATTGTTAAATGTATCGTATTCAAACATAACACATAAATATAAACATATAATTTAGTTGAAAGACAGTACATTTATTGGATGTAAATTGATTTTGACCAAGATCGTTGTTTGCAAAAAAATATTGTTATCTAAATTAATCTGACGCTATTTTGAAATATTACGTCCTAGATCATTGATAAATCTTTGTCAGTTTCTGCAGTTTTTTTTTTATTATTTATTTATAACTGGAAGCAGTGACTACTGCAATCAGCAAAATAAAGTATCAAAATAAATATATGAATGAATATCAAGCAAGTTGAAACTGACTGGATTTATGAAATGGAACTTTTTGATCAACATTAGAAAAGTTGTAATTCTAAAACGAAAATAAATATTTTTAATGTTTTTAGTGTTTCATGACGAAAGTTTGGAACTTTCATGACATAAAAATTATGAAGAAACTAAATCAATTATATAAGTTATTTTTTCAGCTAAAAAAATTCTATTTAATTAGTTTTTCCAAGTTTCATACAACTCGGTTAAGTATTTCCACTGTGAGAAGGAAAAACCTCAAGGGATATCAGTGTTACCCCTCTGGTCCGGGAAGAGTTAATGACTGTGTGTGTGAAGAGAGTAACTGTTCATATTGTTCTAATAGCTTACAACCTCTAACACCTTGACACATTTTCCATGGTATCCTCAGCCACGGTGGACACCTTTCTAACAAAAGCTATAGCGAGCTTATAAATGAGTCTGGAATATTTTTCACAGATATACCACTTTAAAAATTTCACAGCCTTTCAGAAAACTTATGCACATTTTTAGCAGGTTAGACATCAAAGCCAAAAGAAATCTTAGATTCAATTTACTTCTCTTCCGTCGACAGATCCATGATCATTTGGGTCCAAGTTTGAAAGGTACGTGGGAAGTACAGATTCTATCCTCTTTCCATTTTTTGCAACCCAATGTCAAAGATGTTACTGATTTATAGGGTGTTGCCAACACCCTTGGTGAGTGCTTTCCCTACCACTCATTCCTCTCCACTTGTTTCCCTTCCTTATTCGCCTTCAAGACACAGGCTGAAAGAACCCTTCCTTTTTTGGTCTGGTTATTTTGGGTAATATAACCAACAATTCATTCTGGTGCAAGTAATCTTAATTTATGTACGTCTGATAATACATCAGCTGGACCAAATGATATCTACTACACAATGCTGCAACATCTTTCTCCCACCTCTACTTGTCTTCTTCTGGTTCGTTTTAACTAAATAACACCAAACCATCATCATACAGAGCGTTAAAATACGAGGAAATCGAAACCTTTTTAAAGAAGAAATTTAGAACATTAAACAAATGTTTAGAAGAAATTGTTTTTCGCTGTCGTTCCTAATTAGAGTAATCAAAATCAAAACTAAAACCTAAATATCTCCTCTGTTGCTATTTAGATGTTCCGAAGAAAACTTATTATTTTAGTCATACTCTACTCGGGCACTATTTTGTAGATTATTAAGAAGAAAATTATCAAACAGTCATATCCACAAGTTTAGTTTAAAATGTGTCTTTAAAAATAGTCTAGGTTAAAAAAGCTCTTCAACTTTAAAGACAAACAACATCAGCTAAATTCCTCGCTAGTAGCATATGAATTCAAATGCCCGAGGTGCAAACAAGAACATATATATATATATATATTGGATCAACCACAAGAAGGCTCTATAATCGAATAAAATAAAACACCATAATGCTAAAACCTACAACATCAGCAATGGGAACACTGGGAATATACCTCTCAGCCACAGTGAATGGGTTAACAAACATTGTCTAGACCACGTGATGTTGTGTCTACCTTCAGTTTCTTTCTCGTCGTTTTCCATTCCAGGGAAGAATTCCACCTAGAATCTCTTACCATTAAGCTAAGAAAGCACTGCTACTACATCTTCAATCGTGAAATTTTTAAATCTATAACCGCTGATTGTCCCTTTAGTTTTCAGAGTAATTGGAGGAAGGAAATTTTTCTTGCTATTGGTTACAGTGTTTTTACACATCAGTTATTTATCCAAGGGAATGACCTGTCAATGTGAGAACGATGTGACACTCAAACCACAATTGTTTTGGTTCTCATGATATTCAGCGGTGACAATATTTTAGACATGTTTTAACTCGTAGTGTCTTTCGTTTTTTGTTCTTTTTTTATTTCATGCAACCACAATTTCATGCAACCCGCGGACTATCTGCACTAGCTGTTCCTAATTTTGAAGTAAACAGGGAGAAGGTATGGTAGTTAGTTAATACCACCCACGGCCAACTCTTGGGTTACTCCTGCAGATCGTAAAGTGAGATTTGACTGTAACTTGTTTTTTGTTGTTGTTGTTTTCTAGGAGGGAGGCGGTAACGGAACGCGAAAAACGAAACGCCAGCTCCACATCCAGCATGTTAATCAACTGGCTGCGCTCGGCCCAAATTATCGTTGGACAGAGACATTGGAAAATATGACACTATCCTGATTAACCACGTTTTTTTTTTCTTTTTATGAGCCACGTGCCTTTCTAGCTTTACTTAATTTTAAAATATTTATATCTAAGTTGCCTTACATACTATAGTTCTGTTTTATACACTTACATTATACTTTTCGAAGCATTTCGAGCATTTGTTGAAATAAAATTGTTTGGTGCAAATAGTCCATGTAGCTTTGCACCAGTAAACTCCGAAACAACAACATGGTTTCTCTTTTGGAGAAGACTAAGAGCGACGTATGAAAGCAAAATATACTATATATTTTTTCCGAATTTAAGATTTGTCATTAATAATCAGATACGTAGAAAAAATCAAACTCTACTGAAATAATGAATGAAAATTGTCAGATAGAATGAAAACGTGAACATAATTTAAAGAAAACTTCAGAACGTTTTATTAAGTTTTTTTAATCTATAAAGTACAATTTTTATCGTATTTTTGTATAATCGTGTTTGTGGAATTCAACAGAGTTCAATAACAACGAAAATAAAATTATTGCTTATAAACTCAAAAGACCTTTCTGGACATTTTAAAACAATTTTTCTCATATTTACGAGAATCTTCACTTAGCTTACGAACATAACTCTTGTTTTAGAATATTATTTAAGATTAGTATAAAAAGAATTCGGGTAGAATCATATTTCTGTGTTAAAGCAACATAAGTTTATGCACTTAAGATGAGTAGCTGTCTTTGAGTAATCAAAAACACCTTGAATACATAAATAATACAATATAGCAGGGATGGTATTGGCATCATCCCTACATAATAGCACAGGCAAACAGTGAAGTAGAATATTAGCAGACAAAAATAGGATAAATTAAACTCAATTATGATCGAATAGTTATATATATATTGCTATATGTTAATTCTTGTCTGCTCTATTATGCAGGGATGATGCAAATGCCATCTCTACTATCTTGTTTGCATTCTTTTTGAAGAATTGATATTAGTCAATCCTATATTTACTTCCTTTTTTTAAACGTTTTTCTTTACTTGTTTTTTAATGCAGTGTTTCAATAGACATAAGAAGGTTGTATTTATAACCAAATTCTAAATGCAATAAGGTTCCAGTGTAATATTTATTGTTTATCTATTATTGGCTGGTAATTCCCGTTTCATCCTGTACTTAAGTTTTTTAAAGGAACACCAAATTTTTGTAAAAAAGCTAACTTCAAGAGGTAATGATAACATCGTTTACACTAGACTTATGATTTTTTTTAAATTACTATTAGTCATTAATAATACATATAAAAGCGGTTATTCCGTTTGAAACTATGCCACCTCATTGAAATTGGTTGACACAATTGTTTGTTTTTTTTTGGTTCTTGAGTTATCAGATAATAAGAAAAAAGAAAGAAGAACAAGAAATTCAAACTTTTTTCTATGATATTTACAGACATTCCCAGAACTTGTGACTTAGTCATTACATAGATATTTTTATAAAAGGAAACACTGTATAGTATTATAAAGTTCTGATGGCCTATTGAGAGATATTTAAGATACCATTTTGATTAAAATGGCAAAATTATGCAACTCATATTCATAAGGTCAAGTGTTTAATTCAATTTTACTTGCAATTCAAAAAATCGTCACTTAAGATAGCATCGAATGACGGAATATTTAATTGTAACTTTATCATATTGTCATTTAAAAATCGTTAGATGAGATCAAAACATGAGTCACTTTTTACAAAGTTAAGTTCAACATAACTGAGGCCTAAACTTTACTTTAGTTTAAGTCAAGAAAAGTATATATTAATCCTATTTATCGCCACTAAAATATGTTCAAAAACAAACAGTTAAAATAACACTACATATCTGCGAAACTCACTTCAAGTATGTTGAATTCATGAAGTAATTCCAGGCCAAAATTTACTGCGGAATTAGATCCATGGATGAAATTCATATCTAGCGAATTCAAATAACTACTTGCTGCACAGATTTTGGATATTTGAAGTAAAAAAAAAAAAGAGTCCTACAATATAAATAGTTTATTTTCAATAAGTTTTATTAATTAAGGTGTTCGCAGTAATATTTTTACAAAAAAAAACAGTTAACAAAGAAAGAATATTACTTAAATGCTAATATTTAATGAAAAAAGTATAAAAGTTTCAAGTATTAAGAATAGCTTGTCTGATCAACCTAGTCAAAAATCTCCTAACCCGCCAAGGCTACGAGACATGACTAAAAAGAAAATATGGGTTCATAAGTTTTAGACAAAAAACATGATTCGTAACGTTAAAACCCGATAGATTTTAAATCATGAACAACTTTATAATTAAGCCAAAGAAACGTCTAAGCCCAACAAATATACATTCTCTAGTAATAGGAAATAACAAAAAAACATTTCATCACTTCTACAACTTCAAAAAACTCCAAAATAGTTCTATTTAGAAAAGTTTACATCAAGAGCATTATCATAGACGAATAACATGAAGAATAATTGTTCACGAAATATTTGAGAAAGAACGTGTGTATAGCCTTATTAATTTGATGAAAAATATTGTTTTCGAAACAAACAAAAAATCCGTACATCAATGCACTATTAAAAGTGAAATCTCCGATTGCGTTTATATCTTAGAATAACGGAAAGACTGAAACATTATGACATTAATGAAAAATATTATATATCTGTCAAAGCTATTTTTTTCTCTTATTCAGAATAAAAAAAGAAAGTTAAAATTGAACTAAATTTGATAAGAAGCCGTAATGATTTCTAGATTTGGGAAATTTGATGGAAAATTCCTAATTTTCAAAGCACTTTTCTTGTTTGTCTTTTCTTCGGAAGTGAAATCAAGGCTAGCGGGAATATTTATGATATACTAAGCCTTGTATCTTGGACGTTTTCTCAAAAATAGTTTTATTTTGAAAAGCTTAGATCAAGAGGATTATTCTAATCGCCCACCATGGTCAGGTGGTTAGAGGCACTTAATTTCCAATCTGAGGGTGGCGGGTTCCAAACACCAAAGAGTGGTGGTGATGATTAGCTGCCTTTCCTCTAGTCTTTTACTGCTAAATTAGGGACGGCTAGCGTAGATAACCCTCATGTAGCTTTGCGTGCAATTCGATATACCTATTCTAGTCGAATAACACGAAGAAGAATGTTTCATGAAATTTTTGAAGAATACCTCTCTCTCAGTTCCTGTCGTTCCTAGTGGAACATAGGGCTACAACAACACTTCGCCGGCGGAAGTGTTGGTGCAGTTTCCGTAGCAGTTTTGTTTTTACGGGGCGGAGTTGCTAGCCCCGCGCCCAACCCTTTCTCATCCTGGACTTGGGACCAGGCAGTGGTGGTGGCATCCCTGCCGGGGAACGAACCCGGACACGAAGAATACCTAGGGAAGCGATAAATACAATAAAAAGTATGAAATTATTCAATACCAAAAACTATATAATTCAATAGAATTGGTCACAAACCAGAATTTTAATTACATTTATATTTTAGGCCAGAACATGTATACATAACAATTCCACCACCATGCCCAGAGAGTCTGACAAAGAAATCTATATTATGATTTAATAAAGTGGAGGAGGCTTTTCTTGACAAACATCGTCATTCAAGATATATTAATATATCAGGTTTAAATTCTCAATAAAAAATTACTTATCACATCATCTATCTTATGCTTAATACTACTAAAGTTTAAACGTATTAAATTAAGTTTGTTTTCATTGTTAATCTTACTAATAGACTCCTCTATACCTTGAGTTAGATTAATTTTGGGGTGAAAAATATTAAATTCAACCATCAGGCGAATAAAATTTACTGCTAGTTCCGAAGACCAGTCAAATTCAACACGAGATGAAGTTGGTGACCTGCTCATATTTTTTAACTTTGAAACCGTTTCTTTCCAAAAATGACTCAATATCTATCTCCGTAGTATCTAGTGCTCATCGCCCAATACTATCACCATAACTCGATTTCAATGAACCATCTTGTCTTTTTTTAACATTTCGAGTGACAGTAGTCCGTTTTCGTGTTTGTTTTTTCCTACGTTATACCAGAACAAATTCTACCTCAGGTTCACCTGGAATTTCAGCGTCAGAAACAAGTTGAATTGGGTCCTCAAATCGGGTAGCACCATTTCCAAAAGTTTCTTTATTAGTCCATTTTGATTTATTATTCAATCTGTTAATTGAATTAACTGTCTGATGTAGCATAAATTCAGGAGCTGTTAATCTTCATGGAATCAACTTTCAAATTACACTTATTTTCTGGTATCAAAACTATTACGTTATGACCATGAAGAGCCAATAGTTCCTGCCTACATTCCTTTATTTCTTTGCGACATATCTTAAGCTCATTCTTCAATTGATGTTTTCTTTCATTAGAAGTTCCAATATACTTACTATTCTACTGGCAAAGTTTTCCAGAAAAGCTAGACAACTAGTGTTATGATTAACAAAAGTACGCACATTGTTAATCAAATAACTTAATTGACCTTCACCTTTTCCTTCAGCCTGAAAGTTCAGTTTTTCCAAGTCTTCAACGTTACTAAATTTGTCATTCGCCATATTGGGAATGATACACGACGGTTATTTTTACACTTAGAACATTTCCACTATTTATTCAATTCCCACATAACATTAAAATCCTTGTATTTTATATTTACACATTTAATGTGGATTTATTAAATTATGATATTTTAATGGACATATAAAACAAGAAATAACAGTATTTTCGGTCTTGAAAGGCTTACCTGCTGCAACTTTAAAATAGCAGATTTTGCATACGTCATTATTAGTCGCCATCTGGTTTCAAAATTTAATAATTATAGTTCAATTACATCCCAATTAACACTATGGACATCACAATAACGACTAACAAGATAAAAAACAAAGTGCTAGGTCAAGACTACGTACAAATTATCTTTACAAACAAAGATACTCAGACACTATATGAACCTCTAACAGTTAAACCTTTCTCTCATGGCCAGGTGGTTAGTGCGCTCAACTCGCAATATGAGGGTCGCGAGTTCCAATCCCCGTCCCACCAAACATGTTTGCCTTTTTAGCCGTGGGGGCATTATAATATGACAGTCAATCCTACTATTCGTTGATAAAATAGTACCCCAAGAGTTGGCGGTGGGTGGTGATAACTAGCTGCTTTCCTTAGCACGAAATTCAAAATGAACCAAACCTCAAAATCGGCTGTATAATCTACTCTTAAAAGTAAGCTGACATTACCATGTTCTACAAAAAGTACACGAATCCATGTGTTCCACGAGCCAAATCACTGTGTTCGCGATATGTCAGGCATTATACTGCTAAAAAAAACCTAGACAAGTCTTGTAGATTTGAATTATAAAATGAGGTTAGTCTGCAGCAAGCTAAGATTTTGGAAAGGAGTCCAGGCCTGGGAAAGTTCGGGAACCAGCTTCTGCTATAGAATAAACATAACTTTGTTCGTAACCGTCACTGTACACAACTCGTTTCTGCTTTGAAGAATGCCCAAAGCAAGGTTTCAAAGGAAGGATATTGTAAACATATAAATATGTGTTTTTATTAATCACCAAATATAGTAAAAAAAAAAAAAATGGCTTGGTGGCCAAGGCGCTCTACTCGCAACCTACGGGTTCGAATCCCCCTTACAGTACATGCTCACTCTTTTAATCGTGAGAGCGTTATAGTGTGACGGTCAGTCCTACTATTCGTTGTTAAGAGAGTAGTCCAAGAGTTGGTGATTCGTGGTGTTAACTAGCTGCCTTCCTCCTGGTCTATCACTGCTAAATTAGGTACAGCTAGCACAAATAGCCCTCGAGTAGCTTTGCGCAAAATTCTAATCAAATAAACAAACAAAATGTAAAACAATTCAAAATTTCCAGGAATAAGGAATGAAAATTGTGAATTATAATGTAAATGCAACTTTTAAAAAGAAAACTGTAATAAGTGTTAATGGTTTATTTAAAATGAATAATTGTCTGTAATTGTTATTAAACTAGTTGATAATGACTACACGATGTCTTTAAACAAATTATAACAGCGTTCTTCGTAATGACAAAATAAATGTCGTGTTCTTTACATCCAATTATTGTTAAAAATACTCGCAAAATTACAAAATAACCGTATTCTAATAATTGAAAATAAGATATAGATAAATATATCAAATTATAAGAGTTTCATGTAATTTTAAGTGCATTTTGGTGTTTGTATATACGTGATATTGATCCGAGTTCAATAAAAAAAAGTATAATTTAAAAGTCAAACCATCTATTATGGGGTATAGTTTGAATTTTAATGCCTTGTTCACTAGAGGGAGATTTTTACAGAGTTTGATAATTATTTCAAGTCTAGAAGTTTCGTGAAAGTTTAGCCATCTGTGGCATCTCAAACGTTCATGAAATAGTGTGCAATAAAAACAACACTAATTAGATAGAAATAATCAATTCAGAGTTGCCCCCCCCCCCCAGTGGCACAGCGCCATGTCTGCGGACTTACAACGCTAGAATCCTGGTTTCGATACCTGTCGTTTGCAGAGCACAGATAGCCCATTGTGTAGCTTTGTGCTTAATTACAAACAAACAATTCAGAGTCGGTTAAATCATTTTAGTTAGACAGTGAGAGTTAAACTATTCATGAATGATTCAGTCAGTGATCATAAAGTTAGTCAATGAGTCTGTCGGTGTATTTGTTATCGAATGATTAGCAATGAAATTTTTCAAGTACCCGACTAGAGCTTTATTTGGAAGTTAAGCGTGTATTAGTTTCGAAATTTCTACTGAAACATTGTTTGTGAAATTAAGCCTACCAGTGAACGTAGCCTGAAACCTGTATAGAATGTTACAGAAGAAATTAATTAATTCGTCAGCGTTTAAATAGATTGGACTTCACATTATTTTTGCCAAATAATTCAAAAGAAACCGCGCAACGACTGAACACATTACAACGTATCTTTTTTTTGAAAATCTAAAACACTTTTCGGCAATTCACGATATATTTAGATTATCTCAATTTACGATCATAACTCTTGTTTCAGATAACGTGTGCGATAAGTATAAAAGCAGTCGAGGAGAAACCTATATTTTCGGAAACAGTAAAAATGTTTAAACAATATGCACAGAATTAGTGGTGGTGTTTGAGTTATGAAGAACCTGCTGAATATGTAAGTAGCAAAAATCAAATGTCTGTAAAATTATTCAACGCAATACACAGTTGGAAAAATCTTGGAATCAGAAGATCTAATACAAATGTTTTTGACACGGAATTATAAGCTTTCCGAATATTGTTTCAAAAACAAAACTAAGATACAATTAGATGTGGAATTTCTCTATACGTTGCATAACATACTAAATAATTTATCTAAGACGTTGTTAAGTATATTTAACTGAACACTGTAAACAATTTTACCCTTCAACAGGAACTGGAAAGTGTTTAAGTCTAACGAATCTTGTTAGCTTACGCTTCAACAGGACTAATGTTCCCAATATCTGGATATTACAAAAATGTAACTTTAAGTTAATAAAGTTATAAGAAAATGAATTTTTGGCAAAACTTGCATTTTTAAAATTAGATTTAAATTTATTACAATTATCAGAAACAGTGAAGCTTTTTCGCATATTTGGATTTCATAGACATTATTCGAGCATTTCTATAAAAAAAAACAATTATTTTAATGTGACATACTGGGCTCAAATAACCTTCACTCGGTGGCTCATGGGTATGTCTGAGAGCTTAACACCAAAAATCGTGTTTCCATACAACAGTGACCAAAGCACGAATAGTCCATTGTGTAGCTTTATGCTTAACATACAGCTTAGATAACCTCGTGTGAGAGAAGAACCAAACCAACCCACTAAATGGTTAAAAGCGAAAGCTTTAGTAACTGATTATAATGATTTACAATTTAATCCACATTTAACCACTATTGTTTCCTAAACTTTTAAACAATGGAATGAACGGTTGCCATATCGTGTGTCTTTAAACATTCTAGCTAAATAAGACTTTAATGTAACAACCTCTTTTGTATGTCACTCTTCAAATCAAATCTTATCAGTAATTTCTTAGTCTTGTAATTAAATACTGATGTTATATGCACACTAAAACTCTTTTTTTTTTAGTAGAAGTTGTACTATGGTTAGAATAACAATGAAAGCATTGAATTAGGAAAACCATGACCAGGTTTGGATTTTCAATAAGCTTTAATAGGCACTAATTATGAGACGATTGTATAAAGAACAATTCTCAAAGCAAGAGGTTATTTAAATGTGAAAAGACGTTTCTGCTATCGAGATTAGCTGGTCTGATTGATCGAGTCAGAATCTGTTATGCTCCTAAGGCTGTCACACATTTCTGAAAGAAAATTTTTTTGAGTGAGAGACACGAAACATATAAACAAAAATATGTGTTACAATACAATGCAAAAACGTTTCATTATAAAATTATAAATTATAAAAACAAAACAGGAAATACAAGGTAAGTTCCGTCACTTAAAACTACAAAATATTAAGTTATTTCGAGTATGTTTAAAATACGAAATATTGATTACATGTTGTGTTACTAAAAGTACGAAATACTAAGTAATATCCAGCATTCCAAAATTGTGAAACATCAAGGACGTCCAACATGTCTACAACAAGGGAAGGACTGGGCAATACTAGTTTCTAAAAATAAGAAATTAGCAAACTTAACTATGTTAAAATCAATAAAGTATTCTGCTACTAAATGTGGCAATCATATTTGTGCTATTTTACATTAAACTTCATAATATTTGGTATATTCCAGTATTTTTTTAAAGCATAAAGCAAAAAGTATTCTGCAATATTACTAAAAGTACAATAAATGAAATACCTTTTAATATTTCTAAAAGTACAAGATATGAAGTACCTTTTAATATTTCTAATAGTACAAGATATGAAGTACCTTTTAATATTTCTAAAACTGCAAGATATGAAGTACCTTTTAATATTTCTAATAGTACAAGATATGAAGTACCTTTTGATATTTCTAAAAGTACAAGATATGAAGTACCTTTTAATATTTCTAATAGTACAAAATACCAGATGTTCATCGATATTATAAAAATACAAAACAAAGATCTCTCCTGTATTATCAAAAGAGCAAATTTAGAAGATGTTTCTTTAGGCCTAAATCTAAAAAATATTAAGTATTCTTAGATTAATAAACATGTTGCGAAACACTAGGTACTTTCTAGTATTACTAAAAGTGTGAAATACTAAGTACACTCTAGTGTTACTAAAACTGCGAAACACTAAGTGGTCTCTACTATTACAAAAAGTTTGAAAAGTTGTTTTGGTGTACAAAACTTGAAGATAGCTTTTATATGCGGAAACATCTGTTAGCTGAGTTCTTGCACAGATCTTAAAATATAACGTTCATAACTGGAAACATCGGCTCGTGTAGACACGTAGATCTTGAAAGTCGAGTTGTTCGAAACTTGAAAATAGTGTTGATAACTGGACCAATTG
>NW_013665614.1:1604476-1628850 GCF_000517525.1 Limulus polyphemus
TAACCATACTTTTCTGTGTGGTAGGTACCGCATCTTTGTGTGTTGCAGGCAACAGCTTACGTGTGGAATAAGCACAGTAGGGGTTCACTGCAGAAAAACATTTAGTAATGGCCATTTTCAATTGTTTTTCAAATTCTGTTGAAAAGTGTGAAATACTAAGTACTCTCTAGTATTACAAAAAGTGTGAAATATTAAGTACTCTCTAGTATTACAAAAAGTGTGAAATACCAAGTACTCTCTAGTATTACAAAAAGTGTGAAATATCAAGTATACTCTAGTGTTACTAAAAGTGTGAAATACTAAGTACCCTCTAATATTACTAAAAGTGTGAAATACTCGCTTGTCTATTCAAGTTGACGATAAGAAGTGAAAAGTAGAAAAACAAACAGAATAAGGATACACAGATTCCTACCTGTGCGTTATTTGCTGCTGTGATTTTCGCTGAAAAGTAATCGTTCCTCATCTGACGCCTCTTGGTTCTTCTTTCCCTACCTCTTAGAGATATCTAAAGTCACGAAAATAATGTGGTTAGTATATTATAATTGTTGTTATTGTTTGTTTTTTCTTTTCCAGCGCTCGTTGATATCAATAGTAAAACTGTCAAAGTACCCCAAGACAGCTAAGTTCATCAGCACTTTCATTAAGGAATTGGCTGTGTCCATCCAGAAGGCCTTAAGCTTATTGTTATGCCACTGGGGGATGTCATTAAGAAGAAAAACTAAGTTGCTTAAAGAATTGCTTTTTACAACCCTACTATGAATGAAGGAACTTAGGAAGAAACACATACTTGAAATCACAATGTTATCCATGTAACCCACAGAAAGTAGAACTATAGCGAGTGTAAAACACGGATGTGATGTGATGTGTGACGTGAGATATTCAAATTCACAATGTCAATGTTACACTGTCAATAGAATCTTAGTCGTCAGTGCTATCAGAACTACTACTACACCCTGCCGCGTCTAATGAGATTTCAAAAGTATCCCGATACCTCCTGTGGCGCATTTTTCATACTTAGATATGTATGCTGGACAATCTTGAAAAATACAGAGTATGAATATCAGATGTCATAATATTATGAATGTCAGACTATATGTGATGTCGCAGATGTCACAATTGCTGAGCTTTTCAGCATTCGTCATGACATTTTCATTGCCTTTACACTATGAGTGCAGGTACGAACCACATTCGTTTACTCTTTTTATGTAAGCATATATCCCCGGCTTTTTAAGTGTTACTTTTTAGTCGTCGATTTTCTAAAGTCAGTGACATATTTGAACTGTTATCAGTTACAATGACAGTGAAAATTTAGAACTTTAACTAAATGTATATTTCCGTGGGATTCCATATATGAGGCCCTTGCAACCACAAGTGAGTAAAAAATTAGAATATACATGTTTTATTTGGATGGTTTTACCTTCGTCATTGCGTTTATTATATATATATTATATGTAAATATCCATGAACCCACAGTTAAAGTTATCCATGTACGATTAAAGTTCTCCTATGATGGATATTACCTTCTACCTTTCCATACTGATAACATGCAAGGTACAGTATATAAGGACAACTGTATCTACTTTACAGCTCAACTTAGTATATAATAACAACTGTACCTATTTTACAGCTCAACCTACTGTATAATAACAACTGTACCTATTTTACAGCTCAACCTACTGTATAATAAAAGCTGTACCTACTTTACAGCTCAACCTACTGTATAATAAAAGCTGTACCTACTTTACAGCTCAACCTACTGTATAATAAAAGCTGTACCTACTTTACAGCTCTACCTAGTAAATAATAATAACTTCACCTAGTTTACCGCTCAACCTACTATACAATAACAATTGTAGATATTTTATGCAATGGAAGTGAGATAGGCTATATCCATCTGTAATTGAAAAAAAAAATATTACTTTTTTCTTGAAGGAAATGAAATTATGGAAGAAGAATTTTCTCCTCCGTTAAATCTACCGTTAGCTAAACGTTTGAGGATTTTGTTGGATATTATTTCTGTCAAAATTAATCAATTTGTCAAACGCTGACTATATTTAGCATGTTACACATATTGTAATTGATTTTAGTCTATGACGGGTGTTTCGTGGGTGAGGTTATACTCTCTAGCACTGATAATATCTTCCCTCTCGCGTGCTTTTACCACAAGTTCAATTAATCTATATCAGTCTTTTAAAGTATCATGTAGCGGTAGTGACCTAAAAGGTGCTGAGACCTGCGAAGGTTCCTGTCTATTGCCATCGCTCAATAGTCTTACCAAATAAATTAATGTATTGAAATCTGAGAGTTGGGTACATGATTTTATACCTAGGATCATAGATAACTAAAACTTGCCGCCCATAAATCAAAATCACTGATTTGTAGTTCGAATCCTGCTTAGATCTCAGTGTTTATTGTTGTTTTTTTTTTACTTCTTCAGACTAATGTCTAGGTTACAGGAAGGAGAGATGGCAATAAAACATTTTCATAGTCACGAGTTAATTCAGTATCTCCAAACTGAAAGGGAAATCAATGGATTCAAAATCTTACAAGTTCAGGTCTCAGTTTTTACTTCTCAGGTTAATTTTCAACAAATATAATTAAAAATATGTTTTTTACGATTGTAGTATGTGACGGATTTATTATTATATATTTATTTCAAGATCAATGTTTGTTGAAATTAAATTTATATTTAGAAATGTACACAACTTATACTGTTAAATATGTACTGCGAAACTCCCGTATATTCTCTAACGTTGTAGAAGATTCTCGACTGTAAGAATCAACAACACACATGTGTACATAAACGCTAGTGTTAGCGTGTTAGTATTGTTACGTAAGCTGAAGCTTCGAGAAACTCTCCACACGCCTATAAATATAAGCAACGCGACGTGCCAAAAACAGTATCTATTATTGGGTTGCTGTAATTGGTGTGCTATAAACTTCGTAAGCTATAACTGTGATTGTTATAACGCTTACTAATCGGAAACTTCAAACATATTGACCAGGAACGTTTATGAATTTCGAACATTACCAATCATTTAACTTCAGACTCAGTGGATTCACATCGGACATTAGTACCTTTACGAAAACATTACCTAACGTCACCGGTAGGAAAAATCGGCGTGTGATCAGTGAATTTCACAGAGCTAGCTAGCTTTCTATTAAGTGAGTTGTATCTACATCAACTCTAAATTAACTCGCTCATCATGAACCCTCAATAAGATATCAATGTAGTTTCAGACTAGAAAGAATACTTTATATTGCTTGTAAGTTTGTAAAACTTCTGCATATAAGTCACTGTTTGTAATAACTATTTGTAATAATTGTTATTGTAAATTGTATTGTTGTTTTTATATATTAAACATATTTGTATTTAAAAAGAAACTGTGTGTATCAATCTTGTCGGTATTTATTTAACTACTGAATTTAAACTATCATTTAGCTCGGTTTCAAACCATTCGAAATTGTAATACGTAACAAGCGGTTTCTTCAACAGATCGATATCTAATGATGTGTGTTTATCTCTGTCACTACTTACTATTTCTGATGTAATCCTGCCTCTTTCACTTTCCCAGTTTGTCGTTGCGGCTGTTAGTATACATCTTCTCATCTACAGAAAACAAAATGACCAAGAAACAGCAGGTAAAATTAAGTTACTACTATGTATAAAATAGCAACCGTATTTACCTACAAAGATACACATATGAGAAATTTATCGAAGAACTTGAAATCAAGATATTTACATCTGTCTAACTTTCGATAATTGTCATATGCTATTTTCAAGAACCTGAGTAAATATCCTAGTTTAAAAGCCTTATAAAAGGGTCAGCTGGTTATTTCTTACCGAAACGTTGGACAGCTGCAAATATCGTGATTTAAGCTCATGATTTTATTTTCAAGTTTATTCTTTTACATTTCTCAGGAAAACTCAACATGTGTGATACATTTATGGTTGTTGCATAGGTTGTTAAGCCAACTGCAAAAATTCCGCGGCACGCCTGAGTTTGGGAAGCACTGTCAGTTAAGCTACGAAATAACTTTTAATATTTTCGATTTATTGTTAGAACAGGCACGGCGTTTCGAATCAGTAATGTGATCATTCTCAAGTACACAAGTATTAATCAGGTTTTTAACAAGTTTTTTTTCAATATTGTTGCTCACTGAAATACAAAAATCACTCAAGTCAGTTAATTTGCTCCCTTTTAAAGAAACGGTTCAGATACTCTGAATGTGCGTCACTTATCTTTCTTCGAATGTATATGTTAACCATCCCATTTATCTTTTCTTTTGCTTCATATGATTTTTTTCGTTATAATCGCGACCCCAGGTGTTTATATTACACTTTTTGTTTTCAAAATACTATTTAACTCATAACTAACTTTCTGAAGTTGCTCCGATTCTGACAGATAGCTGTGAGAAGACCGCTGTTATCTGTGAAATTCCCAGCTGTTAAACAATCATCCCATGCGGTTTTATCCTAGAAATAAGAAATAATTTGAAAAACTACCTGTTCAGATTTTAGAATAAAACTATTTCATTACTTACTGTGTGGTAAGCATACATGTAACATTGTTTTTACGTTACAAATAGAAAACTCAAACAGAAAAGGTTTTTGAAGGAACAATTAATAGTAAGTAAACGATGATATAAGTCAACTTCCATAGCATTATTTAAAGTCTATCGCTGACTTCAACTGTTAGAGTCTGTTTATGCCTGTTCTATAATATATATTCCTACCAAACACACACCGCTGAATTGTCTTATAGGACGTAACTGTTGAAAACACACCACTAAAATTTGTTACATTCTTTAAAAAACATGCCGTTAAAGTTTGTCACATTCTGTAAAAAAAATAACACCTGCTAAAGTGCGTTATAAATGATAAGTAGACCCTATATCAAAGCACTGTTAACTTTGTTGTATACTGTTGTCAATGACCCACTTTTGAAGCCAGAACTGGAACAGTTCAGTATTTGCAGCTAAACACTATAGTTATCTCACAAGCATTGCTAAAATCTGTTATAAGCTGCAATTGTCCTACATACATTCTAAAATCCGTTATAAGCTGTAACTGTCCAACATGCACTGCTAAAGTCTATTATAAACAGTAACTGTCATCCATGCACTGCTAAATATATTGTAAGCTGCAACTGCCAAGCATACACTTTTAAGGTATATTACAAGCTATAATTCTCAAGTAGATACTGCTAAAGCCCATTATAAACTATAACACTGAAAAATTATTCTAAGGTTTGTTATATATCGTAGCTGTCAATTAAAGACATACTACCTGTCATGGCATGCACACATTAATATTTTCTATTATAGATTTAAACGTTAAAGAAACAATGATAAAGTATGTCATTAATTGTATCTGCCGTGCATATAGAAGCACTGTTAAAAAGTGTTACAATCTGTGACTGTTATAGTACATTACAATCGTTTATAGGCTAAATATCAAAACACTGTGGTAACGTCTATTATATGCTGTAACTTTTAGAAACGTTGTAGTCACTTCTGTTCTATACTATAACTGTCCAAAAAGTGCGTTATATACTGTAGAACGCCAATTTAAAATCTATTACATCGTATAAATCCGATAAAACAGAAATCAAGCAAAACAGTGGATGCAGGGTTAAAGATACTTTATTTTAATTTATGTAGTGACTTTCTGAAAATACGAGTCGTGGTGTAATATATTTAATGATCTATTAAGTCGTCAAGAAATTAATGTCGCTTTTTTTAGATGGAAAAACCCGAACAACTTATATATCAAAACATTTAGTAAATGAAATAGTCTCCAATCTTATCGATGATGCTTTCCCATCTTACAATCAGGTTGTTGATGCCCCGATTAAAGAAATCATTTGGCTTTGAAGCAAAAAACATGTCGATGTCCTCTTTAACACCTTCCACATTTGCATCAGTTTTCCCATTAAGATGGTGTTGCAGCGAACGAAAAGTATGGTAATCTGATGGTGCCATATCTGGAGAATATGGTGGGCGGGGAAGAATTTCCCAACCCAACTCCATAATCTTGTGTTGCATAAAACGTGTCACATGTGTACACGCACTGTCGAGGAGAAGAACACTTTTCCAATTGATGAGTGAAGGTCGTTTCTGATGAAGGGCTTGATTTTAAACGTTCCAGTTGCTGACTATAGATCTCTGCATTGACAGTTCGTTGTGGATTGAGGAATTCGAAATGAATTACTCCTTTGATGTCCCACCAAATGCAAAGCATCACTTTCTGCGGATGGAGTCCAGGTTTTGGGGTCGGTTTTTTGTCTAGGACTGAGCCATTGTTTTTGGCGTTTAATACTCGCATAGAGAATTCATTTTTCATCACCGGCGACAGTTCTGTCCAAAAATGGTTCACGCGTATTACGTGCCAGAAGAGACGAAGCAACGTTCACACGTTAGAAATGGTGATCATGGGAGAGTTCGTGAGGCACCCAAACACCTTCTTTATGGAGTTTTCCCATATTCCTTAGATGTTTATGTATTGTTTCATGGCCATTTCACTAGTGTGTTACCTTGGGTTAGAATCAACAAGCGTCTTCAGAGCATCACTATCAATTCCAATGTGTCGGACCCTGCCATCGCCATTTTTAAGGCTAAAGTCACCTGAATGAAATTTTCTGAACCCTCATTGACATTTACGAACGTTCAAAACATTTCCATAAACTTATTTGATATTATTCAAACAACATTACATGCCGAGTGTGTGTCTCGTCGTGTGCCATCACTATAAGGGATTAGAGTATGCTAAACTTTACACATTATATAGGCTACACTAACGTGACGTTTAGGCGGTCGTTTAACTATTATACGTAATGTACGTTTTTGGGGGGTGGTTCATGAAAGTGTTCCAAAACGCGACATTAATTTCTTGACGACCTAATACATTCAAAATATAAACTGATTTTAATATATTGTTTTTTCTCTGCACAGTTTTTGTTTGTTTGTTATACACAAAGCTACGCAATGGGTTCACCCCTCCATGGGTATATAAGCCCGATTTTTGGCGTTACCAACCCTGAGACTTTCCACTGAGCCACAGGGGGCATATAAAAATTAAAAAACAGTGATGTTTTGAGAGTGTAAATGATTAAATCTCTATTACATATCGTAAAAAAAATACTCATTTAGACACTTTAACACAGCAGCTAAAAGCAAACTTATCTGTTAATTATGATTCTGTTAAAAAATATTCATCATCTTACCTCTGTCTCCAACTCAGCGATGCAGCTATCAGGGTCGATACCTGTAGTGTTACCTGTAGCAATAAAATATTTATCCTTACTCCCATAATAATTTTGGGTCTTTTTAAATACGACACATTTTATGGGCTACTTGGTTTTGTTTGTTTGTTTGTAGTTAATCACAAAGCTACTCATTAGGCTATCAATGTTGTGACTAGCAGGGTATCGAAAACTGGTTTTAACGTTATAAGTACGAGATTCACCTCTGTGCAACTTGTGGGCAGGATACTTGGCATTTTAAAAGTAGAAAATAAAATATATTTATCGCATGTATTAATAATTCCATATGTAACGAGACTGGAGACGCTACTCTGATAGTGGCTCCCTCAGTATTAGAATATTTTAGGTATTTTAGATTTCGAATTTAATTTCGTTTGTTATTCAGTTAGAGTTATTATTCTTTAATGTTAGCTCAGTATATGAATTTAGGACTGACCTAAGCCTCCTGGGCTTAGATTGTAACAGATTGTGGGCTCAACCTCGCAAGATATTGCTGGGTTTACGACCGAAAATATTATCAACAGCGAGCGTACTTAAATGATGAAACAATTCGTTCTGATAATTACAAGAAATAAAATTTACAATTTTGTTTAATTAGCTATGCTCATTATCAGGCATTTATTTTTAGTTCTAATCCATGTGGATAGCTTAGTTTGATCAGAAGTTAGTAGTAGTTATATAATTGTTGCATGTCTTTTGTACGATATTGAGCGACTTGAAATATTTAGTTTCTATTTCTTGGGAAAGTTAAAAAAAATCCAGATATTAGTGTATCAACTCGAATCAACTACAAACATTTAGAAGTAAAAAAAAAAAATATTTTTATATATTTTTTTTCTGACTAAAAGAACGTCAGAAACCATTTTATAAAAGTACATTTCATAGAAAAAGCTCGAACATTTTGGATTTTAGTTTGCTAGAAATAGTGTATTGAGACGCAAAAGTTCTAAACTTAAATAAAGTAACTGATTTTATATTATTATTCATCGTGACACTAATCGAATCGCAGTTTGGTTTGCTATTATTTGCTCTGAAAGTTAATATAAAAATGATAAGCAATTCAGCTTTAAAAGCAACGCCTGATTAGCATTTTAAAATATCAAGGTTTATAGTAAACGAGAGGGAATCTTCAATAGCCGCGGCACTTGAAATTCTTTTAGGCACGATTAGAGTAAATCAATGTATGAGACCTTTGTTTTCCTTTTTGTTAGCTATATGTTTGTGCGCCAGAAATACCAAGCGTGAGGAGCGCGTATATCCGTTTCGATTTTATTGCTCATAAGGACCTCTACCAGCCTACTCCGAAATTGAAATTTATATTAAGCAGGATCAGAATAAATTAATCCATGAGACCTTGGGCGGGGTCACATATATATCAATTGAAAGTGTTTGAATTCTTGAGTCGAAAACTGTAATTAGAACTTAAATCGGTCAAGAGATGACGGAGCTATGAGCTAAAAGTTTGTACTTGAGAAAACGAAAAACTCAGAGCCATTTTATGAGCCGCTCATCCGTGGCTAAAAATGAGCTACGAACTAACAATGAGTAACAAACTAGATTATACAAAAATTATTCAAAGTTGTATGTTACAAAGTGCCCTAAAGGGTTGAGTGAGGTTTTTGTTACGCCAACTGGGCGCGAGCCTCGAACCCATGGATGCATAGTTCGGCACGATAACCACTTCGCCCTGTCCGGCCTCATTTTATTTAAAGGATGAAATGTTGCACATTGTACTATTAATTACCTATTAATTTTTCCTCAACATAACGAACAAACGCTTAAACACTACACTTTGAGGCCTTGAGTACGCGATAAGGGTGACTGTCAAAGCTCTCTATTTTGTCAGCTAATAGCAGCTCAACGTTGATGATGTGTGTTTGTTGATTAGTTTTCTTCTCTTTAGTGTATCAGTTCAAAAATAGAGACGACCAGTATAGCCAGGATTTAGTGTATCAGTTAAAAATTAGAGACGACCAGGATAGCCAGGATTTAGTATATCAGTTCAAAATTAGAGACGACCAGGATAGCCAGGATTTAGTATATCAGTTCAAAACTAGAGACGACCAGGATAGCCGTTTGGTGACTTTGCGTGAAAATTCTGAAAACAGCATCAATGTAAATAAACAAACAATAAGTGTGTCATAGAGTGTTTAGCTCCTTCCATTTTAAATGCATCTGAAAAAAAAAACACTCTTTGACTGACAGATACAATGTGAAGTACTTTTAATCATCCTCGAAGTTTCCAACATTTCTTATATCATCAAGTACTTCGGTAAGTTGTTTGGTACGTCATCGTAATTCACTAAAACGTCTCATTTAATTTTCATATGTTTGAATACATTTAATGACACAAGATTCAGTGGTGATTACACAATACCGTGTATATTAGTTAGGTCGCTCCACTCGCAATCTGAGGGTCGCGGATTCGAATACCCGTCACACTAAACATACTTGCCCTTTCAGCCGTGGGGGCGTTATAAGTGACGGTCAATCCCACTATTCGTTGGTAAAAGAGTTGCCCAAGAGTTGGCGGTGGGTGGTGATGACTAGCTCCTTCCCTCTAGTCTTACACTGCTAAATTAGGGACGGCTAGCGCAGATGGCCCTCGTGTAGCTTTGCGCGAAATTCAAAACAAACCGTATATTAGTTAAATTCAACTAAAATCCAAATCCAAATTGGTATCGGATTATTTGTGCCAATGTTACAAACAAATGTGGATTTTAGTTTATTTTCAATTACATTATGTTTACGCCAATATTAAACACCAAATTACGTTTCTTTACGGCTAATAATTATTGTAATTGCCATTCTCATTTGTCATTTTTGTTTATAGAATCTTACCACACAGTTCATTGAAAGCACGAACGACTCCAATAAAAGCTCTTCTGTGTTGTCCTGGTCTTCCATTCACGTAACTTAAGGAAACAACGATGCAGAAGATGATAGTTAACAAAGCCTTCATCCCGAAGAGTTCGTTGTTTGTGTATAATAAAATTTTCTCAATAGAAAGAATTGGAATTTTGCTCTTGCACAGTTCTATTTTATAGAAAAATCTAGCATCCGGTAGCTGTGTAAAGTTCTGTTTTTCACGATATCTCTTGATATTGTTACTGCGTGTTTCAATGTCTCTTATGTTAGCTGCGTCAATATAATATTTCATTTTTACTTTAACATATTATCTTCTAGAAACGTGCTTTCGTTTCTAACGGATGTGGTTCATAAGCATAAAGATTGTTCGCTGTCGAACTAGTAAAATTTATATATTTATTCAAAAGAAAACGCGATGGTTGTATAAGCTGAGTAAATGTTGTCGTTATAACACTCTGAACAGAAATTCAGTTTTTTCCATACTTTCAGACTTATCATTACTTTCCTGTTTACCTCGGACGTGGTTTAATGTTTTTACTGTTGATTGATGGTACGACTAACCATACTTTTTAGTATGAGAGCATCTGTTTATACAACTTGAAAAAAAAAACTGTACTATATAATAAACCAAAAAAAAACGTATATTTTTTGCTGGATTTTGGTTTGTTAGTAGAAATTTTATATAAATGAACTGTGTTTTTGCAAAGTTATAAGTGTAGCTCAATTAACTAAACTTAAATACTATTTTCTTAATTTTAAATTGACTACATACTGCTGAGTTAGTGACTTTAGATTATGCGTGTTACTGTCTATCAAATTTAAAAATATCACACTTTCCTTTATATGATTTTTCTCCGAGTAACTAACTTTTTTGAAAAAAATAATATCTGGAAATAACATATTTTTTATACCAGTTGTGTGTTTCTCTTTATCATCTTTCCATTTCTCAATCTGCCATCTGCAGTATTTAAAAGTAATATTATTAAATACGACAGAAATACATGTAAGGAAGGCAAAATGCTTCCTTACATTTTGATTTCTTCATCTTCTTGATAATACTGAAGTCATACAATTCAGATAGTTTTTTCAAAATATCCTTACCTGGACGTTCTTTAATCTTCGAAATCTCAAAATATCTGTACTGCCATAAACATTCTAGATCAGCGTTTCTCACACTGGAGTTCACGGGCCCCCAGAAATCCGCGGGGATACTTCAGGGGGTCAGTGAGTCGTGTCCGAAATTTCCTTATAATATTTTTAAAAAGATTTGATTTATGGAATGAAAAATGTGATTTAAAGCATATAATTTGGGAATACAGCTTTTCATATACAGAGAATTAAAAAAAAAATCGATAGGTTTGGGGGTCTGCGAAACAATAGTAGTTATTCCGAGACCCTAGACGCGTGCGCTGATTGGCTGCCTCAGAGGGGGATAGAGTCATTGTGCTATGCACAAGATACGATTATGTTCACAAAGTGACACCAGAGGGCGCTGATAAGTTTTAGGGCAGAGGGTGGTATCATAAATCGATACTACAGAGTCTGTTACAATAGACGGACGATGTTACTATGGTCTTATAGGTGGATTGTGTTACAAAGAATGGTGTTTATATAGGTGGATTGTGTTACAAAGAATGGTGTTTATATAGGTGGATTGTGTTACAAAGAATGGTGTTTATATAGGTGGATTGGGTTACAAAGAATTGTCTTTCTAAGGTTATATAGGCAGATGATCTTTCTAGATGTATTAAATGTGTTTTACAAAGGTGGATGGTGTTACTAAGATTCTATAGGCGGACGGTGTTACTAAGGTTCTATAGGAGGATGGTGCCACTAAGTGGATTGTCTTACTAATGATATTGTTTGTATAGGCAGATGTTCTTACTAGGCATATTACTATATTTTACTATAGGCGGAAAGTTTCACTATACTTCCGTAGGATTTCATAAAAATTTCACTTTGTCTCAACTTATGTTTATAGTTTTCATTTATATATATATTTAATTGTATGCGTTTTGCAAAGGTGGATGATGTTTCTATACGTAGAAGACAATGTTACTATACGTCTGTATAATACTAACATAATTGTAATAAGCATTGGCTTTGATGAGCAGTCTCAAGAGATAAATCTAATCACGTTGATGAAAGTCTGACATGGTTTTATATGAATGTCCTTTATAAAATGATTTCATGTAATAGGATAGATATGTACTTTATTGTAGACCATACCTTTGTCGTGAGCTTCACAGAATTTACAAGAATGTCATCGTACAATAGTTAATGTTCCAATGATAGAGTTATGTTACATCACAGCATTTAACACATTATCCATCCTTTACATCATACAAAAGCCTGATAGTGTTAACTCTGCTTCGTCAATAACGTCAACACACCACATTTTTCGTTCAGTATTAAAGCAACTAGAATTTGTTTGTTTGTAGTTAAGTACAAAGCTACACAAAGGGCTATCTGTGCTCTGCCCACCACGGGTATCGAAACCTGGTTTCTAGCATTATAAGACATACCACTGAGCCACTGAGGGGCTGCAACTAGTGATTATGATCTTTTGTAAAATATAAATTAACGATAATGCATCATATTAATAACGTTGCTGTACTACAGTGGATATTTAATTTTCGTAATTATTATAACGTTTACAAATTCTCGACATCAGTATGAGTATAATCTAATTTTTACTGTTCCAGTCAACATTCTATGTTCATATATATATATATATATATAAAACAAAATATATTGGCTCTTGTTTTCATTATGTTAAAATACTACATGACAATAGAACGAGTTGATTCTCAGCTTACAGTCATTTACAGCTATAGGATTAATGTAGAAAGTATATAAGTGTACTACAATTGTCAAATTGACTAGAATTGTACTCTTGCCAAAAAGGTGTAGACCTGTGTGTTACAAAAATGTCTAATTCCAGAACTTTCAATGCTATTTCAGAGTGAATCGTTTTCACATACTATGTCTGTTAAATTAGAAATGCTCGAACGATCGTTTCATTCTTATTGTTTCCTTAAATACTGTGCAACATTCATGTTTATTACACTTATGTTATTACTTTTCACACTATTAATGTCTTTATCTGTTTTGTATTTTAACGAAACAACGTACTGATAACAGTCCATTTGAAAAATTTTAAATATTTTTTTTTCTCTCTTTACTACTTTGAAAATTTATTTTTAGAAAGTAAAATATACTTGACACTCATGTATTCCTTGTGTAGATACTAATACAAATAAAATTATAACTTACAAATATAAGAATGTGAAAATAAACGTGGTTTTTAAATGTATTCTAAGGATGATGTTGTAAATGTAATAAATGGAACCAGGTACATATGGATCACGAACTCTTACAAGATAGTTCAATGAATTTTATAACGTAGATAGAAAAAGTATAAACAACACAACATTTGACATAGTTATCAGATAAACATATACCTCAACACTTTATAAAAACTTTAAACAACACAACATTTGATATAGTTATCAGATATAAATATATCTCAACACTTTATAAAAAAATTAAACAACACAATATTTGATATAGTTATCAGATATAAATAAATCTCAACACTTTATAAAAAACTTTAAACAACACAAAGTTTGATATAGTTATCAGATATACATATACCTCAATACTTTATAAAAAAATTAAACAACACAGTATTTGATATATTTATCAGATATAAATATACCTCAACACTTTATAAAAACTTTAAACAACACAATATTTGATATAGTTATCAGATAAACATATACCTCAACACTTTTTAAAAACCTTAAACAACACCACCTTTGATATAGTTATCAAATTTACATATACCTCAACACTTTTTAAACTCCCAGAGACAACTTGATACTATTCAAGTTTTCAGCTAGAATATTCACTCACGTTTTCTTTCCTTCTCAAAACTGTAGTTCTTGGCTCATATGGTATTAGTTTCCTTACCTGCCGTAAACTTATTTATATGTTTTATTTCACAACAAATGGCATTTATGAGAACATTTCAGATAAATGTATGAATCAAAATTAAATTCAGATAATTATCCAGGTAAGGTTTAAAAAATATTTCTACTATTTCGTAAAAACGTCCTTTACATAAATCAATTTTTGCAATGATATGCCTATTATTACTGTAAACTGGGTAACTGGGAAGTTATACCTCTAAACACATGTGGCATGGAAAAACAAATCAGTCAAAGCACAATTAAACCACATTTTTGTATAAATAATCCTATGTTACTAAGTTTTCTTTGTTTTCTTAATCTTATACATCTTGTGCTTCTTTAGATACACTAAGCACCGTTTCTGTATTCAAATGTAGTCACATACTAATAATATATATATGACAAATTTTCAGTTTCTATAATACGCTTGACAAATAGTTCTGTATATCGCTTAATGTTTTAGTCAATCGTATTCATAAAAGTATTTCAACTGTATGTTCATGTTACTAACTTGGTAAGGTTATAAATTCTGGTGGTGGTTTGTAACGTAATAGATTTATTACTGGGCACGTCAGGGAAAATGATAAAAAATACCATTTGGCAGCAGAAACAGGATGTATTATTATTCTTGAGGAAGAGTGTGTTGATAATAATAATAATAAAACGTTACTCGTAGAACAAGACCAGCTGTGCAGTCAGGAAATTAAAGTAATTTGTTTTATGCAAAGCTATACAAATATTAAAGCTTTGGAAACCTAGGCGAAAGAAGATTAGCCCCTGTTTACACCATTGCATGACTCTACGTTACGATTGGTAAATGCTCGCACATGATCAGAAGCTCATGTGCGTTGAACAGCTAATAGAAATTGTGTAAGAAGAGACAGCAGATACAAGGACATGCTGGTCGTGCGTCATCATCTAAATAAATTTGAATCATGAACAAAGAACAGCAACTGTTAATAATTCTAGAAAGAAACATATTCCGTTGTAATTTTAATATGAAAAAACTTAAGAATTTGAGATATATATAAATTATTAACACCCTGTACTCGATAGTCCCACAGCAATTGGTATCGCTATAACAGATGAAAAATACTGAAAGTGTGAATATGTATTTTATGGTAGAAATTCTTAAAGGAAGAATTGATTGTGGATTTATGATAGAAACATCCACTTGGCGATCAGATGTGTACGTAATTTTGTGGCAGAAACTTAAAAATTAAGAATAAATGTGCATAATGTGAAGTTAAAAATAATTCTTGAAAATTAATATTTATATATATTTTATGACACAAGGAGTCACAGGTTGAATTAACTGGTAAAATCAATGTTCATGTGTGTTTTATGACACAAAGAATCACAGGTTGAATTGACTGGTAAATCAATGTTTATATAGGTTTTATGACACAAAGAGTCACAGGTTGAATTGACTAGTAAAGTAATGTTTATATATGTTTTATGACACAAAGAGTCACAGGTTGAATTGACTGGTAAATCAACGTTTATATATGTTTTATGACACAATAAGTCACAGTTTGAATTGACTGGTAAAATCAATGTTTATATATGTTTTATGACACAAAGAGTCACAGGTTGAACTGACTGATAAAATTAATGTTTATATATGTTTAATGACACAAAGAGTCACAGGTTAAATTGACTGGTTATAGTTTCACAAACATCGACTTACAGTTAAGATGTGAATGTATACAAAAGATTAAAACAACTAGAAAGGAAGGAATGACAAATTCAACATTTCAGAAAGTTAACGTTCATCAAGATTAACTAACCAAAGGCTTTTACGTACGTTTTACCAGTCACTTTTTATACTGTACAAAAAGTTATGTGCCCTATTAGCTGTAGTCCAATCATAGTTATAAAATTGTCCTCCTCTTGGCCTGCTGGCAACTTTTTAACTGCTTCTGTCCAGCAACTATTCATCAAATGAAAGTCTTGATTCAGCGAGTTCCGAACCTTTCGAGCATCCTAAAAGTTTGTAAAGTAAAAATAAAGGTAATATAATTTGCAGTGGGTTTCCTTTTCTTTTTTTTCCACTGAACTTTATGTAACAATTGTATTGAGATTATTTGAAAAAAGAAAGGTTACTCGTGCAAGAGACATAGTTGTAGTTTTCTTGTTTTGGCTCTATTCATATTTCTTATCACAGTGTCATTTGTACTGTTTGTCCATTATCCACATAACACTGACTAACACATTATAAAACCGCAATATGTGAACTATTAGCAATTTCCATCCTGAAAGTTGGCGTGGTCACAAACAAGTGAAATCTTTCACAGAATAACTATTGTGAATGAGTTGATTTTTGATTGTTATGCCTCGAAATTCCGCTTTTCAAAACAAGTAAGTAAAATCAGATGCTAGTAAGTAAAATGTAGTATTTATCGAGGTCCTAATATGTCAAAGTATTAAAATAATAGAGTTCAAACTAAGGAAGAAGGTTTTGATTTGCTTTGGTTGTAAATTTGCAATTTCTGACATTTTATCAAAGATGAAATTATTTAAGGGATGTTTACTTAAAGTGTTTTGGATGCAGAAATGTTTACTTAATGTGTTTTGGATGTAGGAATATTTATTTAATGTGTTTTGGATGCAGAAATGTTTATTTAATGTGTTTTGTATGTAGGAATGTTTATTTAATGTGTTTTGGATGTAGGAATGTTTATTTAATGTGTTTTGAATCGTTGAATATTTCAGCAAGAAATAAAATTTATCAAACATATTTTTTTTCCAAATGTATAATTAACGTACTATATATTTTATGCTATATTGATAGAACTATTTGAAAATTAATACTCTAGCTCAAAGACTATTTCTGCTAATATACGAAGATAATAATGTTTTTACATCCTGAGAGTAACTGTGGCTTCAATGTGACTATATTTCTATAAGCCTATATTGGTCAGTCGTGAATAATTCGAACATTTAGTATACATGGACTGTAATATTAGTCAGCTTAAGCAAAAATATTTCACTTCAAGTATGAGTATGCTTATCGTAATTAAATTCTATTTGATTTTCTTGAATTAATTGAATTTTATACCTTTTTACGATAATTTTACAGACATACAGGACTTATTGTATTTTGATACTAACAATCCAATAGTTTTTGTTTTACTTGTCATCATTTCTTTGATATGGTGTCATAATAATAATAAAATATTTGGCAGTAAAAATTTGTGAAAATGAAACTGATGGATTAGGTAAGAAAATAATAAAAGATCTGAGATTGGGTAGAACTTCCATGTGAAGATTAATTCTATTTTTTACTGCACTGACAGCTTACGAGGCTTACCACCGACTAATTCACACTTATCAATGAGCATGCTAGAAGCAAGAGGTATCAGTAGCCTGTGAAATAGAATGAATACAGTTGCAAGGTCTTAAACTCTGAATTTTTTCTCAGTTAACGCTAGCCCTTTTTCACATAATATGTTTTACGATCTTTCTGTTGATTTTATTTGAGACTCCACTCTTCTTTACTAAGTGCGATTATTTTAAACCAGTACTTTGATAGCTAGTTAAATGGAACTATTTCCTTGTGGAATAGCTGCATCCAACAATAATATGAATCATTAAAATGAGTTAAGTATCTGTGAGTCAAAAGACTAGTTACAAAACAGTAACGGAACTAATATTCGAACCTGTTAACTGGATTTAATTATTAAAGTTTAGAGGCAGCTTGAATGGATAATAAAGAAAACATTATTACAAGTTTAACACAGTAACGCATTTACAACGTTTCGAGAAGGTTTGTTATAATCAGTAATTAGGTACCTTGTCGAAATGTTGTACGTTTCTTACTGTGTAAAACTTTTCGCCACCATTTTAGCTCTCTATAAACTTTAATAGCCTCAAAGTGAGTTTTTCGTCATTAAATCTAGGCTTAATATGGTTAGCACCTGCAGCTCTTAAAACTGGATTCTGGCTTGATATATACGTATATCGATATCTCAGTGAGGTGAGTTACGAGTTACAGCGTTTGCGTAACGAATGTGATCTCATGCACGTAAACATACCGACAAGCTTCAAATAGACATCATCATAGGTGGATGAACAAGATTACTCTGTTGACAAAGGTTTGATGTCGTATGATGTCATCTCATCTGTTGAGGAGTAAGAAACTGGCGTTACTTCTTTAGCTGTTCCTAATGAATCAAATGAGGAAACGTCAGCAGAGGGACAGTCTACAGAGATTGAGATCGAGATCGTTAGATTAAAACTGTATATAGCGTCAACACTTCATTACAGTCGATGTCGCCATACCCGGCCACGGTGTATCTGATGACCATGCATCTTGACACAGTAACCCTGCAGCATAGTTTCTATTGCAAAAGACACTATCGCAAGGATGTCATGACCGAAGCACACCATTCCTTCCTGTTTACTTTTCATAAGCCATCTGGTGTATGAGAAAGACGGTTCCCAGTGCTAATTTCAACAGTCCAATCGCACAATAATCCATAGCTTCTGAGTCCAAAGACTTGACCAGTATGTCTTTTATAGAATAACATGAATACCAGTTTCATTCTCCAGTTGCTTGAGACATGTGATAGTTGAAATAACATGTCGTAGAAGCAATCTGTGTACAAAACTCATGCCTCTTTTCAAAACAAGGATTCTTCTTGATTATGTTTCATATCGTTGACTGAGATACGTAGAGGGCTTTGCCACTGACGTTTGGATGCATGTATTCTCACATGTTACAAGATGCTGGTCTTAGTGCACCTACAGTTTTGAGTAACTTTAATTTAAAAAGATTGTTTGATTTTAATGATTGAATTATTTTCAAAGTTTCTCATATATCACTGAATGTTTTATTTTGACACTGTTCCGAAAAAGGTGGTCATTATACAAAACTTTTGTGTCAAGTACGCCCAGTTGTGGTAAGCAAAGTACAGTGTCTTGTAACAAGTGATAATCCATGAACACAAATAGCAGTAGCAAAAGACATTCACGTTCACCAAACAATGATACATAAGATATTCAAGGATTATATACCAAAGTATACCAGTTAAGTCGCCTGAAGCGCCGTCTGTAGATTTCTGTGCGATGGAGATGTTAAAAAGGGCGCTAGTAAAACCGCCGTCATCGTACATTAGCTGAATAATGGAAATAATTCAGGAAGGGGTAGCTTGTGGTGGACATGAATTCCTTACGAGGAGCTTTTTTGCAATGGAACTACACTTTATAGCTATTGTCAAGACTCATAGCTATCCGAGAGCGTATGAACAGACGTGACGACATGGCCTGTAACGATGTGATGTGGTGAGGCTCCAAAATCATATTATTATAACGTACTCAACCCACTTTATAGCATATGCCAGACGATAACTTGACATTTAGTTAGCATGAATAATTAAAATAACCTTTATTAGAAAGTTAACCAACTTTATCGTTATATAATTTATCACTCAAATATAAGCATGACAAAACCAGAGAATACCCATGCAATTATAATATACTAGCGTATAGCCCGTCAGAAATGGCGGGGCAAGTACTACCACCCTCACCCCATAATATACTCTAACTTCGTATTTGATAGCTAACTGAAATAAAAAAATTTGCGAAATCACGCTCGACCAACAAAGAGGCAGAAAAGTGCAGTCGAGGCAGTAAAACGTCGGTAAATTCCTTTATGAGCCAATCAAAATTTAGATCATTCATGAAATAAATTCAGGGCGTATTCATATGATAATTGTTTGTTTGTTTGTATGTTTGGTATTAAGCACAAAGCTACACAATGGGCTATCTATGCTCTGCCCCCACGGGTATCGAAACCTAGTTTCTAGCGTTGTACGTCCGCAGACGTACTGCTGTGTCACTGGGGGGCCATATGATAATTATTGGTAAAAATCAGTTATACCAACAACTTCTAACATATAGAAAATACAGTGTGTTTTGGTAACGCTATGTTTCAACAATGGCTTTTATGTCATATTTCTTAGCAACAAAAGTATAGCCTAATATTATTGTTAGTCTATGTACTGAAAATATAAAATGAAATGTATAAACAACAAAACTGGAAAAAATATTTGTTGATTTCTTAATTTACAATCTCCGTTGATTAAAGAAGTTTTTTTATATATTAAAAACATTGGTGATATAAGAGAAAATAGCTTAATTCAGAAACGATTTATGTTTAAAATTGAATCGACATTATTACTTTCATGATAAATTTTATGCACTTGACTCTAGCCTAGGTGATCCCACACTACGTCTTTCCTTTAGGTTTATTATACCAACGCTTACTACACACACAGTTTTTCACGGTACACACACACACACCCTTTGCACCCCCGTCTCTAAAATCGTAAAGGGCAGACAGTAATCGAACTATTCTATCTGGATAAAAACATTTTAGCTTTAATGACTCCTATTTCGAGAAATCTAGTAGCGTGACGTGACACACAGTGTCTTTTATATAGCTTCGGTAAAAATATAAATGAAATTACCCCTGTAATTAAGCTTTCTGTTTGACCACCTTTCTCTGAGGACGGTGACGAAATATAAGAAAATCACAATTAATGTCAGAGTTATTTAGTCTATTCGTATGTATAATTTCTGAAAGTTAAGGAGAGGTAGGGTACCTAATCTATAGAAGAAACTACTTTTTTTCTTTTTAAAATGTTTTGCTTTAATAGTGCCAATCCATATATATTCCATAGCAAGTTGTGCTGCGTCACCAGCACTGAATAGATGCCAGAACCACTGTGTCATTGTGAAGAACTACCTTGTGGTATTGTATTTACACTAGATGCAACTTCTTTTCAGTTCCTTAATTGACTTTTTGCTCATTTCGAAGGTCAGTTATTCAAGCCAACAATTATATAATATAACTATAGAAGCAACGGGGGGGGAGGCGAAATGAAAAGTCCTTCAATAGCTGCAACTGTGTGCCTTTTATCTGTGGCAAGTAAAAATGAGTGTTAACCGTACAAAGCTTCGAATAAAGAAATCACGTTAATTTACCTCCCAAATTTCCTCATAAACGTGATAACACTTAGCACATGCTCTAACTTTTATTTACATAAAGCATATTCTTTACATTTTTATTTCTTGTCAAGTATTTTTTTATGTGATCAGAATAAATCTATAATTTTTCCTCCACGGTTGAGCATAGAAAGCAGTGACTATATAAAAAGGCCTAACAGGACACTAAGACCGTACGTTGTCACAGCTTCCGACCAAGAAATCGAACACAACAATCTTTTCATCATGAAGACCCAAGTTTCCATACTTCTTCTTAGCTTCATGTTGTTACTTATGGTAGAAGCATTACATAAAACTCATGAAGATATAGTGGAGATCATGTGTTGTGAGTATGTTTAAAACTATATTTTTAAATATCTAATGGTTAAAATTGTGTAAATCACTTTTTTGGTTTTTAATGTATCCTGTTACCAACGTTACTGTATTATTATTTTAATTTTTAGTGTATCCTGTTACCAACGTTACTGTATTATTATTTTAATTTTTAGTGTATCCTGTTACCAACGTTACTGTATTATTATCTTAATTTTTAGTGTATCCTGTTACCTACGTTACTGTATTATTATTTTAATTTTTAGTGTATCCTGTTATTAACGTTAGTGTATTATTATCTTAATTCACATAAAGATTTTATGAGCTTCAGAAATTAACTTATTAATTTGATTTACCGTTTAGATAAAGAATAATCATTAGATTTTTTAATGCATGTATAAAAATTTAATCGTTATACTTTTGTTTAGTTGTTTGGTTTGGAAATCTCTCGTGAAGAGAAACAATGTTTTATGGGCTTCCAAGCTAGCTCTTCGTGTTATTTTCAAACTTAACATTTTTTCACCATGAGAACAAATACAATTTAAATTATCATATTTCAATCATAACATGGTAGCAAATAAACTATACGCGAATACATCAACAAACATGTTGTTATAGCTAAGGGTACTATATAGGTTCCGTATTAATTAATCGAAGAAATCACATCTTATCCTATTTATATTCGACAGTACCAACACGTAGACATGTACCGTTAGATTTAATTAACTTAACTTCAAGAATCATTTTAGTTGTTGTTGTTTAATTTATCTGGGATGCAATGAATAAATAGAACACAATTTCTAAAAAGTTTAAAATCCAAGTGTTTTGTAAGTTCACTATTTTTTTATTTTACCTTTTCATTGTTTAAACAGCGAAAGATACAACAAACACTGAAAAAGAGGAAATCCAGAAATGCATTGACGATCACCTTCCTCGTAAGGTAAGATAATGGTGATATAATATCAAACGTTAAAAATATAAACAGCTGTAGCATATTTTAACACCCCTTTTTTCTTCCTATTACATACAGCAAAAAAAAACATGTATGATATTTTGCAGGAGAACGATAGGAAATGTTGTTGTTTTTCCATATCAGAAAGTTATCAATGCCAATTACAAAGGCTTTCTCATCAAAGGAACAATCTTGCTTAGTTTCATTTATCCATATATGGCTATAGTATCATATCGGAATTGGGAAATTTGATAAGCAAAATTTAAATTAATTCATATACAGATGAGTGCATTTTACTGCCGTTGTCAGATACATGTTTATTAGTGCATTATACACACACTTCAGCCCCCCAGTAGCACAGCGATATGTCTGCGGACTTACAACGCTAGAAACCGGGTTTCGATACCCGTGGTGGGCAGAGCACAGATAGCCCTTGTGTAGCTTTGTGCATAACTAAAAACAAACACACAAACAAACACACACTTCAAAAAATTTAAGGTACAGCTCTAATTACCTAAAATGTGAAACTAGAAAAACAGCGGAAAGAGAGATTTTGTTTGAACGAAGTTCGAAATATAATTGCATATTACCTGGAGAAAGAATCCTTGTAGAACTATGGAAATATCCCGTACAAATATAAAGGTAGGAAACACCCATTTCGCGTTAATCAACCTTCTGATGTTCTGAGACAAACCTTCGTACAATTGAACCAGTTGAATAGTATTTTCTCAATAAACACGAAAAGTAGATCGCATTCAGAAGAATTACTAATGTGGAGAACAACTAGTACATTTGAAACATGGCACTGTTGGAGGCAAGTTGCGTTTTGGCTTGGAGTGTCATCTAGTGTGGTGACTAAAATGTGGAGATGGTTTCTAACTGGACGAGACCTAAGACAGGTCGCCCTTCAGTTACAATATTGACTTAGGACCGCACTATTGGCCAGGAGAGATAAGATGGTAACAGCCGTATTTGACATTTGGTGTTCGCTATATTTGTTCAAACTGTTAGGAATCAACTTTACAATATCCTATTCTATTCTTGAAGATCCATAGTTTGTGTCCTATTAAGCCAGTCTCATCATACAGATAGAAGAAGCTGGTGTCAGGAATATCTCATCTGGGACAATGATAAATTCGCCTATGTTCTGCTTACAGATGAATCGAAGTTCAGTTTGGAGTACAATTCTCGACGTGTTAGGGTTTGGAGAACACGTAAAATAACGTTGATTGGATTGGTGCTTCGGGAAAAAGGAAAAACTTTGGAAGTGGTGGAATATTGGTCTGGGCTAACACCTCCATCACTGGTCGCACAGATCTCTATGTCTTTCACAGTAGCCTAATGAATGTGGTGAAATATAGAAACGACATCCTTGTACGTTATATGCGCTATAGCTAATGTCACTGGCGATTCCTTCATCCTAATGGAAGATAATACCAGACTACATAGAGCCGGAATTGTGAACGAATACCTTCAGTCCCATGAAATCGAAAGATTAATATGGCCTGCGTTTTCTGCAGACCTAAATCCGATCGAACACGTTCGAGATCTCCGGGAGACGTGTTGCAAACTGACATCATCTGTTTCTATCGAGGCCTGGCAAAGTTTGGTCGTTAAGGCACTTTACTCGCAATCTGTATGTTGTGGTTTCGAATCCCGTCACCGAACATGCTTGTCCTTTCAACCGTGTGTGTTTGGGGCGGCGGCGTTATAATGTGACTGTCGATCCCATTAGCTGCCTTCCCTCAAGTTTATCCATCCAAAATTAGGGACGGCTAACGTAGATGCTCACCGAGTAGCTTTGCGCAAAATTCCACAAACAGACCTACTTCTATCTTTTCAAAGAGTGATGGTCACGTGGTTAGAGCACTTGACTCGCAATCTGAGGATCACGGGTTCGAACATGCTCGCTCTTTCAGCCGTGGGGGCATTATAATGTGACGTTGTTACGTTGGTAAAAGAGTAGCCCAAGAGTTTGCGGTGGGTGGTGAT